>NW_008335438.1:584602-587676 GCF_000622305.1 Nannospalax galili
CTCACCAACCAGCCCCTAAAAGATGCAGATGTCACCTGGTATACGGATGGGAGCAGCTTTCTGCGAAACGGTGAATGTAAGGCGGGGGCAGCGGTGGATGATGGGGAGAAAATAATTTGGGCCCAAGCCCTGCCAGCTGGAACTTCAGCCCAATGGGCTGAATTAGAAGCCCTAACCCAGGCCCTAAAATTAGCAAAGGGCAAAAAGGTCAACATTTACACCGACAGCTGCTATGCGCTTGCCACAGCCCACATACATGGGGAAATTTACCAGAGGCGGGGACTTCTCACCTTGGCTGGTAAGGACATTAAAAACAAGGAAACAATAGTGGCCCTTCTACAAGCCTTGTACCTGCCTAAAAAGGTCAGCATCATCCACTGCCCTGGACATCAGTGAGGCCAGGGACCGATTGCCCAGGGCAACCAAATGGCAGATGAAGCCACCCACCAGGCAGCAGAAAGCGCCCATGTCCTATACACTCATTCAGACCTAAAGGCTGAAATTGAGACACAAAAAAGAGAGGGAGAAGCTCTTTTCACTTACACTGAGTAGGATCTGGAACTCGTTCAGAAGCTCAATGCTACCTTGGATCCAGAATCCAAAATGTGGGAATATCAGGATCGAATCATACTGCCCTGAAAGGCGGCCCTTGAGTTAATCTCCCAACTCCACCAGTGGACGCACTTAGGACACAAGAAACTAAAAACGCTACTAGAAAGAGAAGAGCAAATCTATTATTTCCCGGACCTTAATCAGCTAGTCCAGAAGGTAGTGGGAGATTGTGCTTCATGTTCCCTGGTAAATGCTTCCAGATCAAAGGTCCCATCTGGCAGGAGAGAGAGAGGGGAAAGACCAGGGACAAATTGGGAAGTAGATTTTACTGAGGTACTTCCAGGAAAATATGGTTACAAATATCTTTTAGTGTTTACAGACACTTTTTCAGGGTGGGTTGAGGCTTTCCCCACCCAGAAGGAAATAGCCCAGACTGTGGTGAAGAAACTAATCGGAGAAATCTTCCCTCAATTCGGACTGCCTAAGGTAATTAGATCTGATAATGACCCAGCCTTCGTCTCCCAGGTAAGTCAGGGAGTGGCCAAAGCATTGGGGATCAATTGGAAATTACATTGTGCTTACAGACCCCAAAGTTCAGGACAGGTAGAAAGGATGAATAGAACCATTGAAGAGACCTTAACCAAATTAGCTCTAGAGACTGGCACTAAAGACTGGGTGCAGCTCCTACCTCTAGCCCTATTTCGTTTAGAAAGAAACTGGAATACTGAGTGAGGTGGCACCTGACAAGGAAAGTTCTCCCAGGAGACTGGGACTTGACCCATGGTGGGGTGTGGCCCTCATGAACATCAGGCCATGTTGCATACATTAATCTTCTATGTCTGCCCAGGCAACCACCGGGCTAAATATCTCAATCCCCAATGTGGAGGGAGGGCCTACTTTTACTGCAAAAACTGGGGATCCCCACTCCTACCAGGTTGAAGATCAGGTGTACGTGAGAAGACACAACGTAAAGACTCTTGAACCACGGTGGAAAGGACCCTACATGGTTCTCCTGACAACGCCCATGGCCCTCAAGGTAGACAGAATCTCGGCCTGGATCCACGCTTCCCATGCCAAAAGAGCCCGGCCCAGGAGGACGCTGGAAAATGGCTTCTACACAAAACATCCAACCCTCTAAAAATAAGAGTCTCCAGAGATACCTAATGATTCTACTTGTTTGTAGGTTTGTCCCCAGTCAGGGGAGCCCCCATCTCCCTATGTTGACCACCTGGCGGGTAATTAATCAAATGGGTATTGCAGTATTTGAAACCCACAAAATGGCACCCAAGGGCACTTGGTGGCCTATATTGTATCCAGATTTGTGTAAATTAGCCTTAGGAGCACCAGAGCCCTGGGACTTAGAAAGAAACTGGAATACTGAGTGAGGTGGCACCTGACAAGGAAAGTTCCCCCGGGAGACTGGGACTTGACCCATGGTGGGGTGTGGCCCTCATGAACATCAGGCCATGTTGCATACATTAATCTTCTATGTCTGCCCAGGCAACCACCGGGCTAAATATCTCAATCCCCAATGTGGAGGGAGGGCCTACTTTTACTGCAAAAACTGGGGATGCGAAACAACTGGAGACACCTGGTGGTCCCCGACCTCATCATGGGATTATATCACTGTAAAAGCAAATTATTCTCATGGAAACAGTCGTTTGTAGGGAAAATTTGACGAGTGGAAAACTACTCATAAACAGGCCTGTCAAGGTAAATGGTGCAACCCCCTCTGGGTAGAATTCACAGCAGCAGGAAAAAAAGGCTACAGATTGGGACAAGGGGTATTCTTGAGGAATCAGACTATATAAGGAACGGGTAGATGATGGCCTCCTTTTTACTATTAGAAGAGATACCTCCTCCTACCCAACAGCTATAGATCCCAACCCCGTCTTGCCTATCCAGAAACCCATCCCCAGCTACCCAAATCCCTTGCCAGCTTTAATACCTGAAGCCACCTCACAGCACCTCTCCAACCCTTTTTCTAACACCTCCCCCACCAATATCCTGTCAGAACAGACCCCCAGTCCACAGAAACTGGAATACTGAGTGAGGTGGCACCTGACAAGGAAAGTTCCCCCGGGAGACTGGGACTTGACCCATGGTGGGGTGTGGCCCTCATGAACATCAGGCCATGTTGCATACATTAATCTTCTATGTCTGCCCAGGCAACCACCGGGCTAAATATCTCAATCCCCAATGTGGAGGGAGGGCCTACTTTTACTGCAAAAACTGGGGATGCGAAAAAACTGGGGACACCTGGTGGTCCCCGACCTCATCATGGGATTATATCACTGTAAAAGCAAATTATTCTCATGGAAACAGTCGTTTACAGGGAAAATTTGACGAGTGGAAAACTACTCATAAACAGGCCTGTCAAGGTAAATGGTGCAACCCCCTCCGGGTAGAATTCACAACAGCAGGTAAAAAGGCTACAGATTGGGATAAGGGGTATTCTTGGGGAATTAGACTATATAAGGAATGAGCAGATGATGGCCTCCCTTTTACTATTAAAAGAGATA
>NW_008335438.1:587996-591643 GCF_000622305.1 Nannospalax galili
AGCACCTCCCTATTATGAAGGTATAGCTACCTTAGGAACATTCAATAATACCACCTCAACCGATCAATGTCATAGGGAAACTCCTCATTCCCTAACTCTCACAGAAGTCTCAGGATCTGGACTCTGTCTAGGAAACCCACCTTCAACTCATACCCACCTTTGCAACTCCACTATATCTGTACCCTCAGGGGAAGGAAATTATTATCTCCTACCCCAACAAGGGACTTGGTGGGCATGTAATTCTGGGTTAACTCCATGTGTAGCTAGTATGGTTCTTAACACCTCTCAAGACTACTGTGTTATGGTTAAACTTCTACCCTGAGTGTTCTATCACCCCACAGATTCCTTAGAACAGTTTTTTGAGCAACACCCAAGCAGATATAAAAGAGAGCTTGTATCTCTCACCTTAGCAATACTTCTAGGAGCAGGGGTGGCGGCAGGGGTAGGAACTGGAACCGCAGCCTTAATACAAGGACCTCAGTATTATGCAGACTTGCAAAAAGCTGTAGATGAAGATATTAGGGCACTAGAACAGTCAATTACCCTCCTAGAAAAATCTCTAACCTCTCTCTCAGAAGTAGTGTTGCAGAACAGGAGAGGGCTGGATCTGCTTTTCCTCAAAGAGGGGGGACTTTGTGCAGCCCTGGGAGAAGAATGTTGCTTTTATGCTGATAACTCTGGAGTTGTTAAAGATTCCATGTCTAAGCTCTGCCAGAGATTAGATAAAAGACAAAAAGAATGTGAATCCACACAAGGATGGTTTGAAGGATGGTTTAATAAAAGCCTCTGGTTAACTACCTTAGTGTCCACCCTAATAGGCCCCCTAGTTATTCTTCTCCTTCTTTTAACTTTCGGACCATGCATCCTCAACAGACTGCTACAATTTATCAGGGACCGACTATTGGTAACTCAGGCCTTGGTCCTTACTCAGCAACACCATGCTCAAAAAGGAACAAAAAAGCTATAGATTTTAGGATTAAAATCTTGCCATAAGAAAAGGGGGGGATGATGGATTCAAACCAAGTCCCCCAGGCCAAATAAAAAGTTGTACAAGGAAGTAAAATGAAAAACAATTCCAAACTGCTGAGAAAGAGTTGACCTTTCTATGCACCTCACCCAAGCTGGAAATCACCCAAAAAAATCCCCCCTCCCACTTCTGCTTTTCTTGGTTTAGGAGCCGCTTGTGGTTTGTGGTTTTTGCCTTTATAAGCAGCCTGTAAGCTGAGCTCAGGGCTTCTCCTTTCTGAGTGAGGCAGGAGCCCGTCTGCGCAGACGCCAATAAAATCCTCTTGCTTGTTGCATCTCCTGGTCTAGGGACTGAGTTATTGGGGTGCGGCCTCCAGCGAACGTTGGGTACCCCAGACTGGGGGTCCAACACTAAGAATCAGGCTGTTTCTATATTCAGGTACAGTCACAATGTAGCTTAGAAATGCTGCACACTGCAATCTGTAAGATGAAATAGACCCTTCCCTCCCCAAGTTAGGTCAGGGTGTTTGATCACAGTAACCGATAACTAGAAAAGCTACACTGATGATTATCCTAGATATCAGTACTCACCTATTCGTTTCCTTGGTTAGTTCTATGACTACTTCCTAAATAAGCTCCTTTAGGAAATAGAAACTGCAAAGAAAACATGAACTCAAAGGCTGGAAAATAAGAGATGGGTGTTAATATTTCAGTTAGACAGCTGACCAGCCACATGACCCCAGCAAAGTCATGGTACTGTCTTGAGTCTTAGTTCTATCCTGTGTAAATTGGGGAAGACTTTTGGCCCATGGCTGTTATAGGGTTGTTGTCAAACTCCATGTTGGCATTATTTGTCTTCATATCATAGTACAAATACAAATCATAGCTATTACTTTTCTGTATTTCACTCCCTGCTTGCTTCATCACTCATGCACTTCACAACATGAGGTCAAGGTTAAGACTATGAAGAAACAAAGGAGGGGAGGGGAGGGAAGTGGAGAGAAGGGAGGAAGGGAAGGAAAGAGAGGAGAAAGGAGAGGGGAAGGAGGGATGGAGGAAAGGAGAGGAAGGAAGGAAGGGGAGGGAAGAAAGAGGGAAAGGAAGGTGAGACGAGGAAACTAGGGGAGAGAAAGGGAGAAAAGGGGGAGAAGGAAGGAAGGGGGAGACATCGAATGATTGCTCACTTGCTCAAACAACTTGTGTTAATATATTTTATTTTATAAAATTCTCCTCAATCTGTTTACCTATGATTGTAAAGACTTGTTGTTGGTTATTCTGAATGAATAAGTGTTAAACATTTGCTATATGAAAGAAATGTTTAAATAATTGCAAATATTTTGGAAAGCCCCATCTGAATGCTTTTGGGGCATCCATTAGGAAGCTTATTCCCTATAACTCCATAATCCTACTCCTGGGGATTTGTTCTGAAAAGGATTTTTAAAAGGAGAAGTGATTATTAAATGAAATTGATCATGGCAGTATATTAAATGAAATTGATCGTTGTAGTATTATGTAAATAGTAAAACACTGAGAACCACCTGGATGTGCAGACACAAGAGGATGAGCTAATAAATGACAGGATGGTAATTTACTGCACTATGTTGTAGGCATTAAAATAGAAGTCCTGGGTAGAATGAAAGACTCTGGGTAGCAGTATAAAGGTTATCAAATTTTATATGGACTGTGATTACTACTATCTAAAACTAAAGCAGTAGGGATTATAGAGATGATTCAACAGTTAAGAGCACTGATTGCTCTTACAGAAGACCCAAGTTCATATCCCAGCACCCACATAGCAGCTAACAACCATCTATAACACCAGTTCCAGGGGATCCAACACCCTCTTCTGTTCTCTGCAGACATTTCATGACATGGGCCCACTTATATACAGGAAGGCATAACACTCATATATATAAAATAAATCAAATAAAAATAAAGCAGATAGTTGCAGTTATGGAAACAGTTATAGAAGATATTTAACATTTATTATTTTTCAATTGGCATACAAAGTAGACGGACTTCATTATAGCATTTTTATACATGGGTAGCATAATTTGTTCTAATTTATACCCCCCCCCTATTTTTAAAGTTTATCTTAAGGTTTTAACATTGGTCTTTGCCACCAATAAAAGTATAAGACTGATATTTTTAAAGCCTATAATTTTTAAGCTTTTGGACTAGGATCAAAAAACTTAAACAACAGCTGTCCTCAAGGTAATACCTGGGCTGCCCAGCAAAACCACCAAGAATAGTCTCCTAGGGCTGCTTGTCCGGTTGAATCAAGTGCTCATTTACAACACTTAGTAACACAGATACATAGCAGTAGTCTAAAGAAATCTCAGCTACCAAGCTTTATGTATATGGAAACCCTTTTCTGGGATTTCTAAGTGTTTGCATATTCCCTTTCTCATTGACTGCTTATACAAACCTCATAAAATAGGCAAAAATTACGTATGATATTTTCAGTCCAGCTCAGTAAGCACAATTCAGAATTTCAGTATAACCATGACAATTGTTCATTAGTAACTTCAGTGTCATGCTGAAGGCCACACAACCAGAGTTTCAAATTCTAATCCAACATAAAATTTATAGTGTCAGTAAAACATCACGAACATACATATTTGGAATAATATTAACCAAAAGGAAAAAACATAAAACCATCGCCACACTTTAATTACTAT
>NW_008335438.1:591758-617781 GCF_000622305.1 Nannospalax galili
TGTAAGGAAACTCATGTTATTTTGATTGCACCATATTGCACAGTATACCCTTGCCCCATGGAGACCTGGACTGCCCTGGCTTAAGCCATAATTATATTAAAAATGAAACTGCATAAATGAATGATAATGATAACAATAAGAGCTGCTGTGAATTAACCATAATTGTCATGATGATTAGAGCAGCTATGAATTAAGAAACCAATTGTAATTGTAATGGCCACTGTGATAATAAGTTAGAAAAGGAATGCTTCCTGCAAATGCTTCTGTGAGAGAGGAAGAACACCGCTGAAGGTGGTGGAGAGGCTGTGGGTGGGGAGGAAAATTACAAGAGCACTGTTTCGGGCAAGAACGGATTCCAACAGAAGCATCAACCAGAGAGAATTAGTGTCCAAAGTAGTTTGGCCTGGACTACGCAAGACTTGGTGAGAATAATAAATAGATGAGAGTCCAGGTGTCAGCTGATGCCAGGTGCTTCAAGTGAGGAACTGAGATGAGCTTCCCCAGGGGAATGAAGACCTACCTGAAAGTGGGGGTTGGAGAGATGTAGTTAAGAGCAGGCTGCTCTTGCAGCAGACCTGGGTTCGGTTCCCAGCACCCACACGGCAGCTGACAACCATCTGTAACTCCAGTTCCAGGGGATCCGATGTACTCTTCTGGTCTCCATGGGCATTGCATGACTTGGGTACACTTACATGCATGCAGCAGGCAAAAATATTTTTAAAGACCTGAAAATTGCCCGATGAAGTTGCTGAGGCTCCCTCACTCTGTGTTTAAGGAAGGTGTATGCAGGCTCCGAATTCTGCATATTAGCCGCTTTTCACCTGTAGAACAAGGACAGATACTGATTGCACTAAGAAGGGAGTTGTGATGAAACGAGTGAGGCTGTGATGTGCACCGAGTACATGGCACCCCAAGCACTGAACAATACTGCATTATAAGACTCTTAAAGCGAATAAGTTCAAGTAACGTAGCAATTTATAGATCATACTTTTAACCAGACTGGCACACCTATTGTTATACTGCCTTTCATCTATCTTTCCTGAGATTTTGCATGAGAACAATGACATCTTCCTGTATTCAAGATAGGTGATGGAGGCCAGGATAATTTGCCTGAAATGTTGACAGTGCAGCCCTGTCTATTTCTAGCAGATGCATAATGTGAGGGAAGGTACAAAAGCAGACCATCTTTGTGGGGGGAAAATGGGGATGGGAATAGTCAGTCCTGTGGAAGAAAAATACCCTATTACTAGAGCTGTGCCATTATTCATGGGAAGTATGTCAAGACTTCCAATGGATGCCTAAAAGTGCAGATCGTACAGAACCTTGCGTATTTTTCTTATTCACATGTTCTTATGATCAAGTTTAATCTAGGTGCACTAAGAGAGTAACAAAATAACAGTAACTTGAAGACTTAAAATAATACATTGTAATACAATTAGCGCCACCCTAATTCTTTGGGAACAATACTAGATTTGCAAGACAGGATGCTCAGTCTGATCATAGAGTTTGCTACCGAATGATTAACAGCTGGGTAGTGTACATAGTACATATAAGCTGGACAAAGACGTGATTCACATCCCTGGCTAGACAGAATAGGATGGCAAAAGGTTTTATCACACTATGCAAAATCACATTCAGTTTAGTAATTATTTCTGGGCCTTTCCACATTATATTTTCATACCATGGTTGACCATTAACAAACTATGGAGAGTTGAAACCACAGATGAAGGCAACAATAATGTTTTTAAAATGCTAGTGTGGAATCAAAGTCCAACTTGACTTTTACTCAGTTTTGTTACTGTTTTGAAGTTCCCAAAGGTCTGGTGAGATGGCTCGGCTGGTAAAAGTGCTTCACAAACCTGAGGACAAAAGCTAATCCCCTGAAGCCATGGTGAAAGGAGAAACTTAACTCCAGAAAGTTGTCCTCTGATCCCTACACATGCACCATGGGTACCCACTTGTCTGCACTCACACATGCATCATACACACACATAATAAATTTAAATTTTAAACCTTCCACAGACAACACATACTTTTTTTTCATGAAAATATCTTTATTAAAGAAATACATTGGTTAACTTTGCCCCTTGTATTCTTGGACACGAGGAAGGTTCTTTAAACACATGGGCAAAACACATTAATAAAACGCCTCCATTCTTTTTCCGCCGGATTTGTCTTGTTCCACAGCTATTCTGGACTATCCTTATCCACAAGCCTAAAATCTGTCTCATCTCAGAATTCCCAGTTTTTTTTCCTCTTCCCCCTCCTCCTCTCTTTCTCATTCTCTCTCCCTCTCCCTTTCTCTCCTCTCATCATACTTCATTAGAGAGCTCAAAGAGGACAGGAGTACAAACTAATAGGGAACATGCCATATAAACCTGGAGGTTTCTTTTTGAGGATTCTGTAAATTATCAGTTCAATTTCATTAACAGTTATGTGACTTTATATTAGCTCTTATGTTGGCTGAATTGTGGAAGATCATATTTCTCAGGAAGTAGTCCATCTCTTCCAAGTACATGGTTGTTTTGTAGAATTCCTTTAATGCCTTTTGTCCATATAGTCTGTAATAATATCCTTTATTTCTTTTTACTTCATTAATTTGTCTTTTTTTTCTTTTTAAAATCTAGCTAAAATTTGTCAATTGTGTTGGCATCTTAAAATTATTTTCATTTTTTTATTTTTTGGATGAGTGTTTTGCCTGTTTGCATGTGCCCACAGAAGTCAGAAGAGGGCATTGGATCCCCTGGAAGTGGAGTTACAGACAGTTGTTAACTACCATGTGGGTTCTGGGAACCAATGGTGGTGGGTCATCTGACCTCTTGATCAAGGAGGCCAAGGAGACCCCACCAGATGGACTTGAACCAGTGTCCAGTCTATAAAGAGGAGGGTCAACACGGAGGAATCATTTCCTCCATGCTTCCAAGAGAAGCCAACAATGGTCGAGCCTCCTCCCAAGCCCATGGGACCCCTGAGGAACAGATCCTCAAACGACCTCAAGAGTAAAAACAAATCAGTTTATCTGGTCCAATTGTATGTCCTTAAACACCCAAAAGGGAAGTATAACCAAAGATTAAAGGGGCCAATATAATTTCATAAGAGCATACATATATATAGCTAAAAGTTACTTGACAAACAGCAAAGCCAGATAGGCGATACCTTCAGTCGAGCTGTTGGCCAGGATGGATAAAGGGTCTTCCAGATTGTAACCCAACACACTACTGGAAAAATGAACAGCAGACCCCAATTCTATCCAAAGGAATACTGACAATGGATTGCCGTAGATGAAGAACAGCTGATCCTCCTGGAACAGGGACCTCTGGCTGACTAGATTTTCCAGAAGGGCAGATAGGGGAGAATAGATGGGGGTGCTGACAGCACAACACATACTTTTATTGTTAACATCTTTGGTGGCTTTCCCCCACTAGTTTTTCTATCCCAAGCCTAGCCTCACACATACTTAGCATACCTTAACTGGCTCAGAGAAATTGAATGTTTAAAGACAATGGCTCATATGTGCTAGACACTGATGTGATATTCGGTACTCCTGGTTATCAAAGATAACAGTGTGAAATAGGGATGCAGCGATGTTCGATCTTCATTTATTAATTTATTAGAATCACTTAGGAAGTTTAAAAGTTAGTCACGATTATACAAATCCCCCATACAAATTTATAAGAATGCTACTGGGTGAAAATTTCCATCTGTGTTTTGAATTTCACAACATTTAATCTAAAGTGCTATCAGAATGGAGACTATTAGCTAGTAAATTTCAATTTGGAATTAATTTTTTTATATTACAAAACAATCTCTGGGTACAACCATTTAGAGACTTTCCTGTACTGAACTGCCTCCTGACCAGCATGTCTGAATCCTTAGCCTTGAGAACTACCGGACAAGCCCAAAACCACTCTGGGAACAGAGTGTGTGAGACAGTCCATGTGCCAACCAGCCCCTCTGAGTGGAGAGTCTTTTCAGACTCATTTTGTTATTGTTTTTTGAGACAGGTTCTCCCCGTAGCCCCAACTGGCCTAGAACATGCTATGTACACCAGACTGACCTCAGTCTCACAGAAATCTGCCTGTCTCTGCCCATGGAGTGCTGGGACTAAAGGCATGTGCTATCATGCTTGGCTCCTTTCCAGACTTTTAGAAGGATAATTTATGATTTTTATTTTATATGTAAAAGTGTATTGCCATGTATGTTTGTGTACCCATGTCATGCAATGCCTTTGGAGGTCAAAAGAGGGTGTCAGATCCCCTGGAACTGGAGTTACTATGATGATTGTTAGCCCCATGTTATGTGCTGGGAATCAAACCCAGGTCCTTTCAAGAGCAGTCAGTGCCCTTAACTGCTGAGCCATCTATCCAGCCCGCTTTCCAGACTCTTAAAAGTAAATATTAGCATGTACTGGGCAGGTCTATGCTAGTGAGACTACTAGAGATTCTAGGAGTGGGAAAGGTCTCTTGACTTCCCCTATATTAAGATTTGATGCAGAGGCAGCCTGAATGCTAATATGACCTTTAACAAGGAATTTAATTTAAACAAGGCAAATCGTGCCCACTCAAGCAGGCCATCAGAGCAGATGGACCAGTCAGGGCTGGGTTTCAAAGTCATTAAGAAAGTTTCAAACATGGGTACTTTCAATTCCTAGGCCTCTCATACTTCATCTGATTCAGGATCTCCAGGGGTGAAGAGTGAAATTTTCAAAGCTCCATAGTTTAGTTCTGATATGCCTAGCTTGATTTCCAATGTGATCAAGGCCTTGGCTTGTGGTTTAAATAGAAAAGTTCTAAAAGGTCATTGGGTTCTATGGAGCTTCCCCATCCTCTTATCCAAAGCTACAAGTCTTTCCATTAAAACAATGTCCCTTCAAGGCAAGCAAGCATAGCCTAGGAGTCTCAAGATGCAGCCACAGGCAGGGAGGAGGTTCTGTAGAGGACTCCAGGCCCCATGTAGCCAAGTCTGGGAATGGAACATATGTAGATACAACTTAATCCAGAATCCTCACCTGATAGATGAATGTTGTCTTTGAAATCAGGCCAGTGGGCTTTGAAATCACTGTCTCTGCCACTTCCCCTGCTATGAGTATTTGAATCATTATCTTCCTTTCCCCTAACCCCAAGAGCCACATCTGCAAACTGGAAAACAACAATGCATCCCTCAGGCTTCAAGTGATGATGCACCGTACCAATCCTGGGCTTTTTGTCCTCTAGTCCTTAGTCTACCTTTGGTCTACTCCGTGGAGTAGGAGGCTGAGTTCTATGGGCTCAGCTGGCTGGGGTCAGCAGAAGACTCCACAGGAGTCTGAAAGGTGAGAGAAGGAAAAAGACATGGCTCTGTCTCAGAAGCATCCCTGCAGTGGCTTGTCTGTCACAGCCCACTGCTCCCACTCTACAGCCCCACCATAGTTGTAGCTTTTGCTGCACTGCTTCCAGTCTATGGTCTCATGGCCCTGTGTCCTCTTGCTGTCGCTGCAGCCCAGGGTAGAGGTAGACTCCTGCCTGACTCATCTGGCCTGTTTCATACGATGGGTCAGCTCATCAAGTCTTCTTCCCCAAACCCCCTGCTTCACTTTTCCTGTCTCAAATTACTTTAATTGTTCCTTATCTTTTAATCTAATTAGATTTTTATATTTATGCCTCAAATATAGGTCTTGATACTATGTATACTCAATAAATTGAAGCTCTTGTAATTACATATAACCAGCCACTGCTTACTCCCTGGGTCCTCCCTCTATGAGTATTCAGGGGCAAGATGGCTGACTGGATCCAAATTTCATTCATCAGCTTCTCCAAGCTTGAAATAACAATAGTAACAGACAACATTTATGTAATGATTACTCCATACCTGGTGTGGTCCTTCTAATTATTTTACTTAAATTCATTTAATCTTCACCTCAGCTGTGTGAGGAAGACACATCACCAGTCTCTGAAAGAACTTAAAAAAAGTTCATTGAGTGACCTGTCCAAGGTCATAGAGCTAGTTGAAATCTGTCCTAGTTACTTTCTATTGCTGTGATAAAACACTCTGATCAAAACCAACTTGGAGAGGATAGGGTTCATTGCATCTTGCACTTTCAAGCAACAGTCCATCAACCATAAAAGGAACTTAAGAAGGACAGTAACCTGGAGGCAGGAACTGAAACAAAGACCACAGGAGAAAGCAACTTACTGGCTTGCTCCTCTGGTCTGGGCTCAGGCTGCTTTCTTATATAACCCAGGATCACCTGTCCAGGGGGTACCACTCAGTGTGGTAGGTCTTCCCACATCACTCAACAATTAAGAAAATGCCTTACAGACATGCTCATGGGCCAATCTGATAAAGGAAATTCTTCAATTAAGATTTCCCCAGGTTTGCTCAAAGCCAACCATGACAGTGTCAATACTGAACCCTGGGGAATTAGACCTAAGAAGCTGTGCTCCATAAACACCATTTGACATTGACTGTCAAAGTAACTGCCATAAAATCAGGAGGAACAATTCATTTTCAGTCTCAAAGTCTATTGGTCACTTGATTATGAAGCTTTCTATGTGAAGGGGCTTTTACTTCCCACAGTTCCAAGTGTATACAACAGCTATATCTTGAAAGAGCATCTCTGTCCAGCCTGGCGCAGGAAGGCCCAGCAGGCAGCTCTCCCTGAGGTTTCTTGGCACTCACCCCCTTTCTGCTTTACTAGATAACTCTAGTGGAACCTGACCATGCAGGAATCTGTAAGCCATTAACTGGAGCTATATTAAGCTTATAAAAGCCAATTGCTAACATTCCAGTGACCTTTGTGCAAATTGACCTATCAGATGATTTTACTGATTCCTTAATGAACTGAAGGTAGTAGGGAACTAACATTTATTGTCTACTCTGTATGCCCCCACCTGCCAGAAGGTCTACATGTAACAATTTAACTCTTCTAGCAATGTATGAGAGGAAAGTATTGATCCCACTTTACAGATAAGAAAATTGATGGCAAAGAAACTGAGTGACTTTAGAGCGGGGAGTAGGGGTTATAATAACTTAAACACTTATCTGTTGACAGTCTCCTCTGAGTTATAAGGCTGCTGTCCAAATGGGAATTTTGAAGTACAGTTCCCCTCTCCCATAGCATAATTATGAGGTAATAGATACTTCTCATTGAGAAGATTTGAGAATGTCTAGGGATCAGTTATTTCTCTGTAGATCATATTTTGACCATGTTTAGACAGGAATGTTTATAGCAGTTACCCTATGCCTGCACCCCCCCCCACTGTCTGTGAGGCAGGAGGTACAAGGTAACTGCCTCTTTAATTGCACAGATCCTCATGATGTAGGACCTAGATTCAAGAAACTACACTTAACAATCAGAGTCAAAGAGGCTTACCTGCCCATGAACCTGGCACAGGTCATGATAATCAGGCTGTTGAACTGATGCTGTCCTGGAATAAGGCAGTTGGAGCACCTGGGAAAGGAGAATGGCATTTTCATGTAAAAGATGTACTGTTGGAGACTGATTACTACTGGGTGAGGGAGAATAGACCTTCTGATCTCTTTCCCCCACCCTTTCTTGGTTTCAAAATTAAACCAAGGGGAACCACCTCGTCTTAGGACATTGGGCAGGTTAAAAATCACTGTTAGTTTTAATGATAAGTTCTTTAAGTTTATATTGTAAGCCTTTTATGTCCATTTTCTTATAAATAAAGAATTCAGGGCTAGGAAAGTTTCTCTAATTAGCAGCAGTTAGACTTTCCTTTTCTACCCTGGCTGCCTAGAGCAAAAGCACTATCAGTCAACTATTGAGCCAGACAATGCTTATGCCAGCTCCAGCCATCTGGAACAGTCCTAGGATGACCTGAGATAATTAGATGATGATTGAGGCTGACTCCTGAAGACACAGCTTCATCTGGGGCTGTTTGAAATAGTGCTATCACAAGCTTCAACAAACTATAGAGGACCTTGCAACCATTTCTACCTGGGCCAGAGGGGAAGCCTTTTCCTTGGTGGCCTAGCAGTGGGGATGCTGTGATTAATGCTGAGAGGCAAGGCTGATATTGCATCAAGCAATGGTTGGAAGTGGTTCAAATACCTCTTGTCCATCTAATATAAGCAGCCAGTAGGTCAGCTCTCCTATGCTGCCTCCTCAGTATTGCTACATCAGGCCCAATAAAAAGTTTCTCTTGCATTAATTTTTCTTCTTGGTGTTCAATAGTGTGGGCTGCAATAGTAACGTGAACAAAGCAGCAGCAGAGACAATAGGGAGGGTCAGTAGAGGCAACAGAATGGCAGAAAGAACCGAGCAGTCTGTTGGCAGGCCAGGCTGTGAAAGCAGCAAGGCAACCAGCTGTTTGGTAGGTAAAGGAGTCACAGCTGAAGAGGTCAAGAGTGATCAGGACAGGAAGGAGAAGGGCAGGAGAGAACTGGGAAGAGAGGGTGGAAAGCTGAACCTGGATAATGATGAAGGCTACAAGCAGCAGAAGAAGAGAAGCTGTTGGCATTATTCCACAGAGCTGTCAAGTCTTAAGGGCCAAGGGTCATAACCCCAGGCTGAGCGCTATTAGACAGGTATGTGTGAAGGGCTAAAGAATCCCAAATGACTAGGTCTACATGAGAGCTATAACACTATTGCCAAAGGCTAAGGGATTCTTAACTGTACCTTCCTGGAAGCTACAATGCCAGCATCAGCCAAGGGCCAAGGGATCCTAGGCCGACACAAAAGCGATGACATTTATAGGGCTAGGGTTCCTAATACCAGAGGCATCTATGACTGTAATACTGGAGGGCTCTACTTGCTGCCTGCCCTACCTGCCAAATGCTGCCAAACACTGGGGGAAACTGGACTGCCAGAGACCAGCACAGTCCTAGTTACTTTCTATTACTATGATAGAAACACTGACCAAAATCAACTTGGAGAGGAAAAGGTTTATCTTACATCTCCCAGGTCACAGTTCATCACTGAGGAAAGGGCAGGAACTTAGGGCAGGAACCTGGAAGTAGGAGCTGAAGCATAGACCATGGAGGAATGCTGCTTATTGACTTGCTCTCTGGCTTGTGCTCAGCCTGCTTTCTCATACAACACAGCTCCCCCTGCCTGGGGCTAGCACTGCCCATAGTGGGCTGGGCCATCCCACAGCACTCAACAGTCAAGAAAATGCCCTACAGACATGGCCACAGGTCAATTCAATGGAGGAAATTCCTCAATTGAGGTTCCCTCTTCCCAGATGTGTCAACTTGACAACTGAAGCTGAGCACAAGCACTTAAAGAACTTCTTGTCTATTCACACACACACAAAAAGGATCCTAAACCAGCTGAACGGTAGCAAAACTAGAGTCCTTTTGAGGTCTAACTTCATTTGACTCTGATTTGCAGATGAAGAAACAGACCAATTAGTACACTGGAAGAGAACTCCAGCATCAATAATAGGTCAAAGAGAAAAGCAATCCCTAATGTAGTGGGCAGAAGAGAGCAGAAGGAAACCAAGGACAGATGCAAAGAGGCAAAGTCCTAAAGGCATAAAACCTCTACCAGGGAAACAGACACAAGGAGAAATCAGTATAAGGTATGCAATTATTCTTGTTTTAAACTTGTCTTGTTCTCCATCCCAAGCCTCTGCTTTTAAGATCATTATTAGTCTTTTTTAGTTAAGAGACTTTGGTAAGCAGGTTTCTACCTGTCGGCTTTCTAGAACCATGTTGCTGGGATAGAGGCTATGGATGCAGTTGTAAGAAATAATACAGACTGGGGCTGGAGAGATGGCTCAGTGGTTAAGAACACTGGCTATTCTTGCAGAGGACCTGGGTTCAGTTCCCAGCACCCACATGGTAGCTAACAACCATCCTAATTCCAGTTTCAGGGGATTCAACATCTTCTGGCCTCAGCAGGCATTGCACAACACAGTTGTACTTACATACATGCAAGCAATACACTCATGCACATAAAATAAACATATTTTTTTAAATAAAGAAATAATACAGATAGATGTAGTGCACTCTTTTACCCAGGACATCAAAGTGTTGACAAATCACAAAAATATAACATGACATTACATAGGAATATTGACAGTGATGCAATTAAGATTCAGACAATTTCTAGTGCCATAAAAATGTCTCTTGCTACCTTTTGTATAGGCACACTTCCTTTCCACAACCATAAGAAAGCACTGGGTTCTTAAATTGGGTGGCTTAAATGCATAAATGTATTGCTGTACAGTTCTGGAAACTGAAAGCTTGTCATTTATAGGGAAATCAGCAAAGCTTATTTCTCCTGAGGGGTTTCTGAGAATGCCTGTTCTGCCTTGTAGCTTTTCATGGCTAGCTGGTCATCTTGCAAATCTCTGCCTTCACTCCATATTGTGTTTTCCCTGTATGACTGTGTGTCTAAATTTCCCCTTTAAATGATAACACTAAGATTGGATGACTGACCCTACCTACCCCAGTTTGAATGTATCTTGACTGACTAATCCTGCAATGAACCCATTTCTAAATAAGACCACACTCTAGGTACTGGGGTTAGGACCTCTGCCCATGAATTTTGGGGAGATATAGTTCATCCCATAACACCCATCCCTATCCTCAACCTCTGGAAGCCACTAGTCTAATCTTCATCTATGGTGCTGCAACTTCAAGATTGTTTTATAAATGAAATTCTACAGTCATACTTTTGATCTCTGGCTTTTTATACCGAAAGCATTTCTTTAGAAGTTCATCCATGTGCATCAATAGTTCATTCCTTGCTATTACTGAAAAGTATGGCCAGTATCCTAAACACCTCATGATATACCACGATCTATTGAACATCTACCTGTTGAAGGACACTTTAGCTATGAAAACAAAGTGGCTATGAACAGTGGTGTACAGGTTTTATGTGAGCATGAGTGTTTATTTCTCTAGGATATATGCCCGGGGTGAAATTTCTGGATCATATAATTATGGTTTTCTTAGTTGTAAGATATAACAAATTATTTTCTAGTATGATGGCACAGTTCAACATCCCTAACAGCAAGCATATAAGTGATCCATTTCTCTGAAACTTCACTAGCATTTGTTATCTTAGCTTTCTGTTTGTGTTTTTTTTTTTTTTCCATCATAACCATCAGATGGATACAAAGCAGTATCTTTCTGTGGTTTCAGTTTGGCTTGGCATTCAATTTTACTTTCTGCCTCTGTTTTTTCTAAGGATGTCCTCTTCAGTGTAAGTCTCTTCTGTCCATTTTCTCTCTGAATTTTGTGTTTCATTAAACTTTGAGAATTCTCTCCACATTCTACACATGAGTCCTTTGTTGGATACATGGTTGTGAATATTGTCTCCCCAGCCCTATTTCCCTGTTTATTCTCTTCACAGTCGCTTCCTCACTACAGAAAGTTTGAATTTTCAGGAGGACTAATTTACCAGCTTTCCCCCTCTTAGATATCATCCTTTTAGTGTCAAATCTTTCTTTTCTAAAAAGCCTCTGGGTGTGTCTGTGAGGGCAATTCTAAAGAGATCTAACTGAACTGGGAAGACCCACACTGAATGTGGATGGCATATCCATGTGTCCCAGACTGAATTAAAGGGATAAAGCGAGAGGAACACCAACTCGCATTTCATTGGCTTCCTGATTCTACAGGGGATGGGACTGGTGCTTTCACTCTCCCACCATCTCACTCCCCTGCTGTAAGGCCCTCCCTGCCATGCTGGACTATATCTCAAACTACAAGCCAAAATAAGCCCTTCCTTCCTTCCTTCCTTCCTCCTCCTCCCTTCCTTCCTTCCTCCTCCCTCCCTCCCTCCTCCCTCCCTCCCTCCTTCCTTCCTCCTCCCTTCCTTCCTCCCTTCTTCCTTCCTTCCTTCCTTCCTCCCTCCCTTCCTCCTTCCTTCCTTTCTTCCTCCCTCTATCGAGCACCTATTTAGCATAGTTCGAAAAGATTTTTTTGTGGCGTCTATCTCCCTCTCTTCCCTCTCTCCCTCTCTTCCCTCTTCCCTCTCTCCCTCTCTTCCTTCTTCCCTCCCTTCTTTCCTTCAGTTCCTTCCTTCCTTAAGTTGTATTTCTCAAGCTTTTGTCCCAGCAATGAGAAATTAACTAACACACTAAACATTTTATCTGCTATGTAAAGAGGCTCTGGTATCATTTAAATCACTTATTTTATTCAGCAAGGTGTCCAGAGTTAAGTTTCGGATTAACTTATAGGCCTTGATTACTTTCTCCAGCTGGGTTTCTAATGGAGGGCTGTGTCCCCAGGAGCCTGGTTCCTCCGAAGGGTGGGGCCTGCTGCAGAGAAGTAACTGTGGAGAGTTAGCTGAGGAGGGAGGGGCACATGGAAGCTGGAAGCGGTGCACACTAGAAACATGGCCCGGGTGTTTCACCCAAGTGGTTGGGAGAGGGGGTCTTTACTGACCTGGGTCGAGACTACAGGCCCATGATGTGTGGCAAAGGCTAATGGAGACTGTGGGCAGGTGTGGAAATGATCTGGAATGGCAGGCCAAGCCATGTGCAGAGCTGGGTGCTGGGTGTCAGGGGTTTATTTCTTTGTAAGTCTCCCCCCCCACCCCAAATACATAAACTATGAAAAATTCAGATAAAGATGTGCTATATGGTTTGTTTAATAGTGCCTGGAGCAAGAGACCCTGAAGAGAGTGAGGGTGGGTCAAACAGAGCAGGAAGGAGAAAATTTAGTGGGACAGGGGTTAATTTTCTGAATCTTTGTGGATTGATTGTGACCACCTTAGTTTATATAATAATACCACTGTGGCTCCACTGGTTCCTGCTGGTGTTGTCTGAAAGAGTGAAAGTAATTTCTTGAGACCCAACACTGAGTACAAGAGAATAGCTTTAACCAGGCAAAGATGTAATCAGTGTTGTATTTCAGGATCACTTTTTATTTACCCAGTGTTAATGTGAGTATTATATTTTACTATATACTATATTACTCTGTGTGTGTGTGTGTGTGTGTGTGTGTGTGTGTGTGTGTGTGGTATTCACAGTTGTGTGGTCATACATGTGTGCAGGTATGTGTATACGTGTATGTGTGAGACTGTCTATGGAGGCCCAAAGTTGACATTGAGTATCTTCTTTGATTTCTTTCTACTTTGTTATGGCAGGGCCTCTTTCTGATTCCAGAGCTTTCCAATTCCAGATTGTCTAGTTAGCCAGCTCGTCCCAGTGATCTCCTTTCTCTGCCTCCCAAGTGCTAAGATTATGGCAGCTACAGTGCCTGCCCAGCATTTGAGCTTGTGGTGGCTATTTTAATTGTCAGCTTGGCACAATCAAGGATCACTGAGAGTCTCAATAAGGGATTGTCTAGATCAGGGTGGTCTGTAGGCATGTTTGTGGAGAATTACCTTGGCTATGTTAATTGAGGTGGGGAGACCACCACTGTGGGTTGGACCATTCTCTAGGCAGAGGATCCTGAACTGTATAAGAGTAAATAAAGTGAGCTGAGCACAAGAGGGACATGCATTCCTCACTTCCTGCTTCTTGGCTATGGATGTAATGTGGCCATCTATCTCTTAAGCTTCTGCCTCTGTCACTTCCCTAAACTAGTGGACTATACCCTGGAACTATGAGCTAAAACAAATTCTTTTGCCCCTAAATTGCTTTGGTCATTTGATCACTTCTATGACCCCGTATAAGTAATTCAGAGACCACACCTATTCGAAAGGTAAGATATTCATTTGGCAGTGACTTATCCAAGGTCATACAGATGGGCAATCCCATGGTCAAGTCTTGAGCCCTGATGTTTTGCAGATAAATACCATGTTTTACTTATTGATGATACCAGTGGACAGAGTGGTCATATTTTCAGGCCCTGGAATTGGCCACATTTCCCTCCAGGGTCTAAAAGTGCAATTTCCTCTGATGAAATGGATTCTGTTGGTCCAAGTCTGGCGCCCGTGTTGCATTATCACCCTGTGGTGAATGCCATATTGTTATCAAGCTGGCCTCTCAAGAACAGATGGAGAGAAAATGCAGAATGTTCCTCCTCCTGCTCCTGTTGTCCTGATCCACATGAATTGTGGTGCAGCAATGGGAAAATGAAAAGGTAGCAATTTGCCTCTAAAGCATCTGACTGCCATCTGGTCTGGAGGGAATAATCTATTGTGTAACCATCACCACAGAAAATCAGTGACAACTCCAGAAAGAGTTAGATTCTGCTTCACCTTGAAGATTCAGTCCTTGCAGAAGCCTGGTCCTCACAAAAGGAGTTGCTTCTTGAAATTAATGAATTGATTGATGTATTCTGTGGACAGGGGGACAGCAAGGGTTTCCTGGAACCACAGGAAATAAAGAGAAGAAAATCAAATGATGATGTATGAAGTTTCCATCTGCAGGAAGGACCCAGCTGAGTTCCACAAATGGGAAACTGAAAATACCTGGGATGTTCAACTGCTGAGCGTCAGAAACGACCTCTAGAGGCAATGATGAACCATACCACACTGGGGAATGTTGCAGCCTCCTTGCTCTCAATTGCCAGTGCTGCCATAATTAAGTACCACAGCCTGGGTGGCTTCACGATGGAAATACATTTTGTTAGGAATCTGGAGACTGGACGTCCAAGATCAAGGGTACAACATGCCTCTTCTCAGGTATCTTTGTTTGATGTGAAAGTGATTATCCTCTCCTATCTTTTCATGGTCTTACCTCTGAACTTGTTGGATCAAATGACTCTAGGCTCACCCTAATAACATCATTTTAACTTAATTAGTTTGAAACTTTATTTTCAAGTGTAGTCACATGCTGAAGAAATGGAGGTTAGGGCTTCAACACACGAAATTAGGAGTAGGATGGGGGTACAATTTGGTACATAACATTTCTTCAATATGTAATCCCTTCCTGTGAGATACTCAAGCCTTCTGATTCCTATTGACCTAACACCTTCATTTATTGTTCCACCCCTAATGTAGAGCAGCTTTCAATGGATTCTTCTTGGCTTCTCAGCTTTCCATCACATGGCTAGCCAATCCCACAAACTTGTCTCTTCAGAAGACTTGGAATGTCTTTAACTTCCCTTGCTAAATCCCAAATGCTATATCCCAATCTGAAACAGACACTTCTCATAGAAAGCAAAGCTAAGTTCAAGCTAGAGAATTAAAACCAAGAGTGTCTATTCCCGTGTCAATAAAATAAAGAACAAAATCCCAGATCGTCTCGATCCCTAGAATCCAGGTAAGAAGATAGATTAATAAATGGTTCAGAAATTTCAAAGTCATATGACTGCTAGCAGTCAATTGCCACGGAGAACACTTAATCTTCAAAAGACATTCCAAATCTCTCAAAGAGACAAGTTGTGGGATTGGCTAGTCATGTGACCCCTCTGGACCATCATAAACTGCTTGAGTTGGGCTGACCCTTCAAAGGCCCAGGGAAGAAAACCAACTATGCATTTATATTGTCACATTTTTTTGTAAAATTTTTAAAGAGGTATATTTTTGCATTGTCTTTCTTTAGGAGCATTTCAAGTTTGTAGGATCTTCATGCCCCAGGGATTTTTCATCTGTGCCTGCTGCAAAGATTTCAGAATAGGCAGGCAAGAGCCGAAACCTTAGAGACAGGGATACTGCCATTTGATTGACAATCTCAGCCTACTCTCTGGACTGAATTTGGGATATTTATATATATTTTTTTCTCTCTCCTCTCTCTCCTTCTCTCTCTCCTCTCTCTGCCAGAAAATGACCTCAGCTACCATTCCTCACCTTCTCCAGACCTTCAGTGTACTGTGCCTGCAGCTTAGTCTTCCTTGTGACAGCTGCACCCCTCTAACCTATGACAAGTTCACAGTTGTCCCCTCTGGACCATCATAAGTTGCTTGAGTTGGGCTGCCTCCTTTGTTCCAGCCAAACCTCAACATCTAGAATGGCAACTGGTGCTTAAAAGGGACTCTATACACTACCACATAAATACCTGTTCATCCATGTCCATTGCTGCCCTTTTCATAATAGCCAGAAGTTGGAAACAACCTAGATGTTTATAAACTGAGAAATGGATAACAAAAGTGTGGTACGTATATCCAATGGAATATTACTCAGCTCTTTTAAAAAACAAAATTATGAAATTCACAGGTATATGGATGGAGCCTGAAACAATCATCCTAAATGAGGTAAACCAGATCCAGAAAGACAAATATCACATGTCCTCACTCACCGTTGGATGCTAACTTTGAAATCTTAGATATGCATCTTTCAATTTGAACATCCAGAGAGGTCAAGAAACCTGTTAATGGCCGTGGGGAAGAAGCTTCCTCAGAGGGGTATAGAATGCAGATATAAAGGAGAAAAGGGGAACATTAGGGAGCATTAGATGCAGTGAAAAAGACTGGGTAGGGCAGAAGAGGAGGGAATATGGGGAGGGGTAACCAACATTAAAGGCCTTTTGAAAAAGCCATAAGGACATCTACATTATAGAAGCTTTTTAAAATATATAATATACATCATAAAAAGAGATTTTTTTTAAAAAAAGGCCAAAAAAAAAAAGTTGTTACCCTACAGGGGGACATTACCCCAACTAGACATCATAGGCTAACGAAAACAAAAAAAAAAAAAAAAAAAAAAAAGAAACCCAACTCCCTTTCTAGAAGCTGTTGACCAGGGGTCCCATAGACCCTCAAACAATACTGGCCATTGCCCCTGCTCTTGGTGACCAACCAAAATTTGATGCTAAGACTCTATTGCTGAAGATACTATGTATATGAGCTATATACAAACAAGGAGAAATCAAGCTGCTGCTGACTTCAGAGTCTCATCTCTACTGGCTAGCTTTCTTAGTGCTAAAAGGTGCTATGCATGCTTCCAGAAGGAAAAATAATCCTCAACCTTACCCATCTGTGAATCCTGTGAACTATAACAACTGGTCTGGAAAGATATGCCCCCTATTGCAATACTGGTATGAGTATTATGGGAGTAATCATCCACTGAATAATTAGATTTAAGGTCCAGTTCATAGGATAAAGCCTATACTTTACATTGATATCAGGCTTTGGAACCTGAGACTAGATAGGTCACAGGACATAGGGGAGAACCGATACTAATTTCTATTAAATAGTCATCATAAGAAAGTGACTTCTAATTACTTTTTATATCCATAGATTAATGCATTTCTCAACTCACCAGAGAATCTTCCTTATGCAACAGATGGTGATTGACACAGAAACCCCCAACTGGCCAATGTGCTGCAAACAAGAAGCTACAAAATGCTTATCCCTGAATAGAATACCTATATCAAACTTCTGCCTCCCAAGACTCAGGTATCATTGCTGAAAAGGGGTGGAAGGATTGGAAGAGCCTGGGAAGATTGTAAAAGCCGGAGGGAGTAGACAACCACAAGGAAATGGTGACCGCATGCACAAGTCCCATGTAAGCTCAAACCAGTCAAAATCCCAGCATATACATGGGGAAGTAGGTTAGAAACCCCCACCAAACCTAAGGAACTTTTAGCAACTGATGGTTCATGGAGGGGGGTGAGACAGTCTCTCACAGTGATGGGACTTTTGGTAGGTTAACCAGGCTCCAGCACATGGACTCACACTGAAGGACATTTATGGACACAAATTAGACTCTACAAGCCATATATGTACATACATATGATAGAGTACTTTAAATTTGGTAGGGACAAAAAAGAGAGTGTAGATAGGGGAGGGGATCAAAATACCATCAAAGTATATTGTTTGAAAATGACAAAAATTCAATAAAATATTTTAAAAACTTCTTTCCTGTGTTGACCTTTCTCCTCCCAGAGGTAAGCACACCCTAAAGTTAATTTCCTTGAAATCCTTTTTACTTTCCCTATATATCTACAGGTTTTCCTACAGCAGATATATCTATATATAATATAGCACTTAGTTGCTATTTTATCCATAAAAATCTAGGGTTGGCCCAACATTAAGGTTTGAAAGATATTGGATGGGCTGGGGAGATGGCTCAGTGGTTAAGAGCACTGACTGCTCTTGCAGAAGACCCAGGTTTGATTCCCAGCATCCATGTGGTAAGTAACAACCATCCTGTTCCCCTTGGGATTTGATGCCCTCTTCTGACCTCCTTGGGCATTGCATGACACGGGTGCACCTGCACACATGTAAGTAATGCATACATACACATAAAATATTTTAAAAAGAAAGCTATTGGAGCAGAAAGCCAAATATCCAGTGAGTATTTCAAACCTTTTAATTTAATTTTTATTTATTTATTTATTTTTGTTTTGTGTGTAAGAGTGTTTTGTCTGCATGTATGTAGGTGCATCCTGTGCATGAAATGCCCATGGAGGTCAGAAGAGGGCATAGAACCCCTGGAACTGGAGTTAAGGATGATTGTTAGATGCTGTGTGAACACTGGTTACCAAACCCAGGTCCTCTGCAAGAGAAGCCAGTGCTCTTAACTACTGAGCCATCTCTCCAGCCCCAACCTTTTAATTTTTAATTCTACTGTTTAATTCTCTTTGCTGTAGTGGATCTGTTTGGGTATTGCTTTTTATTTGAAAGTCCCTCAAAGCAGTCATATGGTGGGATTTCAATGGAAAGCACATGTTGCCTACCATGTCTCACTAATTTGGAAAGACTAAAACTCTTCATTCTGTCTCTTCTTCAGTAGGCAGGAATTGAAAAGTCCTTATACCTTTTGACCTTCCAGCCTTTCTTCTGGAAACCCTTGGAATCCCTATGTACACACGATTCAAATTCAGTCATGGGTTTGAGCAGAGGTTATATGCATATGTGGGGTTCCTCCTCTCCATACCGGAATATTCACCCCCCCATTTTTTTGCTTCTGTGGCAGCTCTGAATCCTGCCTTGCTACCTGTCAATATAACAACCCTGCTCCTTTCTGGCTCTGTTAATCTAGTTTCTTTACAAGTCGGCATGGACAAGGAGATCTTTGTGAGTTTAAGGCCAACCTGGTCTACATAGCGAGTTCTAGGTCAGCTGGGGCTATAGGGAGACCCAGTCTCCAAAAAAAAAAAAAAAAAGAGAAAAGCCATACACGTTATTTCATCCATCATCGTCATTACCTTCTTACATAAATTAGAATCCCTTCAATTTCTGCTTACTTTGGTCACCCTAGATTACCTTCATTCTTTTTGTGAAAAAACTTACAAATATTATCATTAGCTGCCAAATGAGAACTGGATCATCAGATCAAAATACATTGTATGCATGTATAAAATTCTCAAATAATTAATAAAAATACTGTTTTTTAAAAAATAAAATGGGATTTAAATGATAAAAAACAGCATCTCTATTCCTGACCTTGGACATTTATGATGTGTTAGAATTCAGCTGTTTCAATGACCTGGAATTAATACCACAAAAATTATCAAATCTCTACAACCATAATATTAATTGTAGCAGATTATTTTTATAGTCCTATTTATCTTCCACTAAAACCCTTCTGATTATGGTAAGACATATTTATTAAGTAAGAGGTCCAATACAATTTCACATTTACTTTTATGAACTTGAGTAACCAAAACTTTAAAGCATTTTTTAAAATTCTCATATGAGGATAAGGGACCAAGCACCCAGATTGACTTTTCAGAGATGCCTGGGTTTTCCTACAAGGGTTAGCAATTATACAAACATTTACAAAACTCTCCAGGAATCTGAACGAATGTCTCCAGCCCATCTATCACATTGATCTAGCACTGATTCGACTGTGAAAACCCAATATATAAACTGGATAAAACCAGAACTTCTCTGTTTGAAGTAAATTAAGCCCCCAAGAATCTTGTTCACTGGCATGCATAGCCCATTAAAGAGGGTTTTAACCTCCATCTCAGGGAACTAATAGGTCTCTGAGGAACATAGTCTGCCATCCATTTTTGTACTGGAGGGTCAGCAAATGTTGTATAACAGAGGACATGATAGATATTGTTAGGCTTTGCAAACTATATGGTTTCCATCACACTAACTCTAATTTTGTACCACAAAATCAGCCATGTAGAATATATAGGGGGATGGATGTGACTGTGTTCCAGTAAATGTTTATTTATAAAAAGAAGCGGTGGGTTGAATCTGGCCACAGGCTGCACTTTGCATTCCTTACTTTACTTGAAAAGTGAAAGGGACTTTTTAGAAAGCTTGGGCAACTCTTAGAAGCCAGCAGGGGCTCACTCTAAAGGTCTAGAAGGTTAGGTGTTTCTCTTTTACATAAAGACTTCAGTCCCACTTTTAAAAGTCCCACTTATAGTTAGTCTATAAATCCTCTTTTAAATGAAGAATAATTTTTAATCAAATTTTTCTCTATCAATGGAACATCCAATAGGTCCATCCAGATACAGTATGAAAAAGAATCTCAAAACTGAGAGAAGGGTCTAAGTGTCCCATATTCTTTTTCCACCTCTGTCCCGTAACTTTTGTGAAAGCCACTTCTCTTAGTTCTTAATTTTATTTATGTCCCAAACATCATTTCCAGATTGTGAGGAAGTCATTGTCAGGGGTTCTTTTTTAAAAAATATATTTTATTATTTTTATTTTATGTGTATGTGTATATTGCCTGCATGTAGGTGAGTGCACCCATCCCCTGGAGCTGGATTTATGGACAGTTGTTAGCTGCCACGTAGGTGCTGGTCTCGAACCTGAGTCTTCTGCAAGAACAGTCAGTGTTCTTATCTGCTAAGCCATCTCTCCAGCCCAATGTCAGGGGTTCTTGAGTCCATTATTATGTGAATAAGATACTTTCCTATGGGGCAACAAAAGGAAAGCTAACAGTGATCCTGATGTGTGAGCAATCCCAATTCCATGATTCTGATTCTGTAGGTGCCTGCCAGCTCCAACAGCCGTGTCTGAGTGAAGCTGAGTAGTTCCAACATTTCCATGCATGTCACATCAACGTGATTACCAATATGGCATTCTAATTCAGGAGGTGCTTGTTGGTCACATTGAGTTCATGCTATGAAAGCAGGCCAGGGATAGGAATTCTTCCCTTGGCTGAAAAGCAGTCAAAGCTGGCTTTGCTGTAGGGAGGCATGGTAACAGAGCACACAGTCCATCTCCTCTCCTTGAAGAAGTCACAATGCCCAGTGACAAGCTAATAGGTTACTAGGATGGAGGAACAGATGGGAGACAGGCTCTCAGGAGTGGCTGCAGTTAAGCAGTTCTGTTCTGCAAACACTCAGCTGCTGCTCTAGAGCACGAAATAAATCATGGGACACCTGAGCTGTCTTCCCTCTCTGAGTATCCATTTCTATCCTTACTGCAGCACCTCAGTTTTCAACAGAAGGAGAAAGAAGGTGAATCACGTTCTTGGCCGTTCCTACATGGGTAACACAAACCCTTGGTTTCTGGAGAGGTTGGTTCACAGGACTCAACAACTTATCTTCTATGTAAGAACTGATTCAGAATTAAGTTAGACAGATACAATGCGATTTTATATCAACACTTTATCAAACAGCACTGGTAATGATTCACTCCCTTTCCTTTAAGGCTATCTTTGCTGCCAACACCATTCACCAAAAAGCCCCCCAGTTCACTAAAACGGGTTCAGCTTTGTGTGAAGCTAATGTAACTTCTAAGTTTTCCATTTTGGCATCCAATATGATTCCATGTTTTTCTTAAGCTAGGAATCAGATTTATGGGACGTACTACCGGAAGAGGCCTGATTGACTCATAAATGTTTAAGAAAATAATCCCACTTGAAGGTTCTACAGATACACACATCTAAGTCTTTGTCCAGTGGTTCTTATATCTCACGTTTACCTGAGTCAGAAAACCAAGAGTCATTCTTGATTCCTCTGTCTTCTTCATGTCTCAAAATACATTTATTCATTATCAAAGTCTTATTGGCTTTACCTTTTTAATATCTCATGAACTTTGTTCTCTTCCATCTTCTGCCTATATCTCTTCAAGGTATCCCCCCATCCTCATAAAAGCCAGCACCCTCCTACAATCTCCTGCATGTAATACAATTGTGATTGCACCTAAGCCCCTTTCTAGCATGTCCACGCTGTCTTGCTACATTAATGCTTCCCAAGTACAAGTGGCACTGCAGTTCTTTGAGTGCATCAGTTTCTCTGTGAGCCTCAGTGTGGTCCAATGACTGAGCCCTGTATGCAAGGCTGCTGGGTCTAAATTGCTTTCTGCTCTCCATCCTTGTCTTCTTGTAACAATACTCTTCTGTCTCCACTTTTCTTTCTTCCTCAATTCTCTGAGATAAACAATTTGCAGTTTCACAGGTGAAATGGACATTATGATCCTTCTCTGTCATGTAGAATGAACTGATCACAAGCAATAACATCTTTAAGAACTACATCCTATTATATCTCCTCTATATCAAACCTAACCAAATACCAAACACTGTGATTCCATCAGCCACATGGGAATTGGAAAAACTGCATCCTGTTCTGTTTTGATGTAGTCACTGTTGGGTTATTCTCTTAAGACTACTTTGAAATTGCAGAGTGAATGACAACACAGGTGATTAAGGCCAACATACAAAATACAAGAGTGGTTGGGAGGGCAGCACACACCTGTAACCCCAGCACTTGGAGACAGAGGCAAGAAGATGGCCACAAGTTTGAGACCAGACTGGTCTGCATAGAGAGTTCCAGTTACCCAGATCTTCATAGTGAAACTTGTCTCAAAAACAAATAACAGAACAACAACAACAACAACAACAACAACAAAAATACATCAGTGGTTAAGATCTCCAGGTTTTTCTGTTTTCTTCCTCTAGTAGATTGTATACTAAAATATTCATATTTGTGGTCTTTGCTTCCTTGATTACCACTTTGCCCTCTACCCTGAAATAACCCCAAACCAAGCAAAACATATGAACAACATATGAACATATGAACAAAATATGAGCATCAAGCAGCATGGGCAGTGATAATTAAGATATGGGAGCCAAAAGAACTTTTCAGGTCACCATGCTAAAAGAGAAAAGCTGTTGGAGGGTGGTTGATTCACCGGGTTGAGGAACTCACCCAAGACAACTAGAGGTCAAAGGACAGAGTACAGAGAACAGGCTTCCCAAAGAGAGATTCCCAGAGATTTGCAGAAGTTCCCACTAGCATTCAGCTAAATATTGGTCATCACAGAAATGTAACATGACTTTGAAAAGGAGTTAAACCAGAGAAGTAATACTGGCTGATTTTATTCTTATTATATGGTTCTAGTAAACAAGACAGTATGGTGTTTGCACAAATATAAACAAATATATCAGTAGAACAAAGTAGAATTTAAAATAGTACAATACATTAAATGGAGAACTTTGCAATAAGTGATGTGAAAAGAACTGGATTTCTATTCCATAGATAACATTGGCTCAAAATAATTATAGCACCTAAAGTTATAAGCTTTAGGAGAAAATGATAAAAATTTCTGGAAGAAAACATAAAAGACAATCTTAATGAATTTGAATTAAAAAGAAAGTTTTAGATACATAGGAAAGAGACATAAAATTGATGGATTGACCTTCAATAAAGTTAAAACGTTTGTCTTTCAAAATACATGGTTAAAGGCAAGATGTGATAGGATATATCTCTAATCCCAACTTGCAAGTGGCTAAGCCAGGAGGATTAGAAATTTGAGAGCAGCCTGGGTGACAAAGTGAGTTCCAAATCAGCCTGGGCTACATTTCAATACCCTGTCTCAAAACAAAACAAAAATGAAAATATACAACTAAAAGAATGAAAGGGTGGAAGAGGAGATGTCTCAGGGGATAAAGCACTTGCCTTTTGAGTGTGAGGACTTGAGTGAGAATTCCCAGAAATTACATAATGCCACACAGCAGCAAGTGGCAAAAACACCACTTCAGACAAACTGGACAGGAGAACCAACACCTGAGGTTGACTCCTGGTACCCACATGTGAGCCATGCCACATGTGCATCTGCACACACACACATACACACACACACACATACACACATCCTATACACATATTGTACACAGAGAGAATGAAAAGAAAGCCCACACACCTTAAGAAAACGTTTTCCAGATTGTTGTTGTTGTTGTTGTTGTTGTTGTTGTTTGGAAACAGAGTCTCCTTAAGGCCCCAGCTGACTTGGAACTTGCTATGTAGACCAGGCTGGGCTCGATCTCACAGAGATCTACCTGCCTCTGCCTCTGAGTTCTGGGATTAAAGGTGTGTGCCACCACACCCAGCTCTAAGTTTACTTTTGAATGGAGAAATAGTATAAGAAGTTAGAACTCAGTAAAAAAAGCAAGTAAACACTTCAAAACTGGGCAAAAGATTTGAACAGATACATCACCAAAGAAGATACCTCAGTGGTAGGCGAGCATGAGAAAGATTATTCTATATTATTAATCATAAGGGAAATTCAAGCAAGAACTCAATGACATACCACAGGTACTAATTAGTGTTTTGCTGTTGTGATCAAATACCTGTCAGAAGCAATGTAAAGGAGGGCTGGAACGTCATCGTTAGCACCAGCTGTCAACTTGACCCAATCTTAGGATCACCTGGACAGAGCCCCAACTGAACGCCAGATTGGCCTGTGGCCATTCCTTTTTTGATTATTTTTAATTGAATTTTTACAAATTTCATACAATATATTTTTATCGTCTTTATATCATAATCAGATCCCCTCCTGTATCAGCATCCCCCCTTACTAACCTCCCTACAAAATTTCTGTACTCTAAATTTTTATTTATTTACTTATTTTATGTATATGAGTATTATGCCTGCATGTGTGTAAGTGCACACATGTGTGCAGTGTCCATGGTGGACAGAAGAGGGCGTCAGATCCCCTGGGACTGGAGATATGGATGGTTGTTAACCTCCATGTGGTGGATGCTGGGATTCAAACCCAGGTCTCCTGCAGGAACAGCCATTGCTTTTAACCACTGAGCCATCTCTCTAGCCCATCTGTACTGTAACATATGTATAGCGGTTTAGTCTCCTAATACTTCTAATGATGATGAAGATTGGCCATCACACTGTACACGCCTATTAGAGCAACTCCAGTGCAAAGATTACCTATCCCAACAGTTAGGAATTAAGGAAACTAGGACTCTCATGCACTGCTGGAGGGAAAGGGAAATGGTACAACCATGCTGGGAAGCAGTTCGGCAGTTTCTTAAAACTTAGATATTAACTTTGTCCCACTTCTAGTTATTTACCTTGGAGGGAAATGAAAGTACATACCTACCCAAACACTGGCAAATGAATACTCATGGCAGCTTTATTTGTAAATAGACTGAAAATTACCATTTCCATCAACGGGTAAAGTCTTATATCTACACAATGGACTACTCAACAGTAAAAAAGAATGTACTCAGAATAAGGTCTCAACATGAAAAAAATCTCAAAATAATTATTCTAGGCCAAGAAAACAGACAAAAAAAGGAGCCTCTACTGTCCATCCACATATGCAGATGTATAAACTTCTAGAAAAAAAAATCAAATGAATCTTCAGTAACAGAAGCAGATCAATGGTCACCTGGAGATATGGAGAACAGAAGAAGGACCACAGTGGGACAGGAGGAAATTTTAGGGAGAGAAGTATGTTCATAAACTTAATTATAATAGTGGTTTTATAGGCACTTATGTATTTAAGAACTTATACTTTAAATATGAGCCTTTTGAATATGTTAATGATAGTTCAACAAAGTTATTTCAAAAGCAAAAAACAAATTTATCCTCCTTCCTGTATTCACATTCCCTATGCAAGATAAATTTGTTTTTGTTTTTGTTGTTGTTGTTGTTGTTGTTTGACAGCATCTCCCTAGTCCCAGGCCACCTGGAAGTCACTGTGTGGACCAGACTGGCCTCAATCAAATCTGCCTGCCTCCTGAGAGCTGGGATTAATGGTGTGTTCCACCATGCCTGGCATGAAAAATAAATTTGTAACTACTTCATCAAGAGATAAGTCAATTTCTCTCACTTCTTCTGTAAGGACACAGCCACAAGGTACCCCTCTGATGAAGCAGGTCTTCATCAGACATGTTGGCTCTTAATATTCTGACCCTCCAGAACTTTGAAAAGCTAATTTCTGAGCTAGGCCTGGTGGGCACATGCCTTTAATCCCAGCACTCTGGAAGCAGATCTGATCCAGGCAGAGATCCTCCTACCTCCAGAGTGCTGATGCTACTGGGAGACCCTGTCTCAAAAAGACCAAAAAAAAAAAAAAAAAAAAA
>NW_008335438.1:617799-625278 GCF_000622305.1 Nannospalax galili
GAATTCTGTTTTTAAACCACAAAATCTATGACATTTTGTGATAAAACCAGAATGGACCAAAACATCTCTGCATTCAAGAGAAAAAAAGTTAATTATAAATGAATGAGGATAAAACTCAGGACTCAAGACCATCAGAGAAAGAAGTAAGCAGAGAAGAACGGATGGAAGCACTTGTGCTCACAGCTGCTGAGGGCCAAAGACACGTGGTGTGAAGGCTGAAAAGAAACCATGGGTTTAGACTAGGAAAAGGGAGCCGAGTTTCCCCATTAAATTACTGTGCATTTATCCTGTACATTGTTTACATTTCTTCTAAATGCTCTTTCCACATCAGAAACACTGAGCCAAGTGATGGCCTGGTATCTCCAAGGATTTATGTAAGTTTCCTTCCCTGAACCAGAGAAAAATTTTATAAACTCCCTCAGAGAGCATTCTCCCCAAGACAGGGTCCTTCCCTTCCCATGAAATCACAAAATTGTGTGTGTGTGTGTGTGTGTGTGTGTGTGTGCATGTGTGTGTACAAGGTCAAGAAACAAAAGTATGACATGTCTTTTGTCTTATCTATCTTTCTCTAGATCAGAAGTCTGCCTACAGGAGTGTTCCTCTTAGGGCCAGGGAAATGACTCAGCAAGTAAAGACGCTTGCCATCAAGCTTGACAACTTGAATTTGATCACCAGAACCCTGCATGATGGAAGGAGAGAACCAAATCCCACAAGTTGTCTTCTGACATAGACATACAGCTGTAGCAGCTACACACACACACACACACACACACACACACACACGCACACACAATACAATAATAAAGGAAATTCAACTCAAGATATATTCCTATTAGTGTATCAAGAATATAAAACTTAAAAAATGGTACTCATACATACTGTCACCATTGCTATGAGTTCATATGAATAACTTCCCAGCTGTCTAGAAAATTCTGTTTCCTTGTGGTCATCCACGACATGTGGCTCTTACAATTTTTCTGCACCCTCTTCCACAATGATCCCTGAGCCTTTGGAGGAAGAAGTTTGACACAGTGTCCAGTTCAGGGATAATCACTCTACAGTCTCTTGTTCTTTGTACATTGGCCAGGTGTGAGTTTCTGTGTTACTCACCATCTGCTGCATAAGGAAGAATCTCTGGTAAAAGTTGAGAGATGCATTAATCTACAGCTATAACAATAAGTCATTAGGAGTTGCTTTAACACTATACCTATTTAGCAGAGTAACAGTATCAGGCTCTCCCCCATGACCTGCGGCCTGTCTAGCCACATGTTCCTAGGACTGATATCAATGTCAGGTATGGGCTCTGTCTTATGAAGTGGACCTTAAATCTCACAACAGTGATGATAGCATGCACAAGTACTATGCAAGCTTAAGTCACAGAATCCCAGCACAGGTGTGGGGAAGTAACTAAAATCCCAAACCTTACCTGAGGAACAATCAAACGGATGGCTGCTGGGTAGGGGAAAATCAGTCTCTTTTAAGGGTATGATGCTTGGTAGGTTGACCAGGCTCCAAAGGACATTTGGAGAAACAAATTAGAAGTTATATATATATATAGAGAGAGAGAGAGAGAGAGAAAGAGAGAGAGAGAGACAGAGAGATTCTATATGTACACATATGTGTACATATATCTGATATATATTTAATTCTAATTCTACATATGTACACATATGTTAGAGTATGTGAAATTATGAAATTGGGGTGGCATTAAGAAGGGTACAGGGAGGGGAGGTGGTCTAAAAATCTAATCAAAATATACTGCATGAAATTGACAAAAATTTGATTTTAAAAAGGGAAAAAATTTAAATCCACTTCTCTTATGAAACACCTCAACCAGTTTGTTCACCTACTACAAAAGGGGGCAGTCAATCACCCCCAGGGGTCCTGTTCACAGAGCACGATCTTGGATCGACATATTTTTATCACCCTTCTTAAGTCAGGATGGATCGTCAGTCCTCCTCTGATGCCAGAAGTAGCTAACAGCTGGTGGTTATCCACTCATCAGCCTAGGACTTGGGAAACAGCATAAGAAGCAGCTGATCAATATTACATGATACTTGAGTAAAAAAAGAAAATAAGATTTAGCTTAAAAACCCTCCTAATGCCTGCCTTTCAATTTTCAGTCACCACATTTTTAAGAAAACCTATAGATTCATCTCTGAAAAGTAGGAATGAGCAAAAAGCAGGAAGACTCCCCTAAACCTTAGCCACTATGCCCCTCAGATAGAAACCCTGGAGGAATGCTGAGACACATGGAACACCTGCCAACAGACAGACCCATGACACCTACAAAGACCCGGGCACTGCTTCTCCTCCCCTAGGATCCCTGAACAACTTAGGGCATACTAGAGTTCACTCCAGGGAGCTCACCACGGAAACACTCACCCCTCTCTCACATTTGATCATTCCCAGAGTCCCAGAAAAGCCTTCACTTCAACAAAGAAGGATTTCTTTTTAAAAATGATTTTTTAATTGCCTATTCTTCCATTTTTTTCTTTCTTCCTTATTTATTTATTTTTGCTTTGACATGCCTTTTTAGCATTAAAATTATAGTGCCATTTAAATGAAGATGAAGAGTGGCATTTCTAAGAAAATGAGTGCTGTTTGGAGACGGTACGTTTAATTTTAAAAGGTTATTGCTTCAAAGGACACCCTTTTAGCAGAGGATGTTAAATACTAGGAGCTTAGTGTTCGGCACACCAGCAATTTTCCTTTAGTTCTCAGACCTCAAAGAAAATCTTATATGCGGGAGTAGCTCGGCTGAGCTTTCAACTCTGCTCTCTTCCAACTCTGTTCAACAGTAGCTTGTGCAGCAAAGCCCAAGTCGGAAGACACCAGTCAGAGCAAAGCTAGATGGATCTTTAACTCTCCAAGTATTGATGAATAGAAGCAAAATCTTGGCTCTTTTTTTTTTTTGTCTCATGTAACCCAGTCTTGCTTTGAACTCATGTATGTGAAGGTGATCCTGTTACTACCTCCTAACTACTGGGATTATAGGCTTGCCCCTCTAAGCCTGGATAATACACCACTGAGAACTGAACTCAGGACTTCATCCAAGGCTTCTTGCATATTAAGTGAGCACTCCATCAATGGAGCCACATCCCAAGACCTGTTTTTTTTTTTTTTTTTTTTTTTTAGCCAAGGGTGGTACATGACTAGGACAATTTTTTTAACTTCTTGCCCCTGGGAACTTGCTCATATGAACTCTCAGCAATGGAATCAGACAAAAAAAAAAAAAAAAAAAAAAAAAAAAAAAAAAAACAGAATAGAACTAAGGAAATAGGCAGCAGGCCCCAGCCCTAGCCAAGGAACTATTGGCAAATGATTACTGTGGAATGAGAGAAAGTAGATCTTCTTTAAGCAAGTGACCCTAGATAGGCTGACTAGACTCCAGTGATGAACTTGTACCGAGGGACATCTGGGTACAAATGCTTGACCAGATACAACATATATGACAATATCTGAAATCCGTTGGTGATCTATGGGTGACCAAGATGGGAGGGGGGGGCCTAAATTTGATAAGATATATTATATGAAATGCACAAAACTCAATAAAAAATTTAAAAAGTCAAGTTAAAACAGAAAATAAACAACTCTGTTGTCTTTTTTGTACATGCTTCTGAGAAGAAATATATTTGTAGGATATGTTCTTTTCTACTACAAAGCCAATAAAATTTGAAAAAGATCAGAAGGAGAGGAAAATCAGTGACTCTAAGAGGAAAACAAGCAAGAAAGGACTTTCTGCTACAATCCACTGAGCCTCTTTACCAGTCAGGAAATTGCTGCTATCGTTCCACAGATGGGCTCTGCTAACAAAGCTGGACTTCTTCATCTCATCTCTCCTCCATTTAACCCTGTGGCTCTGCAAGAGAGGCCAATATTAAGTCCAGATGCAATAACAGCACTAGAGAAAATAAATACTATCTCAAGGACATATAAAATTAAAGTCAATGTAGCAAATTGAAGCTCTCCGTCCAGCCATTGTGAGAATTCATCAGTATTTCCCACTGTCACAGAAGTGAAAACCTTCATTCCTGGAAAATGCTTAACAAATGATGGGGTGGTGGGCAGATGCCATCTTTTCCCTTTACTAACTGATTATTCAGAGAGGGTCACAATGTTACACACTGTAAAAGTCAATGAATGGCTTAATCACTTCTGCTAACAGTGGGTGTCGTGCTATGCACCTTGCCTCTTTCTCAGTGTTAAATTTAACTTATCTGTCACATGGAAAAGTTTGATCATTTCTATCCCATTGGGAAACGTGACATCTGCTCAGGACACCAGTCACTTTCTGCAGACACACGTCCCTGTGAGGATGTGACTTGTGAATCAGTGTACAATTCTCACAGTCAGAAATCTGTCCAAGACTGACCCTCTTGCCTTGAAGGCTGCTGTGATGAATGTTCCCAAATGCCCCAACCGTGTCTGGATTTCCTCTCAGAGATCACAGCCCTGACAGGCTCACACACTCAGTCCCATGTGTTGGTTTTAATACTCTAGAACCCATGAGGCTTTGATTTACATACATACACTAATTTGGTGACTGCTTGAGTTAAAGAACTCAAATCAGACTCTATCAGAGTCAGTGACACATACATTCATACTCTTATACTGAGGGCATTAGCCATCAGAAGCAAAGCAAAGAGAGCCTGGAATCTGCTTCTGACTTGAGAGCTATATGATCTTGAACAGCTTATACCCATGTTTTTTTCCTTTAAACTTTCTTTTTTAAGTATATTTTAAGGAAATTCTGTGCATATAATAGATCTTAATCAAATTTAGACCCCCTCCCTTATGCACACCCCCGTATAGCCCCCACACCAGATTTCACGCATCTGTCCAGTTAAGTATTCGTACCCAGATGTTTCTCAGTGCAATTCATCCACTGGAATCTAGTCAGCCCATCTAGAGTCACTCCCTTAAAGAATATCTACTCTTCCCTAATGCAGCAGTAATCAGTTGTCAATAGTTCCTCGGTTGGGTTGGGGCTTGCAGTCCATTTTCCTAGTTCGATGCACAATTTTTGTCTGATTGAGTCAGTGTGGGCCTTGTGCATGCTGTCACCATTGTTGCAAGTTCATATGAGCAAGTTCCCAGAGGCTGAAAGTCTCTGTTTCCTTATATTCATGCACCAACTCCGTCTCTTACAATCCTTCTGGCCCCTCTTATGCAATGGTTCCTGAGCCTTGGGTAGGTGAGGTTTAATAGAGGAGTCCTATAAGTTTTTTTCTCTCATTTAGCTTCTATTAGACCAGTAACACCTGAAACACCTCTGTCCTCAGTTTGTTTTCCTGGAAATTGCCAAGAAAAAGATAAAGTACATTGAAATATTTTGGATTCAACCATGAGTTGAGTAAGGAGTTTCTGACTTTTCATATTAGGAAGGAAGTATCTATCTTTGAGACAACAGTAAAGAAGACAAGTCTGGGAGGAGGAAGACTAGTTACAACCATTATTTTAGCACCTGGATGCAGACATTCCTGCAGCAGCTATGTTCCTGGACCTTACCTACATGTGGGCCAATACATAGACCTGTTTCAGGCTTTGAATCAAATTTCCTATTACTTAAAACTAGATAAGCCCTGACTAAGAAGAAGCAGAGTAGGGTATCTTCAGACTTCTAAAGAATGTCCATTATTTTAGCCTGTCTCGGGATAGCACCAAATTTAATATACGTCCACTTTAGAAACTTCATTCTTAAAAAAGGAAATGGACATTATCACCAACATTTTGCTACTATAACTTGCACCTGTCTATTGGCAATTATTCAGGGGCAAGAAACCCATTTTGGAAAAGGGAGCATGTAAAAGAAGAGCAAGAGACAACCACAGCCACACATTAATGAATTTGTAGACCGCCATGCCCCAGAGGCCCTGTGAGGCCCCAGAGGCCCTAGAGGCCACCGGCACACCAGCCAAGATCTCTGAGGCCATGTCCATGTCCTAGAAGCAAGATATCTCTGCAGAGTAGCGCAGGACCATCTCACACCTGTGAGATTGCCAAGAGACAATTTGTGAAGCCAAAATAAACCTGTGGATGCAGGGGAAGAACAGGCTGTAGCTGGAGTCAGGCTGGACCAAGGTAAGAAGCCCAATGTAACAACCTGAACTAGGGTGGATACTTACAACCTACCGTATGTTCTAGGATGTTCTAGGAGCCTGGTACATGGGGCCAGCCAGCCAGCAAAAACATCTGAGGTGGAAGAAAGACACCACATGTCTAGGTTAGGATGCAGGACAAAGAAGACAAGGAGAGGAACTGAAGGAAGAAAGAAACCAGAGCAGATGAAACAATGGAATTAGAGCCTGGCTGGGAACCCAGCCCAGGGTTTGTGCTTGAGATCTGCCTGCTTCTTCCTAATTATGAGCCCTCTGTTTTTTCTTTAGTCTTTTTTCTTTCTACAAGTCTGGCACTTAGGGACACTTGAATAAATAGAAGCAGGCCATGTGGGGTCTCCTGTGTCTTGCTTCGTTCCCTTAGCATTATCTTTTTGAAACTCATTCAAAGCAAAGTAAATGTCAGTAATTGGCTCTTTTTTGCTAAATAGCAGCCCACTGTAGGGATAAGAGACATATTACCTCTTAAGCAGCAGTTTCCTAATTTGTAACATAAGGAAAAGAATAACAGAGCCAACTTTTAAGGTGGTACAATAAATAGAGCATACTAAAAGTGTGGCACAGAAGATTACACTCAGAGTACCTCAGAGACTGCCAAGTAGCAAACCAAAATAGACCTGTGGATCCAGAGAATGAGTTTAGGCTCGAGCCAGAGCCAGGACTGATTCAAAGGAACTGAGTCAAAAAGTCCAGAGGGGCTGGAAAATGGCTCCGTTGGTAAAGGTCTTGCTTCACTTCACATGCATGAGGACCTAAGTTTGGTTCACTAAACATGAAAAGCAGGGCATGATAGCATGCCACTATAATTCCAGTATTGGGGAGGTGGAGACAGGAGAATTACTGGAGCTCATTGTCTGGTCGGCCTTATCAAATCAGCAAGCATCAGGGGACTCTATCCAAAATCAAAGTGGAGAGTAATTGAAGAGGATGCCTGACATCAGTCTTCAACCTCTGGTCTCCATGCATGTATGTACACATTGGCACAAACATCTGTCATGTGCACATACCTACATGAACAAGCATGAACCCAAAGCACACATAGATAGATACACAGACACACAGACAGACAGACAGACACACAGACACACACACACACACACACACACTCAGACACACAAATCCAGCATGAAAACTTAAAATGGGACTCATCATAAAAAGCTGCAAAGTTGTAGGAGTAATATGGTTCCCTCTGGTTTTCAAAACTAGCTAGGCATTGTTTATCTCTCGCATTGTCTTACCCTCCATCATGGTTTTACCACTTAAGGAGCCCCCATTTACCCCCTTTCTCCATTAATAATACCCTTCTCCTATGGTCCTACCTCTCTTGAGCTCCTTCTTTCCCTTTATCCCCTAGGTTCCT
>NW_008335438.1:625866-637445 GCF_000622305.1 Nannospalax galili
GAAGAAAAAAAGCTGCAAAGTTAATCTAAAGAAAAGGATTGCTATTTCCATCCTTCCTCAATTGTGTCTTTACAAACATCATCTTCTTCCTACTCGCTATTGAGCAAAGGAAAAGAAGGTGTATTTGTCTGCATTTTTTTTTTTTTTTTGGTCTTTTTGAAGCAGGGTCTCCCTGTAGCCCCAGCTGTCCTGGAACTCACTATGTAGACCAGGCTGGCCTTGCACTCATAGAGATCCACCTGCCTCTGCCTCCTAAGTGCTGGGACTACAGGCATGTGCCACCACGCCCGGCTCTGTCTGCATTTTTTTAAGGAAAGCAAAGGGGGATAAAAGCTAAGTGCCTATCTCGGGCTGCCCAGAACCTCAGGGCTGACTGTAGGGGAGTACTTGGGCAGCCCTGGAAACAGCATCTTCCAAACAGCACGCCTCTGACTGTCACAGAGCCCACTGCTTCTAAGTCTGTACAAGGAAAGATGGCAGAATTGTGTCTATAATACACAGATCAACTTTTCTAAGAAATGGGATGATAATAATATAAGAAAAAAGCTTCGTAAGTGGGAATAAGTGTGTGAAACTGAGGAAAGGAGCAAAACACAAGCGAACTGGAAAACGCATGCAGATTCTGATGTGTACTCCATTGTTGCAGTCTTCCCAAGGGTGAAGCCCCATGCCAGCCAGCTGAGCTCAGGCAGGACGAAGAAAGGAGGCAGGCTGTTGTCAAGAAACATCCCACGACTTTGCCCTTGGAGTCAGCCTTTTCTCTCCTTCATGTAGCTGACTCTGAAAATGCCTGTTGCAACATTCATGACCAAATTTTTCTTATTCTTGCCAATGGAGAAACATTAACTAAAGAAATACATATGTACAGAAGTGGATTCTAGGTCCCTCAGTGGAGAACTGCTGTAGGACGCACAGAAAAAAGGAAGAACCACAGAGGCCTCCGGTTGGAAAACATCAAATGTAGCTGGAACTTTCAGAAGAGGAAATAAAAGGACATATTTTATGCAGGGATGCTTGGTAAATGTTTCTGAACATAGCAAGTTTGCAGCCCAAATTGTAATTTCAGTTAGAGCGTACACAGGAAAAAAACATTAAAAACTTCTAAGTCAACCTTTTCCTTTAATGATTAGATGAAAAGGACAAATATAAACACAAACATACACACATATGCACACACATATATACACATATGCATATACATTGTGCCCTTGGCAAGGTGAATAAGGACCTCTTATTAATTTGGTCCAGTTTAAGTTAAAGAAAGAATCAGCATTTTGAAGTCTACACATTTTTGTGTCACTAAGGATAGCGTCTCAATAGATTTCTCTTGTGTTTAGTCAAATTAAACATCTCAGTGAAGTTCTTTTAGACTTACAAAAGTAAGCCAGGGGCTCAAGATGAGATTAAGGGTTCTAAATTAAACTGCTCTTAATAATGAAGTAACAAGAATCTTGAGATTCTTTGGGGAGAGTAAGGAGCCTGGGGACAAAGTATTTAAAAAGACAAACACAGGGGAAGATGATTCTAGAGCAGTGGTCCTCAGTCTGGCATGATTGCCCTTTGATGGAAATTTGGCAAGATCTAGGGAAATGTTTGACACTCACGCCTGGGGAATAGGTGCCCCTGACATCAGGCAGACAGAAGCATCAAAAACAATCATCCTTCCTAAAAGGCTAATAGCACAGTAGGGAAACCCTGCTCTGGAGGGACAGAAACAGCTTGTCAGTGTCTGGGAGTAAGGATTAAACCAAGGAGAAATTCTTAGTAAGCAAAGACTGACCAGGAAATAGTAGTAATATTTCCTAGTGGATTTCAAGTTATTTTATGTGCTTATAAGTTCCAAGTTTTCTCCTGCTTCTCCCAACTGTTTGTCATGTTTTGCAGAATGAAGGAATAGGATCTGCCTCTGTGAAGGGAACGGAGATGGATAACAGTACACAATGGCTGAGACCAGTGTGATAGCACTGGAACAGGAGCAGAGCTCAGGAGCAGGGACAACCAACCTGTTCTCACCACAGCAAGGAGCAGAAGCTCTCCCAGGATGTGGCAAGAAGGCCGGGATGATGGTGAATGAACTCACTTGCCACATGGTGATTAAGTAGAAAGAAAAGTTGGGATCATACTCAAGGTTAACAGACTACAGTTCCCAAGTGGACTGTAGCCTCCAGTCCTCTGTGTATCACAGAAGCTAGCACACATGTGCAAAGACGCTGCACCCTCACATTTGCAGGCTGAACCATTCAGTGTGCTATGCAGTCATGGCCCTTTGTTTATTTCTGGGGATAATTTTTTCTTGTCCCTTTTGCATACTTAACAGAAACAAAACAAAAATCAACCCAAAACAAGAGAAATCCTTACTAGAGGACCAGAGAGCTTTCTTCTCAACTCTCATAATCCCTGTGCCTAAGTACTCAAGGATTCTCATGTGCCAGATGTGGACGTGACATTTCTGATCATTATATAACAAGACTATTAATCATATGTAATATTTCTCATCTTACTGAGGAGAGAACTGAGGCTTGGAAAGTCAAAGCAACTTCCTTGGGCTATAAAGACTAAATGTCTGACAATGCCTGGAATCCTAGATTCTTGAATCTAAGTGTCAAAGACTACATCACAGTAGAAACACTACAGCAAATGAGTTAGAAATGGGTAGCAAGCATGGAAGCACGTTTGATAGTATTCATCCAAAAATGTAAATTAAAGCAACATAAGTTTTTAAAAAATCAAATAATAGAGCTATAGTAAGGGTTAATAAATTATATTATAAGTTCTAATAGGGAGAATAAATTGAAACACCCTTTCAGAAGAGCTAGTTAGCAAAAAGTACACAGAGTACTGGTAACACTCCCAGAATTGACTCAATGGTTCCAATTCCAGGACATAAATAAGAGCAGATATTTATGCACAAAGGTTTATTATTGAGTTATTTGCTATAACAAACAAAATAATGAAGGTGCCTTAGTATCATTATTAAAGAAACTAATAAATAAACTTTAGCATAAAACAGAATGTTATGATATTGCTAAGAATTTTTTCACCAAAACATTTAATAGTATGAGAAAATGTTTGAAATATCAAAATATGAAGGGCTTATATAATGATCTTTTCACAAGGATACCAAAATTTTTATTATTATTTGTTTGCTTAATTTTGCTTGCTTTAGTTTGCATTTTTAAAGTTCACAAAAGCTTTATACTATCTGATTCCTCCATGTCGGTCATCAAGGCTTTTTTAGGTAAGAAAGTAAAAATGTTATCATACCAGTTAGGTATATTCCAAAAGAATGGATAATTTATAAATGTATCTGTTGTAGGGTTTCTTTTGAAGTATACAGAAATAAGATAATGTCAAAATATTAGTGTGAGATTGTGCATGGTGGTGCATGCCTGTAATCCCACCACTTGGGAGGTAGAGGCAGGAGGATCAGAAGTTCAAGGTCATCCTGGGCTACATAGCAAACTGAGGTCAGCCTGGGATACATGCAATCCTACCTTAAAATAAAACTAACATGGAATTTTTTTCCTTTAAATACCTTCTGATCCTTTCCATTTTTATTTAAAAGACTACATTAGCATTTACAATTATAAACAAAATAAAAAAGAAAGACCTGATGCTGCAATAAGTAGCCAAAAGAAGCTCATCAAAGATAACTGACTTGGGTAGCAAACACACCCGAAATGAGCAACAAAGGGGTATTTTATTTTGAAAAAAAACATCATGATAATGTTCTCCAAACATAGCACCACCTGTGGGTACTAGAGGTGCACAGATGCATAGTGTTACCACAGACTGGGAAGTCAAGTAAGATCTACAGGAATGTAAAATGATGGAAAAAAGAGCACAGCTCACTAGCACATATGAAAACAGATGGGACCCAACCAGAGCAGAAGCCAGGTACGGAGCAAAAGGGATTCTTAAGGCAGAATGTTTTCCTAACCCTTAGAAAGAACAGATTACTGCGATCCCTGGTGATTTTAATCGCAATAAGTAGTTTTTGACATAGCTTTCTAGAGTGCAAGCAACCAGTATGCCCTTCTTGCTATACAACTTGAATCAGAGTCATAGAGGCCTTGAGTGCTTATTTACCCATCACAAGACCAGTCAGTGACCCTCCAATTTTCCATTCTTTGCCTCAGAGATTAGCTGACCTGCTGATACTCACTGATCAATACGAGCTAATCAGAGTTTCTTTACCCTTATTTCTCATTCCTCCAAGGCCCTGACTTTTGGACCACACTCATCTAGAATCCCACACAGCCCTCCCGAGGACAGGCTGCTCCTCAGTGAAGCATTCCTCATTCCAGATCCTGCTACCCCAAGTGTGGTTTGAATGTGAAATGTCCCCCATCGGTTCATCTGTGTCAATATTTGGCCCTCAGTGGTACAACTCTCTCAAAGAACCCACCAATACTGAGAGAGGGTCTTCCTATAGCCCCAGCTAGCCTGGATCTTGCTATGCAGATCTGTCTGCCTCTGCCTCCTAAGTGCTGGGATTAAAGGCATGTACCACCATGCCCAGCAAAATAGTATTTAAAAATAAAGTTGTGAAACCTTTAGAAGATGGACCCTTACTGGAGGATGTGGATCACTGGGTTGAGCTGTGAGGTTTCTAGGCCAACTCTACTTTTTGTTCTTTGCTTCCTCACAGTTGATGCAAAGCGACAGGCTCTACCTCACACTTCTGCTGCCATGCCTCCCCTGCCATGATGGGGTGTGTCCCCTCAAACTGTAAGCCTAAATATATCCTTCCTCCCCTAAGTTGTTTTTGTCAGATATTTGACAATAACAATAAGAAAACTAACTAATACACAGTTTATCTGGTCTCTCTATGGAAGAAAGCCCTTCTCAGCATATCAAATATTTGAGATATTTGCTGAACTTATGGTCTGAGCAGCCACCCTGTTGTCAACCCTGATGCATCATCTTCCCTTTGTCTTTGGTTTTTGTTTGACAGGGCCTGGAAGATAAGGTTTCTCTCTCTCTCTCTCTCTCTCTCTCTCTCTCTGTCTCTCTCTCTGTCTCTCTCTCTCTGTCTCTCTCTCTCTCTGTCTCTCTCTCTCTCTCTCTCATCTGTTTTTTCCCTCCATCCAACTGCACAACTACATTCTCATCTTGTATTTTCGCAATCCCATGCTGATTTCCATTCCAGGGACTTTGCCTTCATGATTTCCTCTACCTGAAGCTGTTATGAGCTGAAAACTTTGTAGTTATTCATGTACTTCAGGCCAACATTTGCTCAAATGGGAGCCAATCAGAGAGACCAACCTCCAAAGCTCATTGTAAAACAACAAACTCATCTCTTTCCTCCTCTCTGTCTCCCTCTACAGCTTTACTTTTCCTCATCATACTTATCACTGCCTGGCCTCTACTGTTTTACTGTCTATCTCCCAGCACTGAGGGTGTGAACTCCATCTGCTCAGAGACTTGGCCCTTATCATTTCTGGGGTCTGTTCCTTTAGTGTGAAGGACACTACCTACTATGGGACAAAGCTGGTTTTCAATAAATATTTGACTAATAAGGTAATACTACTAGGTAAAATAAAATATAAACTGCTAGCTATACTTACTGAATATTTTCTTAGTTTCAACACTGCAATAATTTCTAATCACCACAACTGTCTGTCAAGATGGGATGATGGCCTCTTTTTGTAGACGAGGATGCTAAGTAGTAAAGTTCACTGCAGCGCCCCCCCCAATTAGTGCCTACTAATAGGTGCTATGTGCTCAGTGTACAGTTGAACTGACTCAGATCATTTATCTTTCTACTACAACATGGCAGGCTGCCCTCTCAACAGTTATAGCTGTTGCAATGAATGCAATTTCCAGTGAAGAAAAGTAGAGATGAATCCCAGAGTGCTGCTTCCCTTTGGCATACTTGAAACTGGGAAGAATTTGAGGGAGATTGTGCTATTGGTGGCATTTCAAAGTTTTCTAGAAGAATAAGTATTTGCATTTAGACGAGCTGGTGAAGAAAGGCCCCAGAGTCCTATTGGGAGCTAACCCAAGCCACAAGCCTCTTTGGCCATTGAATTTCATTTTATCTGACCCCGTGCATATCCTGCCTCCAGGAGATGTTCCCACTGGACCACTACCTCAATTTTTCTAAAGATTACTGAGCTGGAGATCAAATGCATGATTCATTTCTTTTTCTCAAAAACATTCAAGGCAAAAATAGCAGGCATGTAATACTATTACCGTTTCCCTGTGTATATAATGAATTATTACATAGCTCTGTATTTTTTCAACTGGAAAATATTCATTAAACATAATCATGACCAAGTGTGGTGGTGCATACTTAGAATCCCAGCACTTAGGAAGTCAAGACAGGATTGAAGGTTTAAGGCCAAATTGGCCCACATAGCAAGCAAGGGCTTGTTCCCCAAACAAACATGTTCATGGCTTAGCTTTTATTAAGTTCCTAATATGTGTCAGATACAGTTTGAGGCAAGTCATGTGTCAGTGTCTCTAATTCTTACAGAAAAAAGTGAGATAGGGGTTGTGTTTATTTTACCAAAAGGAGAGTGAGGTCCAGAGAGACCCAAAGTTATTTAGTTATAAAAATCAGGGAGTAAAGTCAGATCCATCTGACTCTGATACCCTTACTTTGTTGACAATAATTTTGCCTGCTAAGTCATGATATTTTTACCCACCAACCTCTTTATGTTTCTCCAGATTAAATATCTACATATAAATAGGGTTTTCCCTAGGAAACAGTTCCCTTTGGTAAAATGTTATCCAGCATAGTAAATGGTTATAAAGTTACAAGTGTGCTCCTACCTCATGAATGCTAAAAGTAGGGAAACTTAGCAGCCAGATAAATAAAAGCAACTATCTGCCTCATAAGTGGACCCTTTTATAAAAGTCTGAAGTCAATATGCAAGTATACTTCATTTTTTCCTAATAGTTTATCAGAATCATGGGCAAAGGATAATCAATTTTCTCTCAATATAATTTCTTGTTTTGATATCATCCCCTTATTTCTGAGTCTGAGTAAAGCAAACTCTGAGCTTAGTGACTTGACTCTTCATCACAACTGATTTTCAAGAGATGCTCAACCTGGGCATCTTGATGAGACTCATTCCTGAGAAAGTGTTGCAGAGCCCAGGGATGAGTTATACTGCTCTGGGCACTAGGGAGAAACACGGGAAGCAGAGCAGGTTTGGCTCCATGGTGACGCCATACCACACATAACAATGTTCTTAGAAAGCAAGAACAAAAAGAAACCAACACTGGAAATGAGAGACAGAAAACAACACAGCAGCCACAGAGGCCAAGCCTGTTCAAAGAGCCAGAGCCAGCATGTCAGCAGGAGCTATGACTGATCTTTGCTCTCTGCCAACTCTCCACTTCTGGGGGAAACTGAATAGTATCTCCTGAAACTGGTTTCTGGGAAATTTTCCCAATATTTAAAGTCCCTTTAATTAAACAATCTTCAAGGAGTGTATTTGTGATCTCTTGCTATATAACAACAATCCCCAAATAGCGTTTATTATCTCAACCCATCTCTGAGAGTCAGGAATGTGGGAGCAATTTACCCGAGTGAGTCTGTCTCAAGGTCTGTCACAAAGTTAGCACAAACAGCTGTGCTATTGGTGTGTCTCAAGTCATGTCATGGCTTTGTCTCATTGCCATAGTATTAGCAGGCCCCACCCTTGCTTCAGAGGTGGATATAGAAATGCCTGCAATAGAGGTGATAGTGTTATAGAGAGGTAGAAGTACCCTAAGGTGAAATCCACAGTCTTTAATGACCTAGACCCAGAAATGGCATGCTATATGGATGGAGGCGACATCTTGGTAGCTGCTAGTACAGCGAGGGCTATACTTTAAGCAACCAAAGAATTTCCACTAGGAATCAGGCACACGTCAATGTAGGTAGACTTGCAACAACAGCAGCCATCTAAACTCCAGTAACAAATTGGGATGTAATAGAAAAAGGTCTATAGGAACTAAAGATTTTTCACCATAAATGTGTTATATATAACCTAAAATACATTTTATTAGCTCTGTCCCTCTAGAGAAACCTGCCTAATATGCACAGACCTCTTTGACCTTGCTGGAGCTCAGGGTGGGTTTTTCAACAGCTTTCCCATCCCCTTCTCTTCTTCCCATTCTCTTTCCAAACCTCACTAGCATTTCAAGACCCACCTTAAACTCCAGCCTGCTCTGACTGAATTCATAAGTGGCTCTGCTACTTTTGACTTCCGTAACTCTACAGACAGTGGCTAATTCAATTGCTCATTTCTTTTGACTCTCATGAGGAATTGTTCATTTTTCTTCATATGAAAACAAAAAAAAAGTATTTGAACTTTTCTCCAAACATGAAAATAAATTCCAAATAGAATTAAAAGTAATTGGAGTCATCCACCACCTTTGGTTCTTACAATCTTAATGCCCCTTCTTCCTCAATAATTCCTGAGCCTTGGGAGGCAGAAGTTTGATATAGGTGTCCTACTCAAGGATAAGCATTCTGCAGCCTCTTTTTCTCTGCAAGATGGCCAGTTGTGGATTTCTGTATTAATCACCATTTGCTGCATAAGGAAGTTTCTCTTGTGAGAGCTGGGAGATGCATTGATTTATAGGTTTAAGAACAAGTCATTAGTAGTCAGTTTAGTACTATACTTATTTAGCAGAAACTAGTACTAAGCTTGCCCTGTGACCTGTCTAGCCATGGGTTCTTATGTCTAATATAAATGTTAGGGATGGGCTCCATCCTAAGAAGCCAACCTTAAATCTAAATAGAAAGTTGTTGGCCATAGCATCACACCACTATTGCACCTGTGAGCATATCTTGATAGGCCAGTTGTTATAGCTCACAGGATTCACAGCTGGATAAGGTTGATGATGAATTTTCTCTTCGGGTAGCATGCATAGCACCTTCTAAAACTATGAAAGGCAGTCAGTATAAATGAGGCTTTGAAGTCAGCACTGGTTTAATTTCTCCCTTTTTGTTCCACATCTCATGTATGTAGTATCTTCACTAAAGGGTCTTACTGTGAACTTCTGGTGGGTAATAAAGAGCAAGAGCAATGGCCAGTATTTGAGGGTCTATGAGACTTCTGGTCAACAGCCACTAGAGAGGGAATTCATTCCTGGTGCTGTAATTTTATTTTGTTAGCCTATTATGTTTGGTAGGTGCAATGTCTTCCTGTTATAAGGTAACTTATTTTAATCTCTTTTTATAATTTGTATGTGTGTACTTTAAGGTTTTCATAAGGATTTTTCTAAATACCTTTACTATTGTTTATCCCTCATAACACTTCCTCCTCTGTCCTGCCCTCCCATTCCTTACCCTATCTAACCCTTCCTACTTTAATATTCCCTTTTCCTCCTTTATATCACTGCATTCTACCACCCCTCCCAGGAAGCATACACCCCTCCATGGATATTTATTTGTTTCCTGATGTCTCTGGATTTTCAATTTGGGACATGCATATCTAGGTTTTCAAGGCAAGCATTCAACTGTAAGGGAAAATGTGTGATGTTTGTCTTTTGGGGTCTAGGTTTCCTCACTCAGGATAATTGTTTCCAATTCCATCCATTTACTTGTGAATTTCAAAATTTCAGCTTTTAAGAGATGAATAGTATTCCATTGTATATATGTGCCACACATTCATTATTCATTCATCAGTTGATGGACACCTAGCTTGTTTCTGCCTATTATGAAAAGGGCAGCAATGAACATGGATGAACAGGAATTTCTGGGGTAGCATATCGAAGAAATAAGGCTTTCCAGACAGTTGTCCAGTTACTCAGATGAACTCACAGCAATTGTGACAGAATGCACAAATCCCATGCAAACTCAAACCAGACAAAATCTCAGGATATATAGACATAGGAAAGTGAGTAAGAAACCCAACCTAACCTAAGGAACTATTACCAACCAATAGCTACTGGAAGGGGAGAGTTGGTCTCTTTCAAAGATGAGACTCTTAGTAGGTTAACCAGGTTCCAGTGGATGAACCTGTGAAGGACCTCTGGGGACCCAAACTAGACACTATAGATCTTACTATATATAAAATAGAGTAAATTAAATTGGGTGGGGATTAGTAGGGTGATGAGTGGATAGGGGAAGGTATCTAAATTCCATTAAAATAATTATATGAGGCCATCTTAGATTTCAGACTTCCTTGGGTCACAGGATCCTATACAATCCCAGATCTGTGCAACCCTCCAGTGTTAGCAGGATGAGTCACTCTCTGCTATCTCAGCTCTCAGTCCAGCCTGGGTCTCTGGGATCCTTCCTCAGCCCAGACTTACAGTTCTGAGCTCCATCCCTAAAATCTACATCCACTCTTCCATCTGAGTTTTGCATGCTCCAAACCTGCAAGCTCCCACCCTAACCTATAAGTCAACCTGTTCACCTAGAAGTCTTCATCCCACTATGCTGATCCAGGACCCCATGGAGTCAATCCTGGAATCTCAACTCAAAAGTTTCACCAATCTCTGCCTGAACTGAAACTACTTCTTTCAATCCATATGTACATCAACATAAAGTGTCCCCCAAACTGAACACCAAAAACAAACAATATAAAAACAAACATTCGACAAAGATGAGGTCATTTACCCATACCAAGAAACACCAACACACAAGCCCAGGTGCCTATGTCACATTGACAAAAACACAAGGATCATGACTAACCATGATAATATGACTGCTACAGAAATTAAAAACCCATCGAATGTTTTCAAAGAATTACAGCCTAGTAGATACATAAGGCAATGGTTTCAAAAGAGCAAATTATTATATATTCAAGGAACTCAAAGAGGACATGAATAAAAAATTGAATGAAGACCGTGAAAATATAAAAAGGTGAACAAAATAACTAAAACAATTCAAAACATGAAACGAGAATTTAATAAATATATAGAATCTCTGAAGAAAAGCCATTTTGAAATTTAAAAAAAACCTCAGTAACTCAAAAATCTTAGAGGAATGAAACAACCAGGAAGTGGAAAAGATGGAGCACAGAACCTCAGATCTTGAAGACAAGCTTGGGGAAATGGATTGCTCAGTCAAAGAAAATGGCAATTCTAAAATAACCCAGGAACATAATATGCAAGAGCTCTAGGACACTAAAAACCTATGAATCACAGGCATGAAAAAGGAAGAAAAAAACATGTAAAGATACATAAAATACTTTTTTGGTTAATTATTTTTTTTAATAACCACATACTTAGAAGAAGCATTTCATTACAACAGCATTGACATATTCAATAACAATTTTCTGAGCTAAGATGCATTTCTTTCTTACATATTCAATAATAATTTCCAGAGCAAAGATGCATCTCTTTCAATATTGGCTGTAAATTTTTAGGTTCACAGTTGAATTATATACAATATAATATAAACCCTATAAGACATAAAATTAAATGAGGTTTTCACCTTTAAAAAAGATCTCTATTTCATTATTAAAATACAGTTTCATACAGAAAAATTCATTTTCAATGCAATTGACATTAAACATTAAGCACATGTGTTTCTAATCTCTATATATCTGATTATGACTAGTGACAGTCAGTTGCACTTGGATCTCCTTGGCATCTGAGCATGGATATAAAGTCATCAGGTAGATTTC
>NW_008335438.1:638679-639483 GCF_000622305.1 Nannospalax galili
TCCTCTTTGTAGACTGGACACTGGTTCAAATCCATCTGGTGGGTAGTCCCCTGGAACTTAGTCAACCTAGGAGGGCAAGGAGCAAAAATCACCCTTTATGTCCCTCTGACCAAATTAGTATAGGCCTTAAAGCATGTCTGTTAAACGTCTAAGAAGGTTAGTTCCACCAGCCTGGTCTTTTAATTACTACGTGTCATGTAGATAAATCTCGGGCAAAGACCGATTGTTCACAGATAAATCTTACCTAGACATGTATTTCTTGATCTGCTATGTATAAATTATCAGTAGGTTGTAGGAGTAATATGGTTTCCTCTGGTTTTCAAAACTAGCTAGGCATTATTTATCTCTTGCATTGTCTCACCCCTCCACCATAGTTTTCCCACTTAAGGTGACCCCATTTCCCCCTTCTCCCTTAATAAAACGCTTCTCCTATGGTCCTACCTCTCTTGAGCTCCTTCTTTCCCCTTATCCCCTAGGTTCCTTGTATACCCTTCCCTCCCCCTCCTTTAAACCAATTTTTATCCATATCTCCCTTATTAAGACCTGTTTCCTACTGTTCTTCTCTTTCAGGTTCTTTCTTTTCCTTTACCTCCCTGTTTCGTTTCCATTATCCTGGTTCCTGTTCTTATGTTTAGTAAGTACTCACTTATCAGGGTTTGGTTCTAGGATCCACATATGAGGGAGAACATATGCTGTTTTTGTTTTTTGTTTTTCTAAGTCTGTGTTACTTCATTTAGTATAACAGTTTCTAGTTCCATCCATTTACCTGAAAATTTCATGATTTCATCTTTCTTTACTGCTGAG
>NW_008335438.1:640790-640936 GCF_000622305.1 Nannospalax galili
TGTATATTGAATCATCCCTGTATCCTGGGTAAAGCCGACTTGATCATGGTGGATGATCTTTTTGATGTGTGTCTCTATGCGGTTTGCAAGTATCTTGTTGAGAATTTTTGAATCTATGTTCATTAAGGATATGGGTCTATCGATTT
>NW_008335438.1:641332-641549 GCF_000622305.1 Nannospalax galili
AAGATGGGTTTTGTTTCTTAATCCATTCACCTAGTCTGTGTCTTTTGACTGGGGAGTTCAGTCCAATAATATTTAAAATTATTAATGAAAGATGAGTATAGAATCCTGTCACTTTTATTTATATTTACATTTGTGATGTAGCTGTACTTTTCCACAGTTATACCTTCATTGAATTTCTTTCTGCAACCCCTTGAGTATAGTCATTCCTTTCTTCACC
>NW_008335438.1:642356-647912 GCF_000622305.1 Nannospalax galili
TGATTCTCTGTGATTTTGACATGTGAATTTCTTTTGTAGTTTCTGACTCTTGTGTGATACTTGGGCCTTCAAGTTTAGTTCTGCTTCTTTTTTTGAACTTTATGTGTCTTTGTGGTTTACTTTTTGGGCATGAAAGGCTGGTTCCTCTAAGCTTCCAGTTCTCTCTTTTGATTTTATATTGGAGTGGCCAGATTGCTTTTGTCTTCAGGAGTTCCCACAGAGGCCCAAGTCAGATGAGGATCAGATGCTCTCAGCCTTTCTCCTAAGGTCTGGATCCTTCCAGGAACAATTTTGGCCTCAGTAATTTTGGGGTTGGACTGGCCTGTGAGCTGGGCCCAGGAAAGATGCTGGTGTAGGGCAGCTGTTGGCCATGCCATCCAGAGATGCAAAGGTAGATGGGGGGCAGAAAGTGGACCCAAGGCCCCCTGGTGACTGCACTGAGGAGCTGGTTTGTTCTGGATGCAAAGGACCAGGAAGAGGAAAGGTCAGCCCAGTATCCAGGAAAGATGCTGGAGGGTTTTGCAGACCTGGGGAGGCAGAGGGAGGTGAGGGCAGGGCCAGGCCCAGAAGCAGTGCTCCTGGGGACCTGAAAAGGAACTGAGTTGCTCTGGATGCACAGGATCAGGAAGAAGCAGTGGTGGTTCCCCAGGTTTCTGGGGTTCCAAGACAAGGAGTGGGACAGGACCTAGGCTAGGAGGAGAGAGCGGTGGGCGAGATGGGAGGGTGAGTGAGGCTGGGGGAGTCAAGGCACAGAGGGCAGGATAGACTTACCCTGGAGAGAGAGGCCTGTGGGTCAGAGAGAGCCAGAAAATACTTTTAATAAAGTCATAGAAGAAAATTTCTCAAACCTTGGGAAAGAGATTCCAATTGGGGTACTAGAAGCATATGAAGCAATAAGTAGACCAGACTAGAAAAGAAACTCCCCACAACATACAATAGTCAAAACACTAAACATACGGAACACAGAAAAGATATTGAATGCTGCAAGAGAGAAAGATCAAGTCACATATAAAGGCAGACCCATCAGAATAACAGCTGACTTTTGAATGAAGAAGGACTTATGGAAGCCAGAAGAACATGGACCAATGTCAAAGAAGTCATGAAAGAACACACATTCCAACACAGACTATTATACCCAACAAAACTATGAGTTGTAATTGAAAGAGAAAGAAAAAACTTTCCATAACAAAAACATATTTAAGAAATGTATGTCTATAAATCCAACTGTACAATGATTACTTGATGGAATGCTTGAGTCAGAAGAGATTACACACTATCAAGAGGGCACAAAAATAAATATATTATCCCAGAAGAGTCAACCAAAAGAGGTCTAAGAAAAGAGTACTATAACACCAACATTACAGGAATTAACATACATTGGTCAATAATAGCCCTCAATATTAATGACCTCAACTACTCAGTAAAGAAACAAAGACTATCAGATTAGATTAGAAAATGGGATCTATCAATATGCTACCTCCAAGAAATGCACCCCACCAACAATGATAGATACCACCTTAAGGTAAAAGGAAGGAAAAATATTCCAAGCAAATGTAACTAAAAACAGGCCATTGTAGCTATTCATAACACCCAATGAAATAGACTTCAACTAAAACTAGTCATAAGAGCCAGGGAAAGCCACTTCATACTCATTAAAGGGAAAATTTATTAAGAAGAAATTACAGTCCTAAACATATATGCAATTCACATGGGGGCATTCAATTACATAAAAGAAACTTTATTGTCTCTAATATCTCAATGGATTCCAACACAGTGATTAGGGATGATTTCAATAACCCTGCTGCCACCACAAACAGGTTAACCAGACAAAACTAAACAGAGAAACCCTGGAGTTAAATGACACTATAGATCAAATGGACTTTACAGACATCTACAGAACATTTTGCCCAAATACCAAAGAATACAATTTCTTTCTATTAGCTCATGGAACTTTCTCCAAAATTGACTACATATTAGGACACAAAGCAAGTCTTCACAAATAAAAAAAAACTGAAATATCATCTCATATTCTATCAGACTAAAAAAGAATAAAGCTAGATTATCAACAACAATAAAAATGGGGAAAAGCACACAAAGCCATGGAAGCTAAATAACACACTACAAAACAAAAATTGGATCACAGAGGAAATTCGAAATTCCTTAGAATTGAAAGAAAATGAAAACACAATATACCAAAACCTTTGGAACACACTGAAGACAGTTGTAAGAGGAAAATTTATAGCATTAAGTGCCTACACCAGAAAATTAGAAATATCTCATAAATAAATTAATGATGGAACTAAAGGTTTTGGAAAACCAAGAAAAAGCAACACCTAAAAAGAGTAGACTGAAAGAGATAAATAAAATAAAGCCTGAAATTAATGAAATAAAATGAAAATAATATAAAGAATCAGTGAAACAAAGAGTTGGTTCTTCGCAAAGATTAGCAAGATTGACAAACCTTTACCCAAATTAATCAACGGATGGAGAGAGATAACCTAAATGAACAAACTCAGAGATGAAAAGAGAAGCATTACAACAGATCTGGAGGACATTCAGAACTATAAGAACATACTTTAAAAATCTATATTCCATTAAACTAAAAAAATATAAAAGAAATAGATAAATTTCTAGATATGTACAACTTATCAAAATTAAATCAAAATGACATAAACAACTTAAACAGACTCATGAAAGCCAATGATGTATATACAGTAGCTTAAAACCCCCCAACTCAAAAGAGCACAGGACCAGATGGATACAGCCCAGAAGTCTACCAAACCTTCAAAGAAGAAATACTACCAATACTCAAATTTTCTGTAAAATAGAAAATGAAAGAACATTCTACTCTCACAATCTTTTTATGAAGCCACTATTACTCTGGTGCCAAAATCAGACAAAGATTTGACAAAAAAGAAAATTATAGACAAACCTCCCTGATGAACATAGATGCAAAAATTCTTTTTTTAATTTATTATTTTTATTTTATGTGTATGAGTGTATTGCCTGCATGTATGTGAGTGCACTTGTGTCATGCAATGCCACGGAGGTCAGAAGAGGGCGTCAGATTCCCCTGGAACTGGAGTTAAGGACGGTTCATAGCCACCATGTGGGTGCTGGGAATTGAACCCGGGTCCTCTGCAAGAGCAGTCAGCTCTTAACCACTGTGCCATCTCTCCAGCCCCAAGATGCAAAAATTCTTAATAAAATACTCATAAACATAATGCAAGAACACATCAAAAAGGTTATTCACTATGATCAACTTGGTTTCATTTCAGAGATGCAGGAATGGTTCAGCATACATAAATCAATAAATATAATCCATCACATATACTCGTGATCAACTCATTAAATGCAGAAAAGGCCTTTGACAAAATCCAGCATCCATTCATGATAAAAGCCATGGAGAACTTAGGATACAGAGTACATATCTGTATATAATAATGGCAATATACCACAATATGCCACATCATGTAAATGGAGAAAAACTGAAGTCATTCCCATTAAAATCAGGGACAAGGCAAGGATGTCCACTCTCTCCATCTTGTTCAATATAGTACTTGGAGTTTTAACTAGAACAATAAAACAAAGGAAAGAGAAAGGGGGGACACACGTTGGAAAGAAAGAAGTCACAGTATCTTTGTTTGCAGACGATATGATTCTATATATAAAAGACCCTGAGAACTCCACCAGAAAACCACTCGAGCTGATAAATACATTCGTCAAAGCAGCAGGATATAAAATTAACACACAAAAACCAGTAGCCTTCCTATACACCACCAACAAACATACCAAGAAAGAAATCCAGGAAATGATCCCATTCGTGATAGCCTCAATCCATAAAATATTTTGGAATAAATATAACAAAGGAAGTGAAGGATTTATAAAATAAAAACTCTAGAACACTGAAAAAATTTAAAGAAGATATCAGAAACTGGAAAGACTTCCCAGGCTCATGGATCGGTAGGATTAATACCATGAAAATGGCTATCCTACGCAATCGCAAAAAAAAAAAAACAAGATAGCTAAAATAATCCTGAAAAATCAAAGAACTTCTAGAAGTACTATCATCCCTGCTCTCAAATTATACTACAGAGCTGGGGTTGGGTATTTAGCTCAGTGGTAGAGCACTTGCCTAACAAGTGCAAGGCCCTGGGTTCGATCCTCAGCTCTGAAAAAAAAAAAAAAGACAAAATTATACTACAGAGCTATAGTAATAAAAACAGCATGATGCTGGCATAAAAACAGACACATTGATCCATGGAATGGAATTGAAGACCCAGATTTAAATTCACACATTTACAACCAAGTTTTGATCAAGAAGCCAAATACACACAGCATTCAACAAATAGTCAAATTGGATAGTGGCATGTAGGAGAATGAAATTGTATCTTTAACTCTCACCATGCACAAAACTCAATACCAAATGGATCAAGGACATTAACATAAGACCCAATACCCTGAATCAGAGAGAGGAGAAATTAGGGTATACATTGAAACTTACAAGCTAGGAAAGGACATTCTAAACGAGACTCCTATAGAATAAGCATTAAGTCCAACAAAGCTTCTGTAAATGAAAGGACACCCTCATTTGAGTGAAGAGGCAGCCTATAGAATGGGAAAATATTTTTACCAGTTATACCTCTGATAGAGGGTTAGTATCTAGAATATACAAAAAAACTCAAGACACTAAATATCAAAAAAGCAAGCAAACCAATTAAAAAGTTGGGCAAGGAGCTGAACAGGGTTGAAATGCAAATTTCTGAGAAATACTTTTTTTTTAAATTTCAACATCTTTAGGTATCAGGGAAATGCAAATTAAAACCACTTCAAGGTTTCGTATTACCTCATTCACAATTGCTAAGCTCCAAAACAAAAATAATGACAAACTCTGGTAAGGATTTGGAGACAGGGGAATTCTTTTCCACTGCTGGTGACAGTGGAAATTGGTGCTGCCACTATGGAATTCAGTGTGGATATTCCTCAAAAAAGCTTGAAATTAATCTTCCATATGATCCACCCATATCACTCTTGGGCATATACCCAAATATAGAAAAACCTGTTCATCCATGCTCATTGCTGCCCTTTTCATAATGGTCAGAAATTGGAAACAACTTAGATGTCCATCAACTGATGAATGAACAATGAAGGTGTGGTACATATACATGATGAAATATTATGAGACTTAAAAATGAAATTATGAAATTCATATGTAAATGGATGGAACTGGAAATAATAATCCTGAGTGCGATAGCCCAGACCCCAATAGACAAACATCTTACAATTGGATGCTCGCTTTGAAATCCTAAGTATGCATGTTCAATTTGAAAATTCAGAAAGTCAGGAAGCTAATAAACAGCCATGAAGGCTTCCTTGTATAGGAGGTAGAAAGCAGTGATATGAAGGAGGAAAGGGGAACATTAGCCTAGGAAGAGTTAAATGAGGTGGGGATCAAGGGAGCAGGGCAGAGAAAGGAGTATGGGGAGGGATAACAGACACTATAAGCCTTTAGAAAAAGCCATATGAAAACCTACCATTCTAGAAGCTTCTTAAAGT
>NW_008335438.1:648001-648831 GCF_000622305.1 Nannospalax galili
TATATATGTATGTTATAAAATGAGGTTAAAAGGAGTTACCTCATAAGTGGGGACGTTGCTTCTTCTAAATACTGTAGGCTAACAAAATAAAACCTCAATTTCAGAAATGGAATTCCTCTATATAAGCTGTTGAACAGAGTTCCGATAGACCTTCAAACAATACTTACTATTGCCCATGCTCTTGGTTACCCACCAGAACTTGAATGTAAGACCCTATTGATGAAGGTACTGCGTACATGAACTATTTAACAAACAAGGAGAAATCAAATCTGGTGTGGATTTCAGAGCCTCATCTCTACTGGCTAGCTTTTATGGTGCTGGAAGGTGCTATTCAAGCTACCAGAAGGAGAAAATAATCATCAGCCTTTACCTATCTGTGAATCCTGTGAACTACAACTGGCCTGGCAAGATATTCCTACCAGTGCAATAATGGCAAGAATATTATGGGAGTAACCAATCACTCTTTAGTTGGATTTAAGTTCCACTTCATAGGATGAAGCCCATATCAGACATTGATATCAAACTTTGGAACCAAAGGCTAAATAGGTTACAGGACATAAGGGTAAGCCTAATACTAGTTTTCTACTAAATAGTTATAATATTAAACTGACTCCTAACGATTTATTGTTATACTCATAGACTAATGCATTTCTCAACTCTCACCAATGAAATTTCCTTATTCAGCAGATGGTGGTTAGCACAAAACCCCACAACTGGCCACTGTGCAGAGAACAAGAGACTGCAGAGTGCATATCCCTGAATAGGACAACTGTATCAAACTTCTGCCTCCCAAGACTCAGGGATCATTATACAAGAAGGAGCAGAGGGAT
>NW_008335438.1:649175-649602 GCF_000622305.1 Nannospalax galili
ATTTTAAACAACCATGAAAATTAGTTTGTATGAAAATCACAAAAATTCAATAAATAAATAAATAAATAAATAAATATGTGTAACTGGGAGTGAAGAAATAATTTTATAGAGTCAGCAGCTAGATTAGTGGTTACAAGGATTGGAAATGGATGGGAACTGGAAAGTGAGTGGTTTTTCTTCATAGATTAAAGCACTGGTTGCTATAAGTTAGTAGACAAATTGTATGTTATAGGCATTCTGTATTTTTAAACATTAAAAAGGCACTTTAACTGAAAAACAGCTAGAGAGTCGTGATACGTGCATTTTCCTCTCTGTATATTGTATGTCAGTAACAAGATTCTTTCCTAAACATTCAACTGAATAAAAAGAGGACTATAAAAGTCCTGGAAGATCCTCAGGTTTGTATGGGAAGGATATTCATCAGCAA
>NW_008335438.1:649667-651292 GCF_000622305.1 Nannospalax galili
TAACAAATTAAACTTCTTGTTAGTAGATGACATTATGAAGCTTAAAACTTAAAAGACCAGAGTAGAATGTGTATCACACATATAGGAACATACATAATTTATAACTGTTCAGGATTTAATGTCCCTCATATTAAAAAAGAGCTGTGGCAAATTGATAAAAATATAACCCATAAAATCTAAAACAAAGATGTGAATGAGAGACATAAATGGGTGGAAGCGAGACAAAATGCGTGGCTTCCAAGGGATGTGAAAACTCCATGGTTACATGACTCCATGAACCAGTGCCCAATACAATGACTTATTGTGTGTTTCATTTATGTTTACCAGGAGCAACATTTCTATTCTGTCTTCCTCTAGCTTTAATCTTCCCTGTGACTTTTTCTTTTTTCGTGCAGATTTCTACATTTTCTATCTCCTCTTCTGTGATAGCAAATGTTCCTGTTTTATAGTTTCACTCAAAAGGAAAAACATTTTCTATGTATGTGTTTGGGTAAAAATCCTTCTGTTTTATATTTATCTTTAAAAATTAAATATGATGTTTCTGTCTTGACATGTTGCCACAGCCCAGACTAGTTCCCTTCCCTCTCACACTGATTTATGTGTGATCTGTTGAGAACAAATGAAAAGCATTTCAATCTGGTAGAGTGTGTGGGAGTACTCAGCATTGTATCGGGAATTTCATCTTTCAGTGTTAGCACACAGAATTAATATACCTTCAGGAATTTAAAGTAATTGCTTCCACGAAAAGTGAAATTTTCTAAGGAAAATACTAAAGGGTTCTAAGGTACTAAATTGCCTTTGGTGCCATGCATTCCCCTTAAATAGTATTAGGACAGGGTTACACATAGGTAGGTAGAAGTTAAAGGAAAATCTTCATCTTGGGTAAGCTACACTGGTGTGAGAAGCACTTACAAAGAACTGGGAGGTACAATTCTTTTTGCTCTTGTGAAGAATTTAATGGAAAAAATAATCCTCTCAGAAAATGGATTTCTCACTCTTCATTTCCTCCAATCGCCACCCCTTCCCCACATACCCGATCCTGAATTTGAAAGCTTATTTAGTAACCTACTAAAGTCCAATGGGTGCCTCAACTCAATACCATAATGCTAGGATCTCTCTAGAAACTTTTCTTCCTGCGCCATAAATCCTGACTAAATCCCTAATCTTCTAGATTCCTCCCTTCCAACCTGTCATACAAAAAGCTCTGGAGGAGTTGCCTCAAGTACATTTCTTAGATGTACTGACCATCACTCTCCTCATAAGCACACTGGCTAAAGTCATCATTTCTCACCTGGTGTTTGCCAGTATCTTCTAATTAGTCTCTGCTTCCAGGATGCCCCACTAAAATCCCATTTTCTTTACCTCCTCCTCCTACCCACTCTCTTACCCTAAATGTACATCCAACAATGCACTCTTGTCAATAAAGTCATTCAACATCTTCCCTTGACTAAATATCCCATTGGCTGGGTCTCCATCTGAGCTTTTGACTTCCATTCACTGGTCTTAACAATGTCTATACTAGGCCGCTGCCCAGCCTATTCTCTCTTTACTGCTTTTACAAGGTGGATGCTACCGTCTCCAAAAACTGTTCAAGATAGTAGACATACTATATAATGTCTGTTTTA
>NW_008335438.1:651449-654243 GCF_000622305.1 Nannospalax galili
TGCTTTTACAAGGTGGATGCTACAGTCTCCAAAAACTGTTCAAGATAGTAGACATACTATATAATGTCTGTTTTACATAGTATCAACTTTTTCTTGTAGAGAAATCTTTCCCTAGAGCATAATATTTCTTTGGCTGACCACATGCCTTCATTTGTCCATACGCTCAAAGCCCATAACTTAGCTAAACTCTCCTATGGCGCCTGCTCTTACTGCTGTTACATCACTCACTGCATCACACTGTTCACATGGCTGCTCACTCCACTATAATATGAGCTATTAGAACAAGGACACCTATCTTTGTCATCTTTGCAATGTCAACAGCTGCAACAATGTGTGCTCCATGGGTGATTTGCTGTAGGTACATGCTGAGCATAACTGTAACTTAGCCAATATTTCTTTGTCCTCTTCATCAGAAAGTGTAATAACACACTTATTTGAGAACAGAGCAATTCCTCCTCCCCAGAGAGCAGACTCTCTCACATATCATCAAGGTAATCCTTCTAAGATTCCTTAAGAGCGTCTCTGTGTTATTATTTTCAACCCTATCTGAACATCCAGATTTCTTGGAGAACTTTAAAAATCCTCTGTATCCTACCACAGAGATACATGCACATGCATGTTTATTGCTGCTCTAGTCACAAAAGCTAAGAAATGAAACCAACTTAGATGCTCATCAAGAGATGTAAAGAAAATGTGGTATATTTACACAATGGACTTTTACTTAGCTATTAAACAAAGTGAAATCATGAAATTTGCAAGAAAATAGATGGATCTGGAAATTATTATGTTAATCAAGGTGATAGAGATGGAGAACAAAAGTTGCATGCTTTCTCTCATATGCAGATTCCAGCTGTTAATATATCTATGTATATATATATATATATATAGATCAGTGTGAGTGCGGGTATAGACAATGAGACTAAAAAGAGATGAAATGAGGGGAAAGTGAAGTGTTGAGGAAAGAGTGTGCAAAAGGACACATGTGACAGAAAGGAGATGGGGATACAGGAGAAGCAGTAGGGGCTGGAGTGATGGTTCAGTAGTTAAGAGCACTCGTTGCTCTTGAAAAGGACAGGGTTCAGTTATTTCATTACTTTTAACCACCTGTAACTCTAGTTCCAAGGAAACTAATGCTCTCTTCTGGCCTGCACAGACACCAGGCGCACAGGTAGTGCACATGCACACTTATAGGTAAGTACTTATAAAATAAAAATAAATATTTTTAAAAGGAAAGAGAGAAAGGGGGGGATGAGCTGGGGAAGGAGAATTAACAAAAACAAATTTTGTTTGGAAAATTCATGAAACCTTATACTTTGTATGCTAATTAAAAGCAATTAGAAATATTCTTAAAGATAAAATAAGCAAAAAAACAAATTCTTATACCCTAGGCTAATTTTGTTCTTCTGAAATCATAATCTATAAGGGAAGTTATCAGGATTTTTTAAATAGGATTTCCAAGTAACAGCAATGTGAATCCAGGGCTGAGAAACATACATCTACATATAAAATAAAACAATGGAGACTTGAAAGCTTTTCAAGCTATAGCATCTTTGGTTAGCAAGAGCCTTACCCAGAAGAAGCACACTTCACCATGTCTTTCTCAAAGATTTCTAAGCAATGCCATTCTCAGTAGGGATCTCCAAGCCAAAACGAAGATTCATGTGATCCCAAGTAAGGTCCCTTCAAAGCTCTCTTTTCGATCTTCTACCCTCCTGGAAGGCTGACCAGATGCTTCAACTATATGACTCATACTATATGGTAACCTCAGTGCTTAAAGACAGGGCCCCATTTTGGGAGAGAGAACTAGCAATCAGATCACTCTCTGGTTGGTGCAATGTTTTGTTTTGTGTTGTTGTTTTTTTTTCCATAAGAAAACATAATATAGAGCCACAGGCATGGTGCTGACATGCTGATATTGAGTGACTCACATCAAACAAAAGACAAATTCAGGATTCTGGACTACCAGATAGTCCACTGCCAACTCATGGCCCAGAGTTTGGTATGTGAGCCTGGTGTGTGCTGCCTATCCTTACACCAGCTGTGATGCCACCATTGAGTCTTCCAAGGTGATTGAGGGCCGTAAATGTCACAGGCATGTTTTCTGTTCAGCAACCCCGACTACTGAAACCTTGATGGAGAATATGCTACTTCTTCCAAAGTCTCCATGCCACATGAAAAGTGGTCCATGAAATATGTACCTATCCCTCCTGAGGACTTTGGGACTTGCTAATCTACACATTTGGTGGACCCCATCAAATTGGTGTTCTCTTGACTATCACAAATATGTCATACTCTATTGTTTAGGTTTGAAATCATGTCAGACAAGGAAGGGACACCCGTGCATGAAACACTGTTTCCAGTTCATTGGTGGGTCTCTCCCTTCACCTCCGCTCTGGAGTACCTGTGTGGAAAGCCAGGAACTATCATCATTGAAAGACACCATATCCTAGGAATGCAACATGGAGCCTAAACATTTCAAGAGAACAGAGGTGGAAGATGTGTTGTTCTATGTTTACATTATCATCCTCTAAAATGAGAACTTAACATGACCAGAAAATGAATCATCACACATTTTCCTGAATGCCTCGGGTCAGACTTGCATTTGTGGTCATCATTTGGTTGAGCAGGACCTTTGACTTATCTTCACGTAGATGGAACTGGTAAAAGAAAGGAGCCAGGGGCTCCTCCCTAGCCCATGGGACCCCTGAGGAACAGATCCTCAAACGACCTCAAGAGTAAAAACAAATCAGTTTATCTGGTCCAATGGTATGTCCTTAAACACCCAAAAGGGAAG
>NW_008335438.1:654937-711303 GCF_000622305.1 Nannospalax galili
GAATACTAGTTTAACTTTCTCAGGTAAATTATAAATTAATAAAGTAGAGGTCATAGTTCAAGATTTTTTTTTTTTCCCTGAACACTCCATAGGTTAGCATAATTGTGTAGTATTTAATTGGTGTTTTGTTTTTCTTTTTTCTTTTTTCCAGTACTGGAGATAAAATTCAAGGCCAAGACATGCTAAGCTAGTGGTCACTTCACCACTGACCTAGTTCATTAAATGATTTTTTAAAAACATGTATTTAGGCTGGGCGTGGTGGCACACGCCTTTAATCCCAGCCAGGAGGCAGAGGCAGGCAGATCTCTGTGAGTTTGAGGCCAGTCTAGTCTCCATAGTGAATCCAGGACACCTGGGGCTAAGTATGTGGTTATTAAAAAAAAAGACAAAATAAATAAATAAATAAAATATTTTTTAAAAAAATAAAATAAGAGTAATAAAATATTTTTAAAAACTTTTAATTAGAAAAAAAAAGAGTATACTGAAACAATCCAAGAGTCTTTGAAGCCAGATTCACAGGCAGCCTGATGGATGATGTAACATCATGAGCAATGACACAGCCAGCAGCAAGTAAGCAGCACCGGGGAGTGGCAGAGGCCAGGGGTCTACACTGATTCAATGTAAATGGGTTCTAAAGAACATCAGAGTGTAGCATAATAACAAAGTTGCCACCTTTTTCATTCCATGAAAGTCATGAGACTAGCTGTGAATGGTTCACTTCACAGGAAAGAATATAAAGAATTGGTTTCAGTCCCGAATATAAAGAACTAAACTAATATGTAAGTATCTCTTTTTCTCTTTTTGACCTGCTATTCTAGATCTTCATAAATATGTCACTATAATGCAAATGGTTTCATGGTTATTGTTATCTCTCTCTCTCTCTCTCTCTCTCTCTCTCTCTCTCTCTCTCTCTCTCTCTCCTCTGCAGATGTGCATTTTTATGTGTGTGGAGCCAGAGGTCGGCGTGAAGATTTCTTTTTCTATTGCTCTCCATCTTGTTTCTTGAGACAGTCTTTTCACCAAATCTTAAGCTTGCTGTTTTGGCTAGACTTGCTGACCAATGAGCCCCTGGGACCACTTGTCTCTGCACCCCCACCGCTGACATGGCAGATGCTTGTAACTACACTCAGTTTTCCCATGAGTGCTGGGGATCCAAACTCAGGTCCTCGTGCTTGTGTAACAAGTAGTTTATACGCTGAGCCATTGTCCCAACTCGTTATATGTTTTAATTTGGTTCTGTCTCCATGTTATTCAAAAGGGTGAACAAACACATTTTTTGGAACTTGCATTTTAATAGATAACATTGTATTTCACTTCAACTTCATTTACAACCTGAAATACATCCTTTCCAACTGACTGAGCTCCTGGAATTCAGTGAGTGATAAACAGAAGATGTGTTATTCATTCATCTTTGTGTTACCAAGAATAGAGATGCTGACAGGTGGCAGGTGTTTAAATAAATGTTTGATGAGAGAATAACGGACATACTTGTACCCTTGATTTTTGTCTTCACAGGAATAAATAGGATATCCACTGACTTGCACTCATGAGACACTTCTGAATGGTTCTGATCACTTCTGACCTACAAAGCAGTATGAGATTATCTCATCTCTCAGGAAACATTTTCTGAGTCCTACTGTGCATGTCTGGCTCTGGAGAACAAGGATGAAGAGAGAAGTTACCATTGTCAAGGAACTAAAAATGCAGCATAAAATGAAATCAGACATTGCCACGGGGCAGAATTTTAAGGGTTGTACTAGAAGCTTGGAGTGGATGGGAGTCATGAGAAGGGAAGTGAGACCTGGGAGGAGGAGCAAATTCTAAAGATGAACTTGAACTTGAACTATAAGGGAGTGCCTCCTGAGCAAAAATGGAGGGAAAGGAAATTTCCTTAGCTTTTAAGCAATAGTAGTAAACTCCCTTCATTGGTCCTCTGATGATTTTCTAGTATACTCATGATCAAGTTCAAATCTTACCCATTGACCCAACATCCTTCAAGACTAAGCTGCCTGCCTCTCCTACCTCACCTCCCATCACTTTCCTGCATTTCAGTCTCTGCACTCATCTTAAAATTCCTCACTTTCACCAAGCTTTTGCTACTTTTGACATTTATTTGCTCTTTACTAGAGGACATTCCTGATCCTAAGATTCAGACATTTTATCTAATGTCATCTGCTCAGAATACTTTCCATGGATCACATCATTGGTTCTATCTTCATGTGACTGATTCAAACCTTTCATCCAGTGTCATCTCCTTAGAAACCATTGCCTGACCACCCATTTCTCTGTTTCTCTACTCTTCAGCATAGCACACCTATACTGTAGAGCACATTTTAAAACTCCTCTAAACTGTCTTCTGTCTAGCTTCTACACTATTAAGTTCTAGAGGTCAATGACTTTGAGACCTTGCTCATTACTATCCCTCCAGCACCCAAGTAAGTGCCTAGCAGACAGTAATTCTCAGCATATATTTTTGAATGAATTAATAATAAAATATTACATGACCAAAGCTAGCGGTAACAATAATTCATGTTCATAGGATAAAGAAGGTCCACAAGAAATGGAGCTACAAGACAGAAGAGGTGCATGACTATCACTCTACAAAGTCTGAGCTTGATCATATAAAGGGTAGAAATCCCTCCAAAATATTTGAAACTAGGACATTTTCATGAAACTTGTTTTTCATAATTTCACAGTAACATTAAGAACATCTTAAGAGGAGTGGGTTTCAAACTTATGTAAATTGTCCAGCTGGCTGCCAGATGTCAATAAAAGCAAATAATGGCAGAGAACTTTGAAAGAATGAAGACTAGACCAGTTAGAGATGCATGGAGAAAATAAGCCAATTTTTCTATTGATTATACAGGAAGATTTTAAGATGAGTTCTACACCTGGGTTTGTAAAAGGCATAAGCTAAATTGTGTGTGTGTGTGTGTGTGTGTGGATGTGTACAAGTGTGGGAGCATGTGTGCCATGGTGCACATGTAGAGGTCAGAGAACAACCTTCTGTATCAGTCCTCGCCTTCTGCATTGTTTTGAGATAAGGATTTCTCATTTGCCCCAGGCTAGCTAGGCCATGAGCGTGGGTTTCCCTCATCCCCACCCCACCATAGAGCCCTGTGATTACAGATACATGCTACCATGTTTGGATTTACATGGAGTCTGGGGATCTAAACTCAGGTTCTCATACTGGCCTGACAGCTGCTTTAACCCATTGAGCCATCTCATTGGCTTTGGTGACTTAGTCTATGGGTAAATCAGTTGACTAAATTAGAATGTAAAAGGACTTGAATAAGTTGATGGGGGGAGTAGGACAATAATTACATCTGTGGACATGTCCTTGACCTGCCAATATCACATCTAGGAGCATAAGAGTGATGTAAAGCAGAGGAGGAGAGCAGGGATGGAAGTAGTGACTAAGTGGCTACCTGAAGGAGGTCATTTCTGAAAGGTGACAAGAGAGGATCCCTGATTAATTAGTGATTATTGGGACATACCATCATTAGAACCATCATTAGGAACCAGTCACGAGAAAGAATAGGATGAATAACTGAGAGACAAAACCAAAACCAAACGAAACAAACAAAACGAAAACAATACAGGCACTTGTGACCTTGGGATGAGGGAACTGGATGTCGAAGTTCTGCCTCCACTTCACAAATGTGAACATGAGCACAGAGAGGGCTGCACATGAGTGAGGAGCAGAGGAGACTCCAATCCAGGTCGTCATTGCAAGTTCTAGTCTCTTAAGCCAAGCGTTGCACGTCAGAATAGGGAAGAGTTGTGTTAAGTGCTGTGCTTTGAAAGGCCTCAGATGGCTCGAAGGGAACACATTCCTTCAGTTCACTAACTTTCCGAACTGCCCGAACATTTCATCACCCACATTACTCTTCGGGGAAAAGGAATTTTCAGAAGGCCTTTAAAATTGCACATTTTCCGGGAGGATTTTAACACATGAACACATTAGCAGCTCTTAATGTGATTTTCTCTCAGGACTGGTCTGCTCACAGCTTCTTTTCATCAAATTTCCCAAGAAGAAATGACAAGTTACGGAAGATGCCAGAACAGAAAAGAGAGTGAAGGAAATGTCTTCTGCATGCTCAAAGTCTCAGCAGCCACCAATTAAATGCACTTTGGTGAGAGCTAAGGGGGTCAAGGAGGGAAGGACGAGCGGAACCTGGCAGTCAGAATGGGGGCTACATGGTCCTGCTTAGGCATTAGTTCTGCAGGGCTGGAATTGGAGTTAGAGACCCTTAGGAGAGGCACCACAGATACTAGAACCAGAGGACAAGTATCAGATTTCTAAGACCATAGAGGATGCCATGACAGGACTGGGGAAATGAGATCACGGGGCCAGAGCGAGATGAAAATAAGTAAAAAGGAGTTCAGAGTGGAGAAAGGAGGCTGGAAGAACAAGATGGACTATGAGAATGGGATCACAGCCACACATAACTATGGACGGTCATCAGCAACATTCATAAGCCAAGAGACTCGTGGGTTCATGAAGCGTGTACCCAGCACTCTGATTATCTGGCTATGTGATGCTGGAAATGACACTACCTTTCTGAGTCTCAAATCGCTCTTATATGAAATAATTTGGGCGATTCAGTGGGTAAAGCACTTGATCTGCAAACATCAGAACTTGAGTTCAGAAACCCTAACACCTATATAAAGGCCTTACATGGAGGTCCATTTCTATAACGCCAGTCCTGAGGGATCAGGGACAGGTGGATCCTGAGGACTCACTGGTCAGCTAGTCTAGTTTAAATGCAGAGCTCTGGGGTTAACGAAAGACCCTGTTTCAAAACTTAAGGTGGTGAATGATAGACATTTTGACACTGGCCTCTGACCTCCACATGTGCAAACATAGTGAGTGTACCTGTACATATATACACAAGCATACACCACATGTAGACAATGATTTAATCATTTCTGATACCTTCTCTGCATCAGCAATCAAATGAATTTTCTTCTATATTGCTGAAGTTGGAGATACCTCATACTTTTACCACAACTCCCAAGATGGTTTTTTCAATCCATTTCTTATCTACATTAAGGCAACTGTCAGATGCTTAAGAAAAGAAATCACCCATTGATTTATTTCTTACCTTCTAAACAGCTATTCCTTTTACAGAGATAAAAGTGAAACAAGCCGAGGGGTGGGAACAAGAGGGCATTTTAAATCTCTAAATTGAAATAGAAAAGAAAGAAAGGTTTAAAGGTAGCATAATAACAGCTTTTCTGTTTTCCCACTAAGAACATTTTATCTAAAAGGTTCACCCAGAATGCTAACGAGGCAAAGCTTCAGAAACACAGCAAATGGAACCATTTCCAGCTGCAATGGAATCAATCCTCTCTATGATTCAGAGAATCAAAAGTAACCCTGAGGACTTGGCACTCCCCAGAAGCTTTCCAAGTACAGATGTGCTGAGGCAGGAGAGCAAGCCTGACTTACCTCACACTCCTACAGCACCTCCCTGTACCTCATATTGAAAGCATCAGCCCATGAGTTCACCTGCCTACTCCAAAGGCCCCAGTAAGACACCAACTGGATGACTGTTTCCTGTAGTAGAAGCAGGTCACACTACTGGAGATTTAGTCTCCAACGTGGGCTAGCCATGGGTTTCATAATTCTGGTAATAGCATTCTCCTATTAAGACATAAAGCAAAATCTGGGCCTCGCTCGGTAGCACAGCACGGATGCTGCATATACAAAGCCCTAGGCAGATTCCTAGCACCATTTTTATTCTTATTTTAAAGAAAGAAAGAAAAAAAGAAAGAAACAGAGAAACAAAGAAAGGGGGAAAGTTAGGTAGGTTTACCTTTCCTGTAATTTTTTTCACCCATTCATTTATTCTGCAGATTTCAGAGATAGCATGCACAGCTAGTAATTTTATTTTAGTGTCGGTCAGTTAAAACTTTAATCACTAGTCCATTTTCTGCTTTTAGAAGACCACAGGCTGATGAACAGCACAGGTTTATCTGTTTCTTAGATCTGGAAGCTGGGACATGAAGGAGCGTGGTGCTGACTCCTGGTGAGGGCCTTCCTACAGTATCATTAACAGCAGAAGACAATTGTGCAGAAGACAGAAAGAAATCAGTATGAACTTTTGATCAGAAGCCCATTCTTGGATGAGTAGTCCACTCCCATGGCAACCAACCTCCTCCAGGACAACCACATTAATCCATTCAGGATCTAATCACCTCTTGAAAGCTCACTTCTTAATACTGCAACAGGTAAAAATTAAGTGGGTTTTAAAAGGAGCATTCAAATGTAGCAACCAAAAGGAAGCATTCTCATGCTTTGAAAATACTGAAAAGACGGGCTGGAGAGATGGCTTGGTGGTTAAGAGCACTGACTGCCCTTGCAGGGGGCCTGGGTTCAACTCCTAGTACCCACATGGAGGCTAACAAACATCCATAACTCCAGTTCCAGGGGATCTGCCTCCCTCTTCTGACCTCTGCAGGCATTGCATTACACAGGTGCAGTTACACACGTGCCAACGATACACTCATACACATAATATAAAAATAAAATATTTTAATAAAAAATACTGAAAAGATGAATAAAGAAAAACATTTGTAAGTCATGTCTGATATCCCCGGGGACTTTCTCTCTTGATGAATGCTGAGCCGGTAACATCAGATCCCATCACGTCAGACCTTGGTTTAACACACACTGCCTGATTCCCTCTCCCTTCTCTTTAATGTCCATCTTGGAAACTTGCTGCATCTTCTAAAGGAAGAGGCCAGTCATACAAGATAAACAACATCAAAATCATCTTTGAAGTTCCTTTTCTAAAAGAGTATCTGTAATTTTAAGTTTTAAAATACTTAGCAATTAGAGACACTATTCATCAGGAAAAAAAAATGACAAAGTTGACATTTCTGTGGAAAAAATCACTGAGTCAGGGACTCTGCCACTAAGTGTATTAATTACAGAAGGTTGCTTTTGGATGGTGGTCAGTGAGTGGTAAGCTGTAATGCTAAAAATAGTGTTTTCTTTCCATCTCTTATGGCAGTTCCACTTAGGTCCCCAGAAGTTTTGCCTTCTTTATAAAGTCATGTCTGATAATGGGCTTTGCTTTCATCTAACATAACGGAAAGTAAAATCATTAAATGTTCCAATGCCCTCTAATTAATGGAATTTACTATACTATGGGAATAGACCTAGAGATTAAATTGACATTGACAGACTAGGCTGGTTGTCAAAATTCAAGCCAGTGCATGCAAGGGACATACACAGAGCAGAGTCAATGGTATAACAGGTAAACAGGGCCAGGTCACCCCCAGGAAGTTCTCATCTTACTCATAATCAAGGAAGAGCAGAAGCTTGGACACAAAGGAGAACCTGTGCCTTCTCTAGTCCTCTCTGGTATCTGTTTAGTCAGTACTGGAGAGCTTTCAGACATGCTCTTCCTGTTTTTCCCTTCCATTTCCTTTCCCTACTAGTCTCCTCCTAGGTCACCTGGAGTTTTTCCCTTTGTGGAAGTCCTATCATACTCATGATTCACATTGATATTCCAAGAATCTACCCTGGTCAGTGAAGTTTGGTATGGGATGCTCCCACCACTACAGCAGTATCTGTAAGTGGGCCTGATGGGATTTTTAAAAGAGAGAACATAAAATTAGGAAGGAAAAGTGATGGGGGAAATAGGGGAGGGATTGGAGGGCAGGAAAGGGGAGATAAATTTAACCAAAACACACTATTTGCATGTATGAAATCCTCAAACTAAAATAAAAGAAAAAACAGTAATATGCTAAAATAGACCAACTCATTGCATAACATAGCCCTCCTATCTACCTTGGATTTCCATGCACATATGTGAACCTAGAATAGACTCTGGGATTGCCACTAGCAGTTATATGCATATAGTAAACATACTTCACATTGGGCTTGAGTTTCCTTCCATATAGCATAACCCTTGGGTCATCAGATTCCCTTCTAGCACTAATGTCTCAAAGACTTATCTTAGTCTTGTTCTGTCCTGATCCTGCCCTCTACCCTTCCTCCATAGGAAACAGTATTCTCAGCCTGTAAGTTTGTGCTATTATTTCCTCCCAATTTAGTCACAAACTCATCAACTCGTTATATCTTAGGACTCAAAAGATGCAACCAACATCCAATCACCCTCAGAAAGAGAGACTAGACAGCCCAAACTCCAAGATGTTGGCATCCATGATTCAAGGAAAGATTTATGGAAGTTAGCAAGATAGATGACAAATATAAGGTGGAAAAGCCCACGGAAAACAGATGATGCAGAGACCTGAAAGTTCAGCACCTTGCTACAATGGGTAAAAGACCATCCCACACCCATCACCCCCTCCAAGGCCCAGGAACTTTTGTGGAAGAGATTGATGGAAAGAATGTAAGAGCTGGAGGAAGGGGTGGAGTGTTAAATGGAAGTATCCTCAAACCACTATGCCAGCAAGCTATGCTCATACCTCCTTCCCACACATGTCAAGGAGTCGAAGGGGGAGTCAGTTAACCCTCCCACCCAATCAGTCAAACTTAGCTGTATGTGGGGGAGGGGATAAGGATATATAAGCCAAGAACACCATGAGGCATCTTTTGCCATTTTTTCAGGAAGTCACAGGATCTGTACTTGAGTGTGGACTTCCTAGTGCAGCCATAAATGTGGGGGTCACCCACTCTTCTGTAGATAAACTTCCACCCTATGTTCTGTTAGCAAGCCCAAAAAACTTGTTAGGATTTTCAAAAAGAAAAACAAAAAACAAATATAAGACAGAAGAATTAGTAGGAAAAAAAGATAGAAAAGCAAGAATGGGGGTATAGATGTAATTTGAATGTCCCATAATATTACTTTTTTCAACTTTAAAAATGTAATTAACAAATAAAAATTGTTTTTACATTCAAAGTATGCAATCATTATTTTATAAGCATATTTTTGCTGATTATCATAGTCAAATTAATTAGCACATCTATCAGAACCATAACTGTCATCTGCATGCCATTGGATGTGGTAAGACTGCTCAAGACCTTCTCTTATCAAATTGCAAGTAAATGATACAATATCTCTATAGTCACCACGCTGTACTTTAGACACCCAGATGTTATTCATCTCATAACTGAAAATTTGGACCTCATCATAACATTCTCCACACTCTTAGTTACTGTAGCAACCATTGTATTTTCTGCTTCTATGAGTTTGATTTTTTAAATACAAGCAGGAGTGAGATTACACAGTATTGGTTTTCCTGCCTTATTTCACTTAGCATAAGGTCCTCCAAGTTCACCTCTGTTGTTTTAGATGGCAGGACTTCCTTCTCTTTATAAGTAAATAATACTCTGTGTGTGTGTGTGTGTGTGTGTGTGTGTGTGTGTTCTTTATTCACTATGGATATTTGGTTGTTTCAATATATTGATGATTTTAAATAATGCCCATTGAACATAGAGATACAGATATTTCTTCAAAGTACTGATTTTACTTATTTCATATATATAGACTTAGAAGTAAAGTTACTGGACCATGTAGTGTACTTTTCATTTTGGGGGAAATCTCCATTTGCTTTCTATAATGACTGTACCAACTGACATTCCCACCATTATAATACAAGAATTGTCTCTTTTCTGCACTCATTTGCCAATCCATGCCAATTTTTGTCTTTTATCGTGGCCATCCTACAGATGTGAGTTGACATATCTTTATGGTTTTGATTTGTATTTCCCTGGTGATAAGTAAGTTAGGTAACTTTCCATATATCTGTTGACCAACTATGTGTCTTTGGAAAAATGTACATTCAGATTCTCTGTCAATTTTGGGGGGTCTTTTTGAGACAGTCTCCCTGTAGCTCCAGCTGACCTGGAACTTACTATATAGACCAGGCTGGCCTCCAACTCATAGAGGTCTGCCTGCCTCTGCCTCCCGAGTTCTGTTTTGTTTGCTATTGATTTGTATTTCTTGAATATTTCAGGAATTAACCCTTATCAGATATATAGGTTGCAATTATTTTCTCTCATTTCTTAGGTCATCTTTTCCTTCCATTAATCAGTTTCTTTGCTATGCAGTAGCTTTCGGGTGTGATAAAGACCCACTTCTTAATATTCATTTTTATGTCTGTGGTTTGGCGGTCATACAAAAGTCAAATCCAAAATCAATTTCAAGGAACTCTTATCCCAATGTCTTCTTCAAGGGGCTTCTCAGTTTCATGTCTTATGTTTAAATATTTCATCTAAGAGATGGAAAGATGACTCAGTGTTTAAGAGTGTTTCCTGTTCTGCCAGAGAACACATGTTCACTTCCCAGCATCCATATTTGGTGAGGCAGCAATCATTTTTAACTTCTGTTCTAGGGGATCCAATGCCCTCTTCTGGACTCTTTGGGAACTTGCACACATGTGGAAGAATGTATGCACACACTTGCATACATTCACATAGACACACACACACACACACACAAATAAATCTTTAAATCTTTAATCTACTTAGAGTTCATCTCTATTTCCTTAACAAATGTTACAGACTGAGAAATTTATAAAAAATAAAGCTTTATTCATCATGGTTCTGAAGTCTAGAAATATGAAAATTAAGCAGCTATAGCTGGCAAGGTCTTTCCTGCTGGTGGAGACTCTCTACAGAGTCCTACAGTGACACAAGGAATCACCTGGCAGAACAGAGCAAGTTTGCTAACTTGTCTCTCTCTGTTTATGTCACTAGTGAAATCATGGAGCCCTACCCTCCTGACCTCCATTAACTTAATTACCTCCCCAAAAGCCCACCCCACAAATACCACAGTCATGTTGTTTCCACTCTTTAAATGCATTCATGCATGGTGGGATGATGTTCAGGCAATGATGGGCCAATTACACATACAACAGGTGTACCATAGGTACCATAGATAACGATGCCCAAACCTTCATATCTCCTAGTAACATGTCATCTGTCATAATACCACAGCACAACACATTCCTTGTGTGGTTATAAGGCTGCTGGTGTCAACAAACCTACTATATTGCCAGATGTGTGAAAGCATAGCACATAGTTCTATACAGCACAGAATATTTGATAATGACAATAAATTACTATGATATTTTATATTGTACCTACTATACTATTTATTGCTATGTTAGAGTATGTTCTTTAAATTTATTTAGTAAAATAATGTGCTGTAAAACTGCATATCACTTTGGCTAGTAGCAGTTTCACATGTCTCTGGTTTTGTCATCTGATTGCATCAAGAGTGACTGATCTATGTCATTTCCATTCCTGTATGTCACCCATTCTATGCTGTCCATGCAATGATGAAACTGCCTCATGGTCCACTTCTCAGAATAGACTCTTATCCTATGTGGCACCTAATTTTCTTCACAATGGGGATTAGATTTTAACATGTTCAGTGTAGACATTTGAATCACAGCAATCTCTTTTGCCAATTCTGAGTTGGCCTCTAGAGTTGGCTTTGAGTTTCCAAAGAGAAAAATAAAACAAGTGATTTGATGGAAAAGTTTCTTTCTTGTCTCTTATGCCTTTCCTCTATCCAGCACTGCCTTTGGCTGCACTTAACATGTGTCTAACGCTTTCAGTCCCTGAAATAGTATTGCTTAATGTGTTAGAGCTCTTCAGTTTTGGCTAAATCTCAGACCAAAAAAACAATCCATAACTAGGAGACTGTTGCTGTATCTTGTCAGACATGAGTAGCACAATGCTGCTCTATCTTTGCCTCCCTACCAGAGGAGACCATGGAGAAATGTTGTCTCATTGTAGTTTCTCATTTTCCTATAATATCCTGCTTATGGTTATCTTTAAATTATGCCTTCCGGTTTCCAAATTGTTTGTATATCTTCTGTCTGTACCCAAATCTCTGTGAATTAAGAAGTGTTTGAATACGTGTTCTTGGGATGAGGAATTTGAATATTAGGAATATAAAGGAGTATTTTAAAGATAACTCTTCTGACCATGACTCAAGTCTTCTAGGCAATTGAATTACACACACAGGATAAGATGATTTTTACCTTAGTAAAAGCAAATTTTTCATCTACTTAATTTAGATCCTTTACACTAATATTTTATTTATTTTATTTCATTTTATGTATATGAATGTATGTAAGGTATCCATGTTGTCAGTGCCCACAGAGGTCAGAAAAAGGCATCAGATTCCCCTGGAACTGGAGTTACAGACAGTTGTTAGTTGCCCTGTGAGTGCTGGGAATTGAACCCAGATCTTCTGCAAGAGCAGCCAGTGCTCTTAACCTCTGAGCCATTGATCCAGCCTCTTGTTATGTTCTTCAGTCTTCGTTATAACTGACAAAGTCCAGTCCAGCCCCCCTGAAAACACACACACACACACACACACACACACACACACGTGCACATCATGTTTACCATTCAAACACTCTACTACCACCTTCCTGCCTGAGGACCAGTAAACTGAAGGCAAAAGGAAAGACTGTCCCTGGCCTGTGAGCACATGCCCCTGTGCTCCACCACAGGCCCTGGAAACTGATGCTGAGCAATGTCAAGCATTTGCTTGAAAACCTGCCTGATCTACCAGAGAAGGTTTCCCACTGACGCAATAGGAAAGACCAGAAAGAGCTGTGGTTCTCATGACCCTTACATTTAGCATGGGCCAGTTTAGATTTCTTTGTCAAGAAGAGTTCTGTTTCTGCTTGCTTGGGGTGTTTTCTCATGGTCCAGTCTCATTGTTTCCTGTTAGTTCAAAGCATTATCAATTCTCTTTGGGAGTCTCCCTTCTCTATAATGAAGGACTCTAGTTAAATATAGGAGCTCTGCCTGTGAACTGCCCTTCTCTTTTGCACTCAATACCCAGAAATGCCAATGGTAAACTATAGTGCTAGACCTAAAAGTACCTTAGAATCTCCATTGCTGCCTAAAGTCATATTAACACTAAAACTCAGAAAACATCAAATTTCAACCTAATGTGCCTTTCAAACATACACATAGCTATTATAAAAATCAATGGACTGCCTTACTAGCATTCTAAGAGTGTGGTGGTTTGAATGAAAATGTCACCCATAGGCTCCAAATATTGGACATTTTGTCCCTACATGGTGGCACAGTTTTGGGAGGTCTTAGAAGGTGTGGCTATTCTGGAGGAAGCACATCACTGGGGGTGGGCTTAGAGAGTTCTTAAGCCTTGCAGGATCTGCAGTTGCCCTCTTGCTTCCTGTGCCTATGATGATGTGAGAGTTTCACTTCTGCTGCTCCTGCTCCAGCCACCTCCAGCCACCATGCCTCCCGCCATGACGGACTATAACTCCCCTGGAACTGTAAGCTCAAATAAACTTTTCCTTTTATAATTGTTTTGGTCAGTGTTTCTATCACAGCAACAGAAAAGTAACTAATGCAGAAATGGGTTCCAGAGAGTTGGGTATTGCTCCGACAGACCTGACCTTGGTGTTTTTAGGAGGATTGTGGAAGTGTTCAGAACTTTGGGCTGAAAAACCCATTGCGTGCTTAGAGTTTGCTGCCGTGGTGCTTGGAAACAGCTATGCTGAAAGAGTTGTGAACAATGGATGCCTGGCTTGTGAAGTGTCAAATGGAAGCAGAGACTATCAGGGCTGTTTGTGTGATGTTTTGAATTAAGAATCTATGGGTTCTGGTCAGCTGGGGCTGAAGAATCAGCTGTGATTAAGAGACCATAACCTGAAGTAAAACCTTTGCTTTACTGGGACAATTGATGCTAGTTAGCTGGGGCTGAAAATATCAGCTGTAACAAGAGACCAGCATCACCATGGTGAAATCTTCTTGGAAGTATTTCCTCATGGTCTGCACACACAAGTAGGACTTGGTAATGTGTAAGAGTCTCCTGAATACTTCTGGTGTTGAAAGAGTGAAGGGGTCACAGAGAGCAGCTGAGGCTTGGCTCTCTGAGAAGCCAGGAAAGGCCATAGGTGAAAGTGCAGCTTCAGTTTCAGTAAAAACCCCAGGATTGAAGGGGTCATGGAGAGAATCTGAGGCTTTGCACCCCAAGAGGCAAGAAGAGGCCATTGGTGAAGGTGTAGCCTCAGTTTCAGTGGAGACCCAAGGTTTTTGGAGATGTCAGGAACATGGGATGACCACCAAGGACAGCAGTAGGTGTGGAATGGAGCTGACCTGGGTCTTAGAGACAAGCTGTGTGTGCTGTGGATGGCAGAGTCAGAGAAGTAGAGCTGCCAGAACCCTTTGTCACCCAGAAGATCCTGAGTGAGTCCCAGATGTCCAGCTTTGAGCTACTTTGCTGGACTTTGGTTTTGCTTAGGTGTGCCCGATTCTTCCCTTTGAAATAAGACAGGACTTGTTTTGGGTTTTACAGGAACCCACCCACAGTTAAGAGACTTTTAAAAGAGACTTCAGAATTTTAAGTGCTTGGATTGTTTAAAGACTCTGGGGATTTTAAGGTTGTACTGTCTTATGTTGTGATATTGACATCATATCTTGGGGACAAGAATTGGAAAAGTTATGGTTTACTAATGATGTGTTTGTGTGTCAAGTTGACAAGGGGTCAATTGTGCTGGATAGGTTTAGTGTCAACTTGACTCACCTGGGTTGAGGGAGCCTCACTTGGGGAATTGCCTCCATTGGACTGGCCTGTGGCCATGTCTGTGGGGCATTTTCTTGATTATTGAGTGATGTGGGAAGGCCCAGCCCACTGTGAGTTGTGCCACCCCTGGGCAGGTGAGCCTGTGCTGTATAAGAAAGCATGCTGATCAGGGGGCTAGGGAGCAAGCCAGTAAGCAGCATTCCTCCATGGCCTGTGCTCCAGCTCCTGCTTCCAGGTTCTTGCCCTGAGCTCCTACCTTGGGCTCCCTGTTGAACTGTGACCTGGGAGATGTAAGATAAAATAAACCCTTTCCTCCCCAAGTTGGTATTGGTCATTGTATTTTGTCACAGCAATTGAGAAACAAAGTAGAACAAAGAGGAAACAATTGTTTTACACCATGGCAATAATTCTATTGTTACTGGTGAAATAATAAATTACATACAATACTGCCCATAACAGTACAAGTGAGGCAGGCTGACCTACAATCTCCTATGGTGGGATTTTAGTCTTGTTGTCTGTGTCTGTGTGTCTATGTGTCTGTCTGTCTGTCTGTCTGTCTCTCTCTCTCTCTCTCTCTCTCTGTGTGTGTGTGAGTGTGTGTGTGTGTGTGTCTGTATCTGTCTGTGTATGTATGTATCTGTGTGTTCCAAATCTGTTGAGGATTAGTGTGACTCTGGAACCAAAGGAACTGTCTATTAGACTGACTTCCTCATCCACTTATATTTTACCATTTTGTGTGCAGAACCTCACTAGCTTTCCCAAGTTCCGTTATAGGCTGGTGTACTTTGCTGACTACTAGACTCCAAATGGAGCGTTGACTGCTAGTATCTCACAGCTGATACCTTCTCTTAAGAATAATTCTCACCCACTGAAACTACTTCACCTAGAAATACCTTGGCAATTACTCAGGGCACAATCCCTCAAGGAGGAGCAAGTTGGCCAGCTGCAACCAGCAATTGAATAACAAGAGCTATTAATGGCTGTCTCCCTTATCTCCCTTTAGGACAACACTGGGGGCTACAAAGATCCCTGTATCTAAACCATCAGACTAGGCTAGACACACATCATCATCCAGGCCCTTTCATAGTCCTCTGATGCTCACTCCCTCATTCCCTTAAAAACCATCCCTGTGTCAGAATCCTGTCTCCAGCTCTGCTTTAGGCAACCTAACCTACCCTGAGTCAGGTGCAAGCCTGAGCACAGAAGATCACAACTGGATGTGAATGGTGACCTTGCTTTTGAAGTGCTTGTCTCATTTCCAGTGCAGGGTGATTTGGCATCAAAGAACAGGAGCAACTGTGGACTTCAAAGGCTCAGTCTGTGTGTGATAGGTACATAGCCCAAATCTTATACCACCAGCAGTGATTATGCTTTAAGGAGTGATTACCACAGAAAATATGTGTTTAGAATGTATGCAAAAGGATTTAAGGAAGACACTGCTGATGTCTAAGTAAGAAAAAATAAATGAACAAAATCATTTCATTGGAGCTGGATAAAGTTAAGGTTAGGGCAGATATATTTCACTCTTAAGGAAAGCAATACTTAAACATCATTAAATATTTATGATGGATTCCCTGATGCACAGCATCCACATGGTAAAAAGAGAGAAACAGCTCCAGAAAGTTGTCCTCTAACCTCTACATGTAAAAGTACACACACACACACACACACACACACACACACTCAAATGTAATAACAAAAAAACTGGAATTTTTGAAAGATTCTAGAAAATTAAGTTATGATTCCTTTACCTTCAAACATCTACAAGACTTGTAGCTTCCAGAAGAAACTATTAGATTTTAATGACAGCCTGTAGTAGTCAACTCCATTGGAAATAGTGTATGGACATCAATTTGAAAGTTGCTGTTAAGAAATGTTTTATTCAAAACCCAATGGAGAAATAGGTGAGTCAAGTTGTTTCCTGGATCCAAACAAATTGTTACAGCAAGCCATAGATGATGACTCCACAGGGACACGGCATGTATCTTTAAACTTCGAGATTGGAGAGCAGCATGAATGGAACAACCAAAAAGAACAGCTTGTCCTGCTCAGTGACACACTTGAAAAACTTCCATTTATGTCATTTCAAAGCAGGAATTTTAGACCTAAGAACAAGATTGCCTTAAAGTAGATTAATACTTTGTGTGTGTGTGTGTGTGTGTGTGTGTGTGTGTGTGTGTGTGTGTATGTACATGTCTGTGCATGTGCATATAAAGGTCAGAGGTCAACCTTGAGTGACATTTCCCAGGTGCTATCCACCTTGTTTTTTGAGACAAAGCTTCTCATTGACCTGTAGTTTGCCTATTAAGCTAGACTGGCTAGCTGGCCAGGGATCCCCAGGAATCTGCCTGTCTTTGCCCTGAGCTCTGGGATTACAAGCATAGACTTGATATTTTTAAGTGCATTCTAGGGGATCAAACTCAAATCTTTATGCTTGCAAACGAAGCTTTTAATGGACTGAACTATCTCCCCAGTCCTAGGTGACTTTCTTTTGAAAACTATAATGCAATCATATTATAGATGCTGTGATGTCTATTTACATCTGCCTCTCTTGATAACCATTAAATGTAGCAGATTTTCCCCAAGATTCGGGTAAACTCATCAGCACAAGAGCTGTATCGAGCTACTAATAATAATTCCCTACTTGTCTATAGCTCTTTCCAGGGTATGAAAGCAATTTTAAATACATTACCTCCTTTAAAATTGGAGAAGTCAGTCACTAAGTCTATCTAATAATCACTTATCTTTCTAAGGAGTACAATTCATTTTATTCATTTTTAGATTACCCCCCTTTCTGAATTCTTCCTACCCTGTGCGAACCTCTCATAGCTCTCACTTGAACTTTGCAATAACCTTATGAGCTGTCCCCCTGTCTGAGTTTTAATTCTCAATGCCCCTTATACATAGCTCTGCCCATATTATTTCCCAACTCTGGTGCTCTGCTTCATGAGCAAAACCCCCAGATATCTCAGATAGTCCATTCAGTGGTGTGTCTTACATTTCTAATACCAAATCCTACCCACTCTGCACTCTGATAAGTTTCAGACACGGAAATCTATTTGGTGTTATACTAAAAGGTTAAGATAAGGACTATTGAATACAAAACATACTATGGAAGAAAGGGAAGAAGGTGAGAAGGCAGCCATATAGGCAGGAAGATAGGCTATGGGTAAAAACTACAGGAATGCAAAGGCTCAGGGCAATGGAACGCTAAAGATACTGCCAGGAATAAAGTTCTGGGGGTGGGGAGGAGGTAATACCCAAAGAGCCCGGTTCTGCTCTAAAATTCCCTGATTCTGCCCCATAGCATAGAGACATTCATCCTAAATGCTTAGTAGATGTACAAAAACTGAAAGAAGCAGAAAAAAATAAATACTGCTCTAAATACAGAACATGATAAAGAATTTAGCTTTCGAAGTCAGAAAACATAACTCCCACAGGGGCAGAGCTGCTTCCGAGCACACGGTTCATGGGCTTGGCCTTATGGTGGAGCCCAAAACCTAATTCCAAGCATAATATCATCTCCCATGACAGCAGTGCTCTCTTCTGAGGAGCGCTGAGAACAGAACAAAATGGTACTAACAGTCCATCGGCAATGGCTGGGTCGGTCCCCAGTTTCCAAACTCGTTTCAGTCCTATACACTACACCAGCCACCAGCTGCTGTAGGAACTCCAGCAGCAGCACATGGGACTTTGATTAGACACCTAGGAACAAAGTAGCTTCTCCTTCAAATAATGCATAGCTAATACAGTACAGCGGCAGGTAGCTTTCAGGGGCTTAGAAGTGAAGACCGTGATGTCCCTGAGGGATGGTAGCTGCTTTTCTCAGGCTGGTCTACACTAGTTCACACTGTGCTGCCTGCTTACAAATGCCTGGGGAGCGTTATTTAAGTTTAAATGAGTTTTTAGGAGCCCACCCCAGACATTCAAATTCGGGGTCTCTGGGATGAGGCTCTGAATTCCAGATTGTTAACAAGGCCCCTTGTGAGTTGGTTACCCAGCCAGCTTGGAAAAACCAGCTAAGTCTACGAGTAATCTCAGAAGATGATGCTGCATTCTTCCTCACCCACGCGCTCATAATTGGCCTGCCAAGAGTCTCTTAGGCACCGGATGTTTACTATATTAGTTCTTCCATAACAGTGCCCCATCTGTATGCATACTAGAAACTCTAAGGAGTCTTAAAAATGGGAGAAGGTCAGGCACATGTCAATACTTGTTTAAACTCCCCAAAGTGATTTCAACACATAGATAAGCTTGGAAATGACCGCTTGAGCATTTTGCTGCTCGATAGTGGTCTGCAGGCCAGCAGCAAAAATGTTGCTTGGGAGCTTGTTAGAAATCCCAAAATGTGGCCCATGCTCCAACAGCAGTGAATCAATCTCCACATCTAACAAATTTCCAGATGTGTCTGCATATGCTAGTTTGAAAAGATCAGTTCTGTTTTGAGTCTTTCCACTTGTTTTAAGGTCAGCTCTGAACAAGTAGACAGCCAGGTGGGAGAGAAGTCTCCACAACAGGCAACCAAGTCCATAGGAGCACACTGAAAAAATAGCAGTTTTTAAGATGCATTTATTTTTATTTAATGTGTGTGAGTTCCTGCATGTATGTATATGTTCCACATGCATGCCTAGTGCTTACTGAGGTCAAGAAAGGGTATTGGACTCCCTGGATCTGGAATTAGAGGTGACGATGAGTCACCCAATGTGGGTGCTGGGAATTGAGCCCAGGCGCACTGCAAAAACAGCAAGTGCTCTTCACCACTGAGCCATCTCTCTAGTTCTAAGAAATCATTTTTAAGTGCCTAATGACTTCAAGAAGATCCTACCCCACCCCACCCCCAGTTATTCAGCACTTAGAGGTGCCATATGTGCATTCTAACATTTCTATTTGGTAACTGCCAGTACAAAAAGAGCAGTGCATGGGGTGATTATTTTGTGAGTTGGGGCCTCAGCCCAGCTGGCTTAGACACATGAGCTTACATGGCGTACGTGTGGAGACACAGGCACCCCAGATCCTACAAGCACACATTTGAGTGATGGCTTCTCACACTGCTGAGTGGGCTGAAAGCCTGCAAGACAGCTGGCCAACTGCCTGCACTGTTCTTTCCCTGAAAGAGACAAGAGAAGAGGCTCATGGAGTTGTGGTGACACCTGACTCTGAAGATGATGGCCCACCAATGAAATCCCTGGCAGGGGAAGAAGCTTAAGACCAGGAGTCCACAGGAGAATTGTTTTCGCTGTAAGTGCCAGTTTGTCTATGTCAATGTGACAACCTCCTGTCACTTACCATGCATGTTTATCATGACTGATGAAAACAGGGCAAAGGCCTCCCACCCCTCCCAACCAGTGAGCAAGACTCTCACACCAACTCTTCCATCAGGTTCACTGGAAGGATGGGTCAGTCCTTAGCCAAGCTTCTCTCTCCCACTCATAGTAGGATAAGGAAAAAAATAAGACTGCTAGCAATGCAAAGCGATTTCAACAAGGGCATTTCCTCCTCCTCCTCCTCCTCTTCCTCCTCCTCCTCCTCTTCCTCCTCCTCCTCCTCTTCTTCTTCATACAAATTGTATGGGCGGGACTTCTTCTCTGCCCCCTCCCCCGCTCCTTTTTCTTCTTCTTGTTGTAGTCCAGGCTGGCCTTAAGCTCACTATGTACCCAAGGATGACTTTGAACTTCTGATCCTCCTGTCTTCTCCCAAGTGCTAGGATTACAGGTGTGCACCACCTCCTCCCTCTTCCTCCCCCTCCCCCTCCCCCTCCTCTTCCTCCTCTTCCTTTTCCTCTTATTCTTATTCTTATCCTTCATCCAGACAGGGTCTCATGTAGTCCAAAGCACCTCAAAACTTTCTATGTAGCCGAGGATGGCCTTGAACTTCTGATCTTCCAGCTTTCACCTCCTGAGTGATGGGATTGCTGGTCTGTGCCATGATCCTTGGTTTATGAGGTACCGGGGATCAAACCCAGGAATTCCTGCATGGTAGGCAAGCACTCTACCAACTGAGCTCCATCCTCAGCTTCAGATTCACATCTTTCATTATGTTTATTAGATTGCTTGTCAAGATGGCAGGGACCATGACAATTTTCTATACTTCCTGCTTGCAACTCAAAGAGAAAAGACTCTCCTCCTTTAGCACCCTTTGTAGTTTTTCTATGGATCAACAGAAATTGGGAATTACTTAAAATTGACCAAAGTACTCAAGAAAGAGAAACATGCCTGAAAAATTATGCACTAGGAAAAGTATGTTGGAAAAGGAAAGCTCAGATGGCACAGATAGGCATTATTGAATTGCCCATACTCCCAGAGGCTTGCTGAGTGAGGTCCATGCTTCTCAAACTTGCACAGACAAAGAGAATCCCCTGGGGTGCGAGCTAAAACCCAGGATTGCTAACTCTTCTACCCAGAGTTTCTGAATCACTTGGTCTGGACTGGAGTAGAGGGCACATTGCTGATGCATTCCCCAAGTGAGGCTCATGATACTGACCCAGGAACCACCCTGTGAGAATTAGTGAGCTCGAGTCATGCCAAGAACAGCTGTGGGATGTGCAGAAAAATTATCACTAAGGACCTCACTGCAGCCTGCTTGATTGCAAGGCATTCTTGTACTGTGATTTGAATGGTTTCTCAAAGAAATGTACCTGTGAGCTGAATTGATTGGCCTGGGGAGCAGAAGCGTCTTTATAGCTCATGATCATCACTACCAGATTGCTTTGGAAAAGATTTGGGCCAATCTATGACAGCACCACTGCATAAGCTTCATCTTTGATTATGAGGTCTGAATACTGTAATTCTTTTTTACTAATTTCTTAGACTAATATCAATAATACAAATGTCATTTTAAAACATACCCATTTCTTTGATTACTGATTAAGGTGGAGTATTGCTCCAAACTCATATTGTCATCGTAACTTGAATATTGGATTTAACCAAGAAGACAAGAGGAAACTCTACCATCTCATTGTAGTTATTGAACCCTAATTTCTTGGAGCCTTAAGAAATCAAGTCCTTGTTTCTTTAGGCTAAGCAGAAAAATTTGGAAGATGCATGCCCTAATTTCATTTCTGTTGCTGATGAAACACACTGACTAAAATCAATTTAGGGAGGAAGGAGTTTATCTGGATCAGAGTTCCAGGTCCACTAATCAGTCCACCATTCAGGGAAGTCAGGGCAGGAGCTCAAGTCATTAGTCTTATCTTGTCCGCAGCCAAGAATAGAGAGAAGAAATGCACTCATGCTGCCTGCCTCTCCCTCATCCACCTTTCTTCTGTCCCTCTGTCTAGGGAATGGTGCTGCCCACAATGGACTAGGTCTTCTTATGTGCATTAGCAATCAAAGAAATCCCCTACAGACATGCCCAGATGCCAATCTGATCTAGACAATTCCTTAATTGAAGCTCTCTTCTCCAGTGATTCTATGTTGTGGTAAGTTGACAATTGAAAATTAACCAGCACAGTACCAATCCCACTTTTAAGATGTCAGAAGGCTAGATTTTCTAACAGACAGAAAGAGAAATATGATAATTAGATGCAGGAAGGCCATGTGGGGAACCAAACTTCAGTGCTGATATGGAACTGACTGGAGTGCCAATACACATGGAATTCCAGACTCTGAAATTCCAGCCCAGGGCTCTTATTCTCTTTGTCCAGATTATTTTTTTTCTCTTCCTCTTGAAATAAGTTAGAACTTACAGTAAGTTGTTATACAATAATTACACAAGTCTTCAGTGACTAGCTTAAGGAATTTTCACACCTACATGCACCTCTGAACCACCACCCCTATGGAGGTGGATAATGTTTCCTGCAACCCTACAGATTTCCTTTTTAGTCAATGCCCTCCAAACGTGATCACTGTTCTATTCCCATCATCTCGGATTAGGTGTGCCCATTATAAACTTCATCTAGACAACTGCGTACGCCTTTTCTGTCTGGCTTCTTTCACTCAGTATTTTGTTTTATGCAGCAATAACTCCTTCATTGCTCTGCAGTATTTCATTGTGTGGATATACTGTGTGAATACTCATTAGCTAATAGTCATGAGCATTGCTCTCAGTTTGGGATTATTATAAAGTGAACTGCCATAAGCCTTCTTGTTTGTGTCAGAGTGGTCATGTGCACACACTTCTTTTAGACAGATTCTGAGGATGGAAGTACTAGGTCTTGGGAAGAGAAGGTACTTAACTTTAATGGTGTTTTCCAGGGTGACTATATTAATTTAGTCCCCTATAAGCAATATATAGCAGATATGATTGTTTCACATCCTCCACAGCACTTACAACTGTCAGTTCTATGGACTTTAAACATTCTAGGAGGGTAAGGGGTATCTCCCTGCACTTCAATACACTTGCTAGGCAATGTGAAAGTTCTAGGAAGGAAAATAGCAGAGTTTCTGTTGTTGAGGGAAAGATCACCAAAGTATGTGGAAATGGAGCTTGCAGGTTTAGAAAACATGAGGCTGTAACTGAGTCTTATCTGTTTGAGTCAGAGGATGCTGTTCATGAAGTTGGCTTAGGATACACACTACAGGAATGGGCAAGGGCACATTGCACCAAAGGGAGACATCCCCGGGAAGAATGGTGGGGAAAGCTACAGTGGAGAGAGAAGAGAAAAGAAGAAAAAGAAAAGGAAAAGGAGCTGGAATGAAGCCTTCATCTGTATAGATGCTGTCGGACACCGCTAAGTGGGAGGAGGTTAGCGTGCACACTTCTCTTAATAGAAACTTCTGATTGCTTTTTCTTTTGCTGTTCAAGGCAGGATCTACTGTGAGAATAAACCAAAGGCAGACTTTTGGTGACAGGGCTAGAAGCTGTGGAGAAACAGACAGGAAGAGCAGCCCACATAGCAGAAGCTCAAGCTAAGGGTATGCTTCAAGACAAGTCGGGGCTGTAGCTCAGTTGGTACAGTGCTTGCCTAGCATGCATGAGGCCATGGGTTCAATCCCCAGCACTGCACCAACCAGGTGGTGACACACACTTGTAATCTCAGCCTTTAGGAGAGGGAAGTAGGAAGATCAGAAATTCAAGGTGATCCTTGTCTATATTGTGAGGGCATCTGCCAGGGTACTGTTTGACACCTGTGGACTGTCTTGAAGCAGAGTTTCCTCAGCTGCTGCATGTATATGGCATCCCAATTTCCAGCTGCCCTCCAAGGGTACCACCCCATGGGATTACCCACAACTGTAGGAGCCAAAGCGAGATTAAGGCTGAGTACATGAACCCTGGGTTAAACCTCAGATCAGACTGTTGTGGAGTGGTCACCACAGTATTCGTCATTTCACTGAAATATCATAGCACTCTGTGGTAGATGTCACTGGGATCCTATTTTACAGATGTGAAAATGAAGAGCATATTGTGTGTCCCAACCCTGCAATGAGGATTTCCATAGTGAAGCCGGATTCAAACCCAGGAACACTCACCTCTGAACTAACTGCGTGTTACCTAAGTCCAAAGAGAATTCTTCCTATCCACTTGCTCTGTTTTGACAAATGTGAGTGTGGGAAATAACCAAATTAATCCATGGAAAGCCAAGCTGAAAGGAAAATGCAGAAGAGAAGAAAAAAATGCAGTGAGACGGCTCACTGAGAAAACGCTTGCCACGCAAACCCAAATCCCTGAGTTTGATTCCCAGGTCCATGTAAAGGTGAAAGGTGAGAACCAACTCTATAAAGTTGTCTTCTGATCTGCACATGTACACCATGGCATGTGCAAACCTGCACATACATCATACACACAAATAATAATAATAATAATAATAATAATACCTCCAAAGCTATCTTTACTGTTGTTTTGTACTTTCTTAGTTTCACAAAACTATTACTGTTCAGTTTCTTTGTTTTAATTTTTCTTTATTCTTGAGAATTTCATACTTGTATACAATGAAATATGATCATATCTACCCCTTTCCCCTTCCAACTCTTCCTGTATTCCCCTCAATACCTCCTCTTCTCAACTTCATGTTTTGTTTTGCTTTGTTTTGTTTCTGATAACCACTAAGTCCACTTAGAACTACCCTTATGTGCATGGTAATGGGGCCATCCACTGAAGCATGGGAAACTCAATCAGTGGTCCCCCCATCCTGAGACAAGGAGTAATTCTCTCTGGATGGCTCACTGGTTAAAAGCACTGGCTGCTCTTGTAGAGGACCCAGATTTTGTTCCCAGCAGCCACAAGGCAGCTAACAACTGTCCATAGCTCCAGTTCCAGGGTAATCTAACAGCCTCTTATGACCTCTGCGGCACTGCATGACAGGGGTACAACTTACATACGTGCGAGCAATACACTCATACACATAAAATAAAAATAATAAAATTTTTTTTGGTCTCTTATTTTTGAAAAGAGTAATTCTTTCTCCCCTAGCAACTATCAACTTCCAATAGCTCCTCAGTAAGGGATGAGGTCTGAATATCTTTGTTCTAGTTTGTTTTTCCATTGTTGTGACAAAATACTCTGACCAATAACAATTTAGGGAGGAAAGGGTTTTTTGGCTTACATCTCCCAGGCCAAAATTCATCAGGGACCCCAAGGTGGGCACTCAGGGCAGGAACCTGGAGGCAGAAGCTGGAACACAGGCTAGAAGAATGCTGCTTACTGGCTTTCTCCTCTGGCCTGAGTTCAACTTGCTTTCTTATGCAATACAGGCCCACCTGCCTGGGGTGGCACCACCCACTGTGGGCTGGGCCCTCCCACATCACTCAGTAATCAAGATGCCCCACAGAAATGGCCATAGACCAGTCCAATGGGGGAAATTCCCCAATTAAGGCTCCCTCTACCCAGGTGTTGGTCAAGTTGACAACTAAAGCTATCCAGCACAATCTTCCACCCCATCTATGCCAGGATTTTGGTCAGCTTGATCCTGTGCATGCAACCACAGCTGCTGTGAGTTCATGAATGGACTAGCTATGTTATGGCTAGAAGACAGAATTTTCACAGTATTCCTCCCCATCCTTCTGCCTCCTCTTCCGTGATGTTACCTGACTGTTGAAGATGGAGGGTGTTCGACATAGGTGGCCCATTTAGAGCTGAGCACCTTTCTTTCTCACACATGAAATTCTTCCACCACTGACAGCCTTTCTCTTCTATCAGCCCATTTGGCCAGACTAACTGAACTCCCATTCAAGTCTTCCCTTGTTCATCATGTTTTCCAGGAAACCATCTAGAATCTTCTCTCCCACTTACTCTTTCCACTTGCCAGCCTATTTCCCAACTTGATCAAACTCCATGATATAGTTCCTGCCTTGCTTCCTACTGTATCCTTGGCACCTGCTCCAAAGCCTGTCCCAGAGTAGGTACCACATAGATATTTGCTAACATAACTCCCCAGGTTTTTAGAGAAAATGAATCTAGAGTTGCTGTTTGAAACTTACATTTGTCTCATTCCTTATCATTTCTATGCAGTTTGTTCAAAAGAACAAAAGCTAGATAGTATCTTTGAGTTACTAATGCTGAACACATGTCCATGCCCCTGTGCCTCCAGTGAGCTAACGAGCACTCTTGGGGGCATCCATAGCAAGGAAGGAGACAGGAGAGAGACAAGTACAATGTCCCCTGAGCCCACGACCTGATTCTTTGCAGTGTTTCTTCCCTGTCCAGTTCCTCTAAATTAAAAGAGGGTCAGAAGTGCCTCTGTGTAATTCTTGTCAACTTATAACCAGGCAGCAGAAAAGTAGAGGTAGAGAGAGACTTTGTCCCCTTCCTTAATGGACTCTAAAACATACAAAACTCACATGAGCACTGGGTCCCTGGCTCATTACAGAAGCCTCAGTTCCTCTGATTCAAAGTCACAGGTAGACCTGTCCCCCTGCTGGGCTGGGCCTAGAGATTGATGGCTTTAATTCTATCCGAGTAATTCATATGATAGCTCAAGTGTCCTTATCAGCTCTTGTCACTTGGTAGGGACATAAAATCAAAGGCAGGCCTGGGAGACAAGCTGTGATTGCCAGGGTTGGACTGTTCTCAGCACAGAATGCTAGATGCAGAGCTCTGAACTTGCCTTCTTGGTCTTGAATTAAAACAAAAACACAGTGATTCTCTCCACTTCCAGCTGAAAAGCCAGTTACCTGGCACCGAAAGCCCCTGTCAGAGGGTGCAGCTTGTATCTGCAGTTCAATTGTCACTTCTCTCCAGGGTTGTGTGAGCCTGCACATGACAGCCTTGCTTTCATATGTTTGTATGCCATTTTCCATCCCTGCTCCCCTCATCATTTCAAGTCCTAGCTCTCCACCAAACCAGGCTGCACCTATGTCCTCTGCGAACACTCAGCTGTCAGCCTCAGCCCTAGGGAGTGCCCAATGCCCCCAGCAAGAATGAAAGGAGGTGACACTCACTTTGTCTCATGAACCTATATCCACTTAGCAACACAACACTGCAGTTCATACCTGGTCTCCTGTTAGACGGGAAGATTCCAGCCTCAACTGCCCTTATGCTCCTCCCAGAGCTCTGAACACAGTAGACATTCAACAACTATAGAAAAAGGGTTCTCAGTGAGAAGAAATTGTACAATTCTATTATAACAGAGCCTTTAGGTTTCTAACTCTATAAAAAAACCATAACTAATTATAAACCTCATCTGAGGTCTCAACCAGAGTCCTGAGTATGGTGTGCATGTATGTGTGTGTGTGTGTGTGTGTGTGTGCGTGTGTGTGTGTGCATGTGTGTGTGTGTGTACACTGACCTAACCATCAGTGGTGTCTTTGAAATTTGAACATACAGTCTGAGGTCAGAGGCATTATTTTTGCATTCTCTTTGAAACAGCCACACCGAACTTTGGAAAATTGCCTCCAGTTACTTTGATTTTTTTTTTTTTACATCTAAAACCCCTTTCTGAAGATTTCTCAGACAATTGGTTTCTCCTCTGGCTTCCATGCATGCATACATGTCAGAAACAAAGCTCAAGCAAGTGCTTGATCCAGCAGTGGCTTTAGCAGATACTATACACAGCCTGCTTCAATCGTGCTGTTCTGAAACATCCACTGCCCCTCAGATCTCTCTGACCCTGTGCCCTGCATACTCTGACCACAGCAGCATAGATTCCATCCAACGTGTTTTCCATGCTGCTGACTTTAATTTTCCACAGGGAGAAGGGTTGCAGGATGGATATTTAACATAGTTAACATATATAAAACTGAACATGAATTTATGTTCAGCTGCAGCCTAAAAGCCATGTATAGGTGTCAATAATGGCTCTGTAGTCAATGCTACCTGCAAATGGCTGAATGGCTTATTTTTTTTACCCAGTAGCTAGTTTTAGCCACATGCGTTCTGAGGACAAATCATCCTTGTGAAGTCAGATAAGGTATGTTTTGCTTCTGTTTCCTTACTCCCAAGACTGATATTCATATTTATTTATCTTTTGGACTTCTAGACCTTTTCAAACAAACTTGGAAACATGTTACATTAGCACACACAAGCCCGCCATATTTTGAAGAAGAAATAGGATAAAGGGGAACAAATTAAACTAAATAGTGAATTTTAATTTATAGACGCAGCATTATCTCCCACGTCACAAGCTCTTTTCCACTGTGACCTGACTCCCTCCTATGAAGAGATGAGGTCTGTGTTTTTTTTTCTAGTTGGATGGGTTTATAGGTCCTGTGTAGTGCTTGGAGTATGCAGATATGGAAACACGGTTTAGCTTTGGACTTGTGCTGTGAAATACTCACACTTGGAGGCCTGAGATGGTATGTAAGAAAGGTACTCTGAGGCACCATACTAGTGGGAGCCTGCACTGGTGATTCTCTTATACTGTGACTAAATACCTGGCAAGCAGCAGCTTAAGGGAGGACGGGTTTTTTTGGCTTGCAGTTTGAAGGGACACTCCATCACAGTAGAGAAGACATGGCTGCAAGAACAGCAAGTGGCTGCAGCAGTAGAAATGTGTGACTGGGACGCCTCACTGCCTCACATCTCAGTGGTGAAGGGAACAGAGATGGGACCAGAAGCAGAGCTAGATTATAAGCCTCAAGGACTACCCCCTAATAACCCAGTACTCCAGTTAGGCCCCATGTCACTTTCAAAAACAGCACCACTAGCAAAGGATCATATGTTTAAACATAGGAGTTGGGGATGACATCTGAGCCGGCACAGTCAATCTTTTGACATTTCGCACAGAGTTGTCAACTTGCAAACTTGCAGCCAGGAAGCAGAGAGTGGAGGTAGAGAAAGACTTTGTCCCTTTCCTTGACGGCCTCCAAAGTATACAAAACTCATCTGAGCAATGGGACCCTGGCTCATTACAGAAGCCTCAGTTCCTCTGATTCAAAGTCACAAATAGGTCTGTCCTCTGCTGGGCTGGACCTGGAGACTGATGATTTTAAAGTGATCTGACTAATTCATACAGTATCTGAAGTGTTACAAAGTTGACACTCAAGAACCAGGTAGTCAAGTTTCTAAAACAATTGAGAAAAAAAAAAAAGACTCATAATGCTTTAAATAAAATTTAGGAACTTTGTTGTTGTTGTTGTTGTTGTTGTTGTTGTTGTTGTTGTTGTTGTTTTTAAGACAGGGTCTTCCTACAGCCCCAGCTGGCCTGGAACTCCCTATATAGACCAGGCTGGCCTCAGTCTCTCAGAGATCTGCCAGCCTCTGCATCTGCCTCCCAAGTTCTGGGATTAAAGATGTCTGTCACTAGGCCTAGCTAAATTTGTGATTTTATATTGAGCCACATTCATAGCTTTCCTGGTGTACACAGGCCCTCAGGCCATAGGTAGGATGCACCTTCAGCCGCAAGCAAAGCCACATATAAATTTTCTAGTCACAGCTCTGGTCTTCCCCATCCAAACTCCAAACATGGGACACACACGTGAGTCTTTAGAACCTCTCAGTCTCTGGCTGTGGAGTTCTCTCCAGCCTCTTAGTCTATACACTTAGAGCCTCAGACATAGTGAAACAGGTCATTTCTACTATTTATTCTTTGGGAATTCCTCACCTTCACAATCCACACTTGATAGGAATGGATGCTTCCTTACTCCACTGAATTTGACTTAGTTCTTCATAAGTAGTAACCATGCACCTAGTGATTGGACTCCATATACTTGCTTAACATCAAGATTTTCAATGAAAACCTGTGTGATAGTTCATTTTGACTCTCAGCCTGATTGGACTGAGAGACTGCTAAGGGATTAATAAAGCAAAAACCTCTGACTAGATCATGAGGGTCCTGACATCATTAACTGTTTAATACACTGATGTATTCAATATATTTAATACAATTCTACTTATTCTTTGATAATTTATATATACATATATATATTGATCAGATCTACCGCCACTCTCCCTTTCCATTTCCTCCCAAATCATCCCCCCATCAAGTCCCCTTTCCAAATTGATGTCCTCTTTATTTCTAATAATCCACTGAATTTAATTAGTGCTGCCCATTTGTACTTAGGGCCATCAACTGGAGAATGGGCAACCTAATAGGGGCCATACCCCTGAAGACAACTGACTCTCCTTCCCCCAGCAGCCATCAACTGTTAATAGCCATCAACTGTTAATAGCACCTCAGCTAGAGATAGGGCCTCTCCCTTCTCCATCCATCCTGGAATGGTGACGGGCTTGATCTTGTGAAGGTCTTGTGCAGACAACCACAGCTTCTTTGAGTTCAAGTCATATTTTTGAATAGATTTTTAGAGATGGTGGAAACTGTGAAAGGTGAGGCCTTAGAGTAAGTAGATCATGGACAGTGTGTCTTAGAAGGGCATAGCTTGTCCTGATCCCTTCCTCTCTTCATTCTACTTCTGGGTTGCCATGAATTGACCACTTCTGCTCCACCATGCCCTTCCCATTCCTATGAACTGAGCCTCTGAAACCATGAGCAAAATAAATTCTCCTCTTCTTAACTTGTTTGCATCAAACCATAGCCAATCACAACACACCGTTCTTTCCTTCCTAAAATGCAACTGAAGGCCACCTCTGTGAAGCTTACAAAGCCAGCTGTGGCAGAGCAGACATGTGGGAGAAGGAAGTAGGTTCTGGTGTTAAGATACTTACAGTTGCCAGGTGCATGCCTTTAATCCCAGTACTTGGGAGGCAGAGGCAGACAGAGCTCGTGTTTAAGACCAGCCTGGTCTACAGATGAGTTCCAGGCCAACTGAGGCTACAGGGAGACCCTTTCTCAAAAAGATAAAAAAAAAAAAAAAAAAAGAAGAGAGATACAGTTTAGCTGGATAGATGATAGACATACCAAGGGACCCCAGGGTACAGAACACTGGAAGTTATCAGGGGAACAACACAGATTAAGCACTTAGGATGTGCCAGCATGGTGCCAAGAATTTACATATGTGCTTTTGTTGAATCATAAATAATCACCCAGGAGGTTCATTCTGTTATCATCTTCGTTTAATGGAATAATATAAAACACAAAGAGGTTAAGAATTGTGCTGCCTTCTATTTCTGTAGGAAATGGTTGGTCAGATGTGACCAAAAGAGCAGCAGGGAGACTTGAGAAATCAAGTTTGTATGTTTGCATGTCCTAGAGTCCAGAAGTGCTGCTGACAATGCTGGCCTGCACTGGGAGATCAGAGGAGAGGGGCAGATAAGCTTCGGCCAAGTGTGTATTGGGATTTTCAGAGGAAAGGCAAGAGAAGGCAGAGTAAACAGTTTAGGTCTAAACAGTTTGATCACTTCAGGGGGCTCTAAATTATAAAGCTGATGCCTAGTGACCTGGTACCAGCCCCTGGCATGATTTAGGTGGAGGAATTTTGCCACCTGAGGTATACCTGCAACAGAGAGGAAAGCTGGCATTCAAAAACATGTCCTAGTTGAGCAGTTTAAGAGAGAGATTTGTTTTTAAGCTATCATAAGATGTGCTGAAAGTAAACACACACACGCACGCATGCACGCACGCACGCACACACACACATTACATAGGCGGGATCGTGAGGTTTATAAGTAGTGAACCCAACAGACAGTCCCGGGGTCTGTGCTTTAAATCCCTAGTGGTTAAGACAGCAAGAGTGTGCCTCATGGTTGAACATAAACAAGACTGAAGTCATGAGAGGATACGCCCTGGAAGACAAATGCTACCAGCCTCCCCTTGCCATGATTTGGGTTCCCTCCAAGGCAGAGCAGGAGCCCACCATTACGGTGCAAATTTCACTTGGCAGATGACCTCAGGAAACTGGAGGGAGGAAGGAGAGGAAATGAAACAGGGAAGGAGGAAAAAGCAGTGCCAGACTATTACTGAAACAGCTGCTGTGTCTGCTGCTGTGAGCAACAGAGCATGCCCCCACACACACACACTGGACACTTCCCTTAGTTGTTCACCTGCAGCACCAGAGTCTGGTTACCAGTATTCATTTGGCAGCTGCCAGCCCTCGTCAACTGGGGATTGTGTCAGTGTGCTCAGGTCACTCTCATCTTTAATCTGCATTGCAGAGCCCTACAAGTTCCCATGACTCTGAGAAGATGCTGAGGTAGAAGCCTGTAAACCTCACTCTGAGGTAAGGAGCTGGCCACACAGGATAGAGTTACAGTCCACAGTAGCTACTGCTGATTCAGAGATGGGTGAAGGGATGTTGTACAGGAAGGTACCAGAGACACCTATTGTGCCATTCAGAGCTCTACCCTTTGGAGGCACTCAACTGTCAACTGATTTCTTTTTTTCTAACCAAGCACAGAACTTGGGCATTAGTGATACTTTGGCCAGTGTGGAACCTTAGCCCTGTTCTCATAGAACATCCAATGGGAGTTCAGTTTGGATCACTTTTCAAACAGGACTCTTCCAGTGTTCACCATGGATATAGATTCTGAACTCAAGAATCACCCACGCCTGACTATGTGCCTTTCTGTTTTCTCGGGAATTGGCTGTGTCCTCGAAGCTTCTAAGCATTTTCCTCTTAAACTTCAGTTGGTAGAATTTCATTACTTTAGCCTTATTTCAGCTACTAGAAAACAGCATGTACTTTTCCCTCTTGGCCCAAAACTGTTACTCAAAAAGAAATGAACATGAGGAAGAGAGGGGGGAAAACCCACAAAAGCAATATCATTAGGATTGTCTGTTCCGGAACAGGGCAGCCCACACTGTCGTTCCTTCTTTATGCATATTCACTCAAAGCCCTTTAATTCTACATCAGGTTCCAAGGTTTAATGTTTTCTTGGGTGAAAAAGAATGGATAAGGAAAATATACTTTATTAAACCTAATGATTTCACCTCGTTTGGTAATGTCATATCACCAAGATCTATGAGTAAGTTTCTGATGTGAAATAGTAATTTTTCAATGAAAAGAAAGGATCTAAACAAGACATGATGTGAGACAAGGTAACTTTAGCATCTGTTTCCAAAGGGAACCAATGTGAGGCATTTGTACTGTGTGATAGTTCTCAAGACTCCACTCTTACTATGAAAATGGACACATCCACACTTGAGAATTGCTGGTCTTCACTGTTTATTCATTATTTATACTCCTTATTTCCACACCATTAGCTTGGCTGAATTCATAAGAGAAATTTGCACTAAAGACACAGAATCCTAAAGCAGCTTGTTTTATCCTCATTGTTAAGATAGCTAACCTGAGATACACCTCGCAAAATAGACCATTGGTCACACCAGAAGGTAACTAATAGAGTGGATGGATCTGTAAAGCCAATCCAAAATACTACAAAGACATGGTTCTGACTCTATCATGTCTAGCACTCTCACAGGTGTCAGTGCAGGGATGAGCTGGGTCTATCAGTGTGTGATCTTTGAAAACGTGTCAAGTCTGGAAACATCCAACCACAAGTCTAAGATAATCTTGTGCTCTGAGACAAAAGGTAGAATGCTTATATTATATCCTCTTCCATAAGGGATGATGAAGTATTTTGTTAGTGGATAGTGTTAATATAACCAGTGGATAATTCTTCATTTCCAAAAGGAACTTTTTTCCCATTCTGTCTCAATTGAAATACACATCTTCAGATATTCTCTAATCACTACACCGCTTCTCTCACAAGAAGCATCGTGAAATAGCTACAAATCTCTATGTTCATGACTATTCTGTGAGAAACTCTGAGGTTGCAGTATGTAGATCTGAATAAAAATCAAATGCACAGCACTGCAAATGTGATAAGACAAGAAAAACAGCATAAGAATTAGAAAGGCAGAGATAATTATCATTGTTTGAAGATGACATGATTATTTAACTAGAAAATCTGAGAGAATTTCAGAATTCATAAGTATTTTTAACAATGTGGTTAAAACACTAACACTAAAAAACCAGTAACTTTCCTATACACGAAAGTTAATCCATTATAAAATTTGACAAAACAGTAGATCATTGTTGACAATAGAAATAAAATTCTGAACGTAACCAAAATTAAGACTCAGTTATTTCTTAGACTTTAAGATTACAAAGTCTTACCAAATAGCCTAAAATAAAATTTAATAAAAGGACCAGGAATTCCACTGCAAGGCGTTTGTCTTAGAGAAGAACAAGTATTGACATGTAGTAACTCATATTTTACGATGGTCATTGTTTAATATAGAAAAATTAAAACTAACTCTCCATTACTAAGAGATTAATTAAATAAAGTATGGAACAATATTCCTAAGAAGTTCTATTATGTGGCAGCTGAAAACACTGAGTGTTAACACGGAAAGATATAAAAGATAGATTGCCAAGGAGGAAAGTAATCTGTGAGACAGCAAACACAGAATGATCTCATTTATTCAATAAGTACATACAAAACACAAAGGTTCGTTTCTCATTGTGCATCTGTGTGTGCACCTGCATACAAATGAATGAGACTGTCTAGAAAGACACACACTAAATAAAAACAGTTGGAATAGAAACAGTATTCTTATCTGTTTGCTGGGGAAAAAATACACACACACACACACACACACCATATGCATACATTACATTAAATCAAAAATAGCGTGTTCATAAATGGAACAGGCAGAGGAGGAAAGATAAAGTACAACCTCGGACTCCCAGAGTTGCCCTCAGGTCCTGCCTCTACATTCTCACTGAGCTTGGTCAGTGACCCACCAGAGCTGACAGGTAACAAATGAAGCACAGCTCCTTGAACAGGTGTTCCCTGCCTAGAAGAAACTCCCTGGGAGGCTAGACTTGTCCATGTTAAATTCCCACCTCCAGAAGCTCATCGGTCTTTTCCCTGCGAGGAGTACTTTCTCTGAGTAAACATCAAACACCAGACACATCCTGAGCACTGGCTAGGAGCAAAATACTGTGCTGGGGGCCTTTGTGATCAAAATGTCATTACCACTTTTGTTGCAATTCTCAGACAGAGAACAGAGAACTCAACAAAGTTAAGTATTAGTCTAAAGCCAAGATCAGGACACAGGACACAGGAGAAGTGACCCGGCAGAGGAAGATCGGTTACTTTCACTAGCTCTGGGATCTAGCTCACGAATCTTACCTCACCTCATCTGAGCTCCTGCAGTCTATCAGAAAATTCCCTTAACTCACATTTTCCCTTTGAAGAAGAAATCACAATATTTTTTAATGTCAGGTACAATCCTGTACACTTCATTTGAGTTATTTTACCAATTATTTGCAGGGAGTTTTGTTTGGTGTTTATTTGTTTCTTTGTTTGTTAAGACAGAGTTTCATGTAACCCAGACTGGCCTTGAATTCATTATGTAGCTGAGAATGATTTTGAACTTGTAATTCTCCTGTCTTCACTTCCTGAATATGGAGATTACATATTTATGTCACCATACACAGTTTATGCAGTGCTGGGGATCAAACCTAGAGCCTTATGCATGCTAGGCAAGCATTCTACCGACTGAAGTACATTCTCATCTCCCCTACAATTATGACTTCATACCATAACTAAAGCATTTGAGGTAAGTGCAGTTCAGTCACCTGACCAAGGCCATCAAATTTCACAACTTTACTATGAGTCAACAACTTACTTACACAAATAAGGGTAAAGAGGTTAAAGAGGGCCTAGGAAGATGGTTCAGTGATTAAGAGCACTAGTTGCTATTGCAGAGGACCTGAGTTCAGTTCCCAGCACCCACATGGCAGCTAACAACCATCCATAACTCCAGTTCCAGGAGATCTGATGCCTTCTTCTGACCTCTATGGGCACTGCATGACATGGATGCACTTAGATACATGCAGACAATACACTCATACAAATAAAATAAAAATAATGAATAATTTTTTAAAATAAAGGTAAAGAAAGAATTTGTATTTGGAGAGACCAAACCAAGAATGAAATAGCCTGAGAGGCCTGCAATGTCAAAGAAAAAGAAAAAATCAGGGAAAGAAGAGAAATTGCTTCTGTTCTGGAAAAGAGAAGACCAGATAAACCAATGACCCCTATTTCCAGTTATTAAAACCTTCCTACTACCATAGCAACAAGCACAGCAAGTGCTTGAGCTCCCTTTAAGACAGAATATTTTGTGGATCTATTACAGGTGCACACTTGGAGCATCATGTAAACCATGACAGGCATTTTGCTGTCTTCTTGAGAAAGGATATTTCCATTTCCCACCATCATTTTAAGTGCAGTTTCCATTTATTCCTCCCTGGTGATGGGGTGGGAAGAAAGGATGGAGAGGCAGACAGGTTGAAGTTGTTAGATTCTAGGGAACTGAAATCATGACTTTTGCAAAGCTCAGAATCATAGGCTACTCTCTGCCCCTGGTCGTTCTTCTTCCCTTTTCTCCTCTTTTGTCACACCATTGCAATCCCAATGAAAGCACTGAAAGTGTCTTTCCTAGTCAAGTGACTGCAGTAGGTTGTGCCTAACATCTGTGTGTGGTGAAGGGAGAAAGGAGAACTGCCTAGAGATAGAGACCCTAAGAGTCTATTTTGGAGCACTAGGCAAAAATTAAAAAAGCACTCTCAAGGGCAGTTAGACAATAAATAATTTTTGTTTAAGTGACTTTGTTCCAAACCATTGGGATTCTGGATCTGAGTACTTAAAATGGGAAATAACGCATGGAAGGGAAAACAAAGTTGAGGTTGCTATCTGGGCCTAGGATTAGAGATGGAGGGAAAGAACGAGAACTGGACACAAAGCAGGGGAAAGAACAGCGCAAACTAGGACTAGGCTGGAAAGGGCTAAACATGATGGCTGCCAGTAGGGAGAGGAAAGGTTAACTTAAACTGAAGCTCTTGGATGGGGTCATACTGCCAGCATGTGAGACAGGTTTTCCAAGTACCTTTTCATGGAGACTAGACTTTGGTGGGGATAATCATATCCATATAAAGCAAGGAGATTGCACCATGATACAGGTCAGCCTGTAATCCCACTGATCCTTCCCATGTGATAGATGGTAGGCTCACACTTAGGCATCCTTATAGCAGCATCAGTAAGCCAAGGGGCAGAGGCAAAGAGACCAATGTTAAAAGCATGCCATGACTCTTGGATGTCATTTTCAGGTAAACAGTGTCTGGGAGAATGAGCTGACCGAGCTGGAATTGGAACTGGGACTTCTGCCACCCAAAGCCAGGGGCCCTGTTACGAAACAAGAACTCACACAAGAAAGTATTTGTTCTGGGGCTGGAGAGATGGCTCAGTGGGTGAGAGCACTGGCTGCTCTTGCAGAGGACCTGGATTCAGTTCCCAACAATCACACAGAAGCTAACAACTATCCGTAACTTCAGTTCCAGGGGATCCAATGCCCTCTTCTGACCTCTGTGGGCATTGCATGGCACAGGTGCACTTACATGGATATAGGCAATATACTCATAAAATAAATTTTAAAAAATAATAAATAAAATATTTTTAAAAGAAATAATTTGTTCTTTGATGCCACCAGGAAAGTTAAAACCTTTTCTGTGAAACTTCTTAATAGCTCAGCTTTCTGAAGAAGGGGGTGGGTACCCCTAGTCCCTGAGGTAGAGGTAGCAGAGGAAGAGGCATGCACTTCAGCATGTGGTACCTGCAATGTGTTTCTGAGGTTGAATGGCTTGCAGGCTGTAGGGGGCTTTGAGAAACTAGGAGCATGCCAAGAGATGAAACCAAGCACAGTTCAATTTCATTGTGGTGACTCCAACACTACCCCTCCTACAACAGCTCAGACAAAGACAAGAAAGGTTGATTCCTCTGATTTCATGTTTGCCAGTTGGACACATAAAAACAGATAAGACCTGCTTGCTAAGGTGAAAGTTTACTTAACACCATATGGAACCCAGAATGAAATTCCACAAAAGCCTGGCAGTCTTTTTCCCTTCTGCAGTATGTTAATAAGGAAACCAGAAACATGCATTCAAAGTGAGCAAGCATTTTATGTCTTAAAAACCACCCTCAGTTCTCCTTATTTGTTCTACAGTTCATGTATGTAGTGTCTTCAGCAATAGGGTCTTATGTGAAGTTCTGGTAGGTAACCAAGAGCAGGGGCAATGGCCAGTACTGTGTACATGTCCATGGGACACCTGATAAACAGCTTCAAAAGAGGGGGTCCTGGCATTAGGTCTTTCCTTTTCTAGCCCATGGTGTCTAGTAGGGGCAATGTCCCCCTGTTAGAAGGTAACTCCTTTTAATCTCTTTATAATTCATATGTATGTATTTAAGTAGCTTCTATAGTGATGTTTCCATGTGGCTGTTTCCAAGAATGTTGAATGTTAGTCAACCTTCCCCATACTCCCTTCTCTGCCCTGCCTTCCCATTCCCCACCCCATTTAACCCTTCCTACTCTTATTCCCCTTTCCCCCTGTATATCGCTGTGCTGACTTCAAAGCCTCATCTCTACACTCTAGCTTGCACAGTGCTAGAAGTAGCTGTGTAAGCTACCTGGAGAGAAAATTTAGCATGAACCTTACCCAGCTGTGAATCCTGTGAGATATAGCAACTGGCCTGGCCAGATATACCCACTGGTGCAATAGCAGTATAAATATTAAAGGAGTAATCAACAACTTTTTCATTGGATTTAAGGTCTGCTTCATAGGATGGAACCCATACATGACACTGATATCAGGCTTAGGAACCTAAGGCTAGACATGTCACAGGACATAGGGGACTTACTGTTATACCCATAGATTAATGCATCTTTCAACTTTCACCAGAAGTTTCCTTATGTATTAGATGGTAATTAACACAGAAACCCACAACTGGTCAGCGTGCAGAGAACAAGAGGTTGCAGAGTGCTTGTCCCTGAATAGGACACCTAGATCAAACATCTGCCTCCCAAGGCTCAGACATCATTGCAGAAGAAGAAGCAGATAGATTGTAAGAGCCAAAGGTGGTAGATAACCACAAGGAAGTTTTCCAGACAGCTGGTCAGTTACTCATATGAACTCACAGCAATGGTGACAGCATGCACACGTCCCATGCAAACTCAAGACAGACAAAACCCTAGCATAGACATGAAGAAGTCGGAAAGAAACTCCAACCCAATCTAAGGAAATTGTGGCAAATGATGGCTGCTGGGAGAGACAGAGATAGTCTCTTTCAAGGATGTGACTGTTGGTGGTTTAACCAGGTTCCAGTGGATAGATCAACACTGAAGGACATTTGGGGACGCAGATTAGACTCTATAGGCGTGTGTGTGTGTGCGTGTGTGTGTGTGTGTGTGTACATGTGTGTGTGTGTGTGTGTAAAATAGAGTACATTAAATTGGACAAGGGCAATAAGAGTGGGTGTAGATAGGGGAGGGGAGGTAAATACCATCAAATTATATTGTATGAAAATCACAAAAATTTAATTTAAAAAGAGAATAGAAATAGGAAAGAATATGCACTATTATGGGTTCCACTTCTCATTTCTCTACAGGATTTTACTGTAACAATAAGTAAACAAGGGAGAAAAGTAGAAAAAGGTTGACATAACAGTAGCCAATTGCTGTCATATGATGTTCAATGCAAACATTACAAAAATGAAATGAAACTTATTGAAATTAATCATAAACTCAGAGGCCAGGGAGATTTTCAGGGGGTGAAGTGCTTGCTGTGAGCAGCAAGACCTTAGGTTGAATAAAACCACAGCTTGTGCATCTGTGATCTTATCACTGCTACTTTAAGATGGGAGGTAGAGACAAGAGAATCGCCAGAACCTGGGGTGGGCTAGAGAGCAGATATCCTCGTGTACACGGTGGAAAATACCCAAAGACACTGCCTCATGCAAGGTGAAGGGCAAAGACCAACAATCAAAGTTGTCCTCTGACCTCTACAGGCGTACCATGGAACATATGAATCCACACACATAAGCAACTACACACACACACACACACACACACACACACACACAATTAAAACTAATGAGAAATTCTTGTTTTGTGCCATTGATGAGAGAACCAAGATAGAAAGGAAGCAAGACGATTTTATACATGATGAAGCCCAATGCCTACCTTTCCTAGCTCTGGGCACCAGGATCTAATACTAATCCTTCTGGTCCTCACTTGGCTCAACTATAAAACACTATTTAAAATGAGTTCACGTATTCATGAATTTATATACTTACACATATGTGGCAATGAAGTCTGAAATTTTAAGTATTCAGAAAAATGTAGAAAACGGTCCTAGTTGAGGACAATTATCTCTACTGTTCCTTATGATTTATAGTAAGAGGTAAATGTATGCATTTAACCATGAGAATACTCTGGTCAACGACCAAAGAAGCTACCCACCTCATGCCCACTTGAAGCTACCAACATAATTGCTACCAAGAAAGGTAGAAATATAAGTCACTTGGAACTTAGTCCAGTGGCTAAAGTGGAAAAAGCATAAAGACCCCCACACTTACCATTTCATGTTATTTTGATGACAACAAAACTCTTTCAATGGCCTTGCCTATTATGAACCAAGAAGTATATGTTCACTCCCTCCTATATGTGGTCCATGGTGTTTCAAGTCCGTATGTGACATAGCAACTAGGGAACTTTCAGAGTCTGTGAAATATTTAAGGACTGGAAAAAGTTACATTAAAATAGAAAACTTAAAAATTAGATTTAGCTACTATTTAATTAAACATCTACAAAATCTAATATTATGTCAACTTTTTGGCAGGTAGAATTAATTTCATTAAAAAATTGTCATCCCATTTAGACACATTTTGAGCATTTTTTTTCCTCAGTGTTTCTGAACACACGCTGAAGGATTCTTGCAATGGTTTCTGAGAAATTGAAAACACCAATCAAGTGTCTTAGAGGTAGCCTGATCATTTTAAAAGCAAAGATAATAAAAGTCCTTTTGAAAAATGTTCAAGAGAATGCCATATTTCAGCACAGTTTTAAAGTCTTTGTTTTAAAGATGCAGTCTTGCTCTGTAGACCAGTGGCCTCAGATTAGCAATCTTCCAGGCTGGGTGACTAGTTCAGTCAGTAAAGTGCTTGCCACATAGGCATGAGGCCTTCAGCTTGATCCCTAGAACCCACATAAAAAAGTCAGGTATCACTGTGCAGTATAATCCCAGCACTAGGGAAGTAGAGACATTGGATCCCTGGGGCCCAATGGCCAGTCAGTCTAGCTTAATCAGCAAGAACCAAGTCAAGTGAGAGGTGACAGACTTTATCTTAAAAAAAAAAATAGCAAACATATGGCTCTGGCCTCCACACACAGATGCAGATGCACATAAATTCATTCATACTTGCTACACAACCATGTAAACGGAGACAGAGAGGAGGTGAGGGGCAGGGAAACAAAGCCTTGTGATCTTCTCTCAGCTTTCCAATGCTGGAATTCATAGAGACATATCACCAGGCAGGCCCAGGGATGTGGTATTTAATATAAAATGGGCTGCTTTTCAATCTGTTTCAAAAACTGTAGAAATAACTTTAAGAAGAGTGACTTATGTCTTGGGAAAGTGTTCAGGCCACAGATCAGATTTGTTAAACTGAAAGATGTGTTGAAAAGATCAAAGAGAATTCTAAGAAACAGTGGGCAGAAAGCCAAGATATACAACAGAAAATTATAGCCACAAACTTAATCCTCATCTCAAGAAACCCTTATATCACCAACTGCGCCATTTTTGTGGCTTGTGCTATTTAATTCACTTCCCTTGAGCCTCTCCTGTCTCCCAGGAAGACAGTAAATCCCAGAGGTCATGATTCATAACCACTGTCTCTTTTGCATCTCACAGTAGGACATGTAGCAATCAGTCAATATCGACCTTTCAAACTGAACATTAAAAGAAGCAAACTATTTCATTTGCATTTTAAAAAAGAATGATTCTTCCAAGTTTGTTACTAACAACACATGAAAAGAATCTGAAACTTTGAATTTGAAATGCTGCTGGGAAATTACATTTTCACGAACATCTATTGTTTCTTTGTTCTTTGCCTAGAAATATGTTTCTCCCTAGGATATTAGCATATAACAAATAAATCCTAAAGTACCTTATTTTCCTGCCCAAATGCGGTACTTAACTCTGGTTGATTTCTTAGCTAAAATTACTTACAGGAAGAAAAACTGCCCGAGTGTCTTTGATTATTATGGAATAGTTAAACCCTCATTGAGCAGTGCCAACCATGTGACATGTATACACACACACACACACACAAATACAAAGCACACCTCAAATGGCATTGTATCTAAGTATGATGATACTTTGCAGTTTATTTTTGATGGGACGAAATGAGAATTATTATTACTTATGTGAATTCCCACCTAAGGATTAGCCCTGCTCCTTGAATTTCATAACTGTGGCATTATAGCTCTGCTTTCCATAAAGGAAGGAAAATCCAACCTCAAATAAGCAATTTGCTTTGGTTTATGTACTCCCCCACACCTGTGAGAGGAAGAGATTCGACTATGCCAACTATGAATTTCTAAGCTTATTGTTTCCTGAGCTCCCACAGAGAAGAGATGTGTGTTCACAGACTGAGGTCATAATGCCCCAACCATGGTTACCATCTAGCAGCATTTACTTTACATTATTATTTTTTCTCTTCTCTTTTTCTACTTCTTTTCCATAGTTTCAAACTTCAGTCAGTGAACAGGAAAGAGCCAACTAATGTAGTTATAGCTCCACTCACCTCCCCTACCACTGACTCCCCAAACAACACATCCTCAACCAGAACGGCAATTTCACAAGGGACAGAGAACCCAGGTGTCATTCACTGGGTCATTTGAGTCTTTTAAAGACCCTGGATGAAATAAAAAGCTGTTCTATGGACTAAGTGCTCTCTCCTGAGCTCAGTTCTTCTAATCATAAGCTTGTAGTGAACTCTGTGACCTCCTGGGCCTGCCAGACATTGGGGACCTTGTGACTCATCCATGGGCAGTGGTCTCCATATTCATCACGATGGAGATGTCTCATTCTGTCTGGTCCACCTTTCTCATCTGCCACATTATCAAAAATTCTGTTTATTAAGCAGGCAGCATTGATTGTTGTCAACTTTTCAGCAACTGTAACCAAAATGCAGACAAACAATTTAAGGGAGAAAAGGTTTATTTTAGTTCATGGTTTCAAGGCTATATTACATCGTAGTGGGGAATGTATGGTGGAGGGTAGACTGTGTAATAGCGCCACCTCATCTCTGATAGACATGAAGCCCAGAACCGAGCCCAGGATAGAACCTTTAAATGTCCTCCACTAGTGGCCTGGCAGCTAAACCCAATCTCACAAAGGCTCTACAACCTCCGAAAACAATACCACCCAGCTAGGGACCAAATTTCAAACATATGAACCTATGTGAGACATTTATACTCAAACAGTACCAATGTTCAGTTAATTAAATTCTTATTTCTAATTAAACAGACACAGATAAATACTGAGCACTATGATTGGCCAGCATAAGAACTCAGGCATATGACATTATTATAACAAATTGGTTTAACTTCAACTATAAATAATCCTGAGATTCCTAATACGTACCATTTTAGGGAGCTAAATAATGATCCTGCTGTGCTTCTGAAATATAGAGAAGAGTTTTGTTGTTGTTCTTGGTGGTGGTGGTGCTGGTGCTGGTGGTGGTGGTGGTGGTGGTGGTGGTAGTGGTGGTGCATTGTTTCTGACAGGTCTCCCTAGTCCCAGCCCACCTGGAAGTCATTATGCAGACCAGGCTGCCTCAATCTCAGATCTCACAGAGATCTATCTGCCTGCCTCAGCCTCCCAAGGGCTGGGATTCATGCCACCCCACCCAGCGTAAACATAGAGAAGACTTAAAGAATCTCACGTTTGGAGTATTACCTTCAGAGTCCCAAATACCACTATCCTCGGGAGCATGTTCCTACAGCACTCATGTGAGCATCGTCCTCACCGTGCCTTTGCTGTGTGTGCTTCAGTGCGTCAAATATTTCGAGATTTTACTACATCTTAAGCAGATCTGAAATTAGTATTGTAGTAACTCCAACAAGTAGATATTGAGTCATTCATCCATCCATTTTAAGAAAAACTTATAGAATGCTTACAACATACAAAGTGTCTAGGCTCATAGAATTGCAACATTGGAAAGTACTGAGATACTTTCCCTAAGGGAGTTTACACCACTGTCTGGACACTCAGACAACAAATGAGTAAAGGTACAAGTGTGTAAGCAAATAAACAGCATGGTAAACTGTGAAGGAAGGCATTACATTCACCATGTGTTAAAGGAAGTTCTTACCAAGGCTATAAACCTTAACCCAGGACCTTAAGGAATTAAAACCTCCTTTGTTAAGGGGGAAACGGAGACTGGGAGAGGTTCTGTAAGGAGGCCGAAACCATATAATTACTGAAACAGGACAACTGGAAGCTAGAGTTGTCTAGATAACAACTTGTCTGCTTTCTTCTATACCAGTTGCCTCCTGAGAAGGACCAATAGGTAAGAGGCTGTTGCAATGCAGGTCTCAGCCTTGCACTGTTGTATACAAAGAAAGATGAGAACAAAGAAATAAATCTCATAACCATCTCTGGTATGTGGCCAGATACACATAAGAAATTGGAATTTAACTTTGCTTTGTTCATTTGTTCATGTTCTTTCTACTTAATTTTCACCCAAATGAAAAGTTTTTTTTTCTCAAATATAATAGTAAAGGACATCTCACATTAATCTCTATGTTTGGGGGATGATTTTTCAAGACATGAATGTTATACATGTCTTTACTAAAGTCCAGATCATATGATCCCCACCCCCATCTCCATAAAGAAGTAGTAATCCACTACAACATGCATCAAATACACACAAACATATCACACACACACACACACACACACACACACACACACACACCACATGCGCATGCCTGTGCAGAAGTCCTTGTTAGCTGATAGACAGCCCAGCAAGCAGCCTGATTACAAATGACATTGAAGATGTTCTCTCTTCCATTTGACCACGTTCTCTCTGAGTGATGCTGGGTGAGACATAAGGTGCTCAGTTGGAAAGCTTCCAGAAATGGTTTTATTGAGCCCAGATTTTACTGAAACAAAAGCATCCAGCTATCTTTGAGTCTTCTAGTAAATGAAGGGGCCATTTTTTTGTAGAAGGGGAGAAACAGAAGTATTTTCTCCAAGAGAGTGTGTAGGATGAATCTAGAACTCCATTTAGAGTGGACAGCTCTGACAAAGGAAACTTAAAGGCAAGGAGACCATCAGGAGCACTTGCTGACACTCCTCTTTAAAATCAGGACAGTTGTTAATCTCTCTCACATACAAGTAGAAAGGCAATCCATTTCATTCTTACCTTAGCCACACAAAAGACCAGAAATTCTAGATTCTGGGAAGAAAATGGATACATTCCTGATGGCCCAAAGTAAACTCCCGGCTACTGTATACAATTGTCAACACAAAATGTCCTAGGGAAGTGGAAGGATATATGAACTTCAGAACGCAGGCTTTTGAATCAGGAGGACGGATTTTGGCTCCGACACTTACACACGGGATTTGCATGAAGAGGACATGAGACTCTTGTTCCTCAAGGCCTTAAAACGGTCTACATGGCCAACACTGCCTTATACAACTGGGGGAGAAGGACAAGGAGGAAGAGGAGGAGGGACGCCTTGATAGACTCTAGAATCACTTGGAAGACACATCTCTAGGCATGTCTGAAAGGGGTTTCCTAGGTAGGTTAACTGATGTGGAAGATCTACCCTAACTGCTGGACTGAATAGGAGAAAGCTCCCTGAGCATGAGTGTTCATTGCTCTCTGCTTCTGCAACACGGCCTGCTGCCTCCTGCTCCTACCGTGATAGACTATATCTCCTGGAACTGTGAGCCAAAGAAAAACCTTTCCTTTCTTAAGGTATTTTGTCGGGTATTTTGTCACAGCAACAAGAAAAGAAACGAATATGATAGTCTTTCCTTGGACTTTTCTTTTTAGAATTGGAGGGCAGTCCGTCCTCTCTCCTTCTTCCTTCCTTCCTTCCTTCTTTCCTGCCTCTCACCTCTAGAACTTGTAGGGTATGAGCTCTTAGTGGCTACACATCTACTGTGAAAGAACACCAGCCTATAGTGAGAATAGAGCTTTACTGAAAACAAGGAGAGAAGGTTCTGCTGGCATTCCAGCCCCAACTTTGACTGCTCCTGAAAACTGAGCTGCTTGTATGAACCTATTGGAGCCATGGTCATCCAAATTATCTTGATTTATTTTAAATGGCTACCCGTAGACTAGAGAATCAAGGGTCAAATATTTGGAAATAAAGTTTTATTGAGACAGCTGTAAACAGCATTTGCCTGTTTACGAATTGCCTGTTGTTGCTCTCACACTGTTAAGGCTGTTGAGGCACTGTGGCAGAGACCATAGGGCTCTGAAAGCTGAAAATACTATTTGAACATTTACAGAAAAAGGTTACCAACCCTTGCGCTAAACAAATCAGTGTTATACCAGTGATTTCTTCTTTTTGCCTCAATTAGCTGGTTGGTAATAGTTGGTTTCTTTACTGGCTGCTTGAGCACTCAGAATACGCTATTCAAGGCATCGAACTTGGCATTGAGTCCTTTGAATTGCAGCGCACAGGAAGGGCCTCAGAAGCAAGTTCTCTTGGACCTGTTCCTGTCCTCTTGTCGCTCACTTTCTTTACCCCCAAACCAGTCATATAAACCAAAATTCCTCTTCCATAAGGTGGAGCATAGCAAGAGACCTCTTCTTCCCCAAAGCAAGCCTTTAACCCCACAAAGGTCATGCTCTTCCTCTCCTTCTCCTTTGAAGACCCTCCATCTAGAGGAGTCCTGCACTATACCCAGGAGGAAGTAGGACCATACAAAATTCTCTAAGACTCTAAACACAGGTCTTGCTGCCATTGTTCCTTCAGTCCATTGCTATGACATCAAACACATTTCTCCATTCTTCATCCCTGGGCCACTGACCTGTGAAAGCTTTCATATCACATAAAACTTTGTTTAAATGAATTTATTGTTTTTCCCTTCTCAACCTACTGTTGTGTATAGACTGTTGACAGGGACCCATAGGGTGAACGAAGATGTCATATTTTTCCATCCCTACATCACTGAGGGTCATGACTCAAGCTGTCTCCAGTTTTCCTGTCCTCAGTTTACCCCAGCCACAGCTGTTCTCAGTTCAGCCCTTTGCCCAGTTTTTGCTCAACACCTCTTCTGGGTGTTTCCTTTGGTTGAAGACATTATGCCCTTTTGTACCATGTTTTTACACAAGGAGTTACATGTGGGCTCTCCAGATTTCCTTCCTTTCCCATATAAACTTTTGGCAGGGGGAAAGTTCTTCCTCATCTTCGGTTTTTCCATCTTCTGATGCTTAGTGAAAAGCAGACAGTCAATAAACACACATTGTAACTGAAACGAAATCTCTCTTCCATCTGCATTCGGATGAATCTCTTTGTGGAAGAAGCTGTCTTTTCAAGTAGTGTCTCATTTTGCAAAAGAAAACCAGCTTCTAGGCCAAATGTTGACAAGAAAATCCATCAAGAAACAAAATAAATCCTAAATCTGTGAACATTTTTTGTACCATTTGTCTAAAGCAGCTGTTTTCAGAATGTAATCTCTAGGTAGCACCGACAGCCTTGCCCAGGACTTGCTAAAAACACAAATTCTCAAGTCTCACTCTAGACCCAGGGAACTGGAAACCTGTGGGTGGGATCCAGCGATCTTCTTTTTATCAAGACCACATAGTAACTCTAACACTCACCTTTGAAGCCCTAAAGCAAAAACAAAGACTCAGCAAAGTTTTTCAAAAAAGTAGATGGCAAAAACTGAGCTCTGGACCAGAAAAATCAAAGCTATATAATGTTTACATGCCAAGAGAGAATATAAATTTCCATAAATTTTTATGATATTCAAAAAATACCATGTAATTTATAATAATTATTATAACAGTGCAATTTGCTAGTAATACATCTCTACTAAAGGGAAGAACGGACAACTTTCTTCACATTAGTGTTTTGATTCATTGAGGTTCAAAGTTGATTATTTCTATCATTAGGATATAAATGCGTGTATGTTCCCTCACTTCTCAAACTTCTCTATTGAAGCCCAGTCCTCAGTATAATGTATTTGAAGATAGGACCTTTGAGAGGTAATTAAGCCACAAGAGTGAAGCCCATGATAAGATTAGTAGCCTTATAAAAAAGGGAAAGGAACTAAGAAATGGCTCAGTGAATAAAGCAAGGCCTGCCGCCAAGCCTAGTGACCTGTATTTGACTGCCCAGGACTCACATGGCAAAAGGATATAAGCCAACTCCCACAAGCTATCCTCTCACCTCCACATGTACACCGTGGCACATGCGTTTACACAGTTACACACATGCACACACATTTTTTTTTTTAAAGAAAAGAGAATACTTCCCACCTCTCTATTTTCTGCCATACAAGACAAAATAAGAACCATCTGCAGGCACTGTGACCCTGCCTCCAAAAGTGAGCCTACACCACAGCATTGTAAGTGATGACCACAGAATCTTATTTCTTTCTTTTCGTGTATAGGGAGAGATTTAGTTATGCATAGGGAGCATGCCCAGTCATTTACCATTGTTCAAAAGATTCCTTGCAGGTGTGTTCCAGGTAGTTAAGAGTTAAATAGGGATGAAAAGATTGTAAGAGCCAGGGTTAGTGCATGAACATAAGGAAACAGAGGCTTTCAGGCCTCTGGGAACTTGCTCATATGGACTTGCAGCAATGGTGATAGCATGCACAAGATCCATGCTGACTCAATTAGACAAAAACCCAGCATACAACTGGGGAAATGGGCAGGAGGCCCCAGCCCTCACCAAGGAACTACTGGCAACTGATTATTGCAGGATAAGGGCGAGCAGATCTTCTTTAAGGGAGTGACTCTGGATAGGCTGACTAGACCCCAGTGGATGAACTGGGGGGACTTCTGGGTACAAATGTTTGACTGTATAGGACTTAACATATATGACAGAATGCATGAAATCTGGTGGGGGAGGACAATTGGGGTGGTGAAGATGGGGGAGGGGTGTCTAAATTTGATTAAGATCTACTATATGAAGTGCACAAAAACTCAATAAAAATATTTTTAAAAAGTTAAACCCAGGTTGCAACAATCACCAATAATGACATCAGTCAGAGTATAAGTGACCTAGTAGCTAATGGAACTCCCCCAAAAGAATGGTGCCAATTTTGTCCTAAGAGCCCTGGGTAGAATTATCCCCTCTACAAGTAAACTTAATTCCTCTGGAAACACCAATGAGTGTGGTAGAATATGGAAAGTTAGTAGGCTTAATCAAAATGAAACTTGGGACTCAAGAGTAAAAATTATTTATGAACTGTAAACTGATATTCAGAGAAAAGCTTTTAAACTAGAGCTGAGATAGTTCTCTGAAAGACTTCCCCTCAGACAGGCTTTCCATTGGATTCAGAAGGCCAATGAAGCGCTTCTACAAATGTCAGAAAAATAAGAAATTCCACAAAAAATATTCAGGTAAAAACGTTGAACAAAAGGATGCTTTGAGTAAAGATTAGGGGCTAGAAAGATGGCTCAGCGGTTATGAGCAGAGGACCTGGGTTCAGTTCCCAGCACCCACATAGAAGCTAACAACCATCTGTAACTCCAATTCTGCGAGAATTCAACACCCTCTTCTGACCTCCATGGGCACTGCACAACGCGGATCCACTTACACACATGCAGACAATACACTCACACACATAAAAATAAAAATAATAAATAAAAAAAATTTTTTGGTCTTTTTGAGACAGGGTCTCCCTGTAGCCCCAGCTGTCCTAGAACTCACTGTGTAGACCAGGCTGGCCTTGAACTCACAGAGGCCTGCCTCTGCCTTCCGAGTGCTGGGATTAAAGATGTGCACCACCACGCCCGGCAATAAAATTTTTTTAAAAAAGATTAGATCCTGGGATTAGACTTACAAGTTTCAAAACCTAAAGCTATCTTTCTAAACAAAACTGTATTTACCTTACCTAATAAGTAGATCTGAGTCACAAAATTTTAAGTATTACAGATTTTACTCTCATTCTGTTAACAAAAACAAAATAGCATGCCTTCTAGGGAAAACTTTTATTTAAATGAATTTCAACTCTCAGTGAAAAGGAAATATTTATGAGTTTGAGTAAAAAAAATAATTCTTTCAAGTTCTTAACAAAGACACTTTTTTTCAGGAGAATTAGCTAACAGGGAAAAATTGCATAAAGGATTGAAAAGAAAAATAAATTATTTATCATGTCTTCATCAGTGCCTACTAAACATTAGATATGCATCAAAGATGCCAAAAGTGAGGCAATTTTTGTAGCAATTTTCCATTTAGAATTGCAATGTAGGTTTCAAAATGCCCTTGTTCTGTTTGCATGTTACCTATGTGGAAGGGTACTCAGACTCAGTATCGGCCTTAACCATATAACTAGAGCATTCTTTACCAGGCAGTTGTATTCCCAGAGACATGGACGCAAATCAAATTATATTTGAAAGGCACCTGAAGATTCACGTTGTGGTAAATCATTTGAGAAATAAAAATCCTCAGGTAATATGAAAAAGAAGGGAGAGAGGAAGGGAGGGAGGGAGGAAGGGAGGGAGGGAGAGAAGGAGGTGGGGAGGGAAGGAGGAAGGAAGGAAGAGGGGAAGGGAGGGAGGAAGGACAGAAGGAAGAGAAGAAGGGGAGGAAGGACAGAAGGAAGGAAGAAAACACCCACTAACTTCTCCATCTGGTAAGCTTAAATGTTTTTTTCTTATTTGATTCCTTCCAAAGAGACATAGTTGGACAATATGCACAGAAACTCCTGACAAATCTAGTGCTTATATCAAAGGTTAGACTTTTCTTTTGAAGAACAAAGGACATTTGTTTGGTTAGAACAATTTGAGTAGAACCAAAACAAAACATTTGCCCACCCCAACAGAGGTTAAAAGAAAGCATAAATCTGTTTCCAACATTAGAATTTTCAGCATTTAATTACTTACGCCTGGCTTTTCCCTCCTTGTAGATGATGGCATCTGTAAGCCAACTGGCACCTATTGAGAGTGCCATGAGTCCCAGAGAGCTTTGAGAAAATAATTATTTTCAGACCCCCTCATGTATATTTTTAAATATTTAATCTAGAATTCTGAATAAATTTTGTTTTGTGCGCTTGACATTTTGTCAGGAAAACTACAAATCTTCAAAACACTGATAATATCAACTGTGATTACAACAAATTAGAATCACATCCAGAGTCCCTTCCCCTGGGGTAGGTTTAAAAACAAGACAATCACTGCTCTAGAAATTGAATTGTGATAACTAATTTGCCTTGACATTGAGCAAGAAAAATTGGAAGAGAGAAAGGTACCTGAACCAAAAATTGCTTCTCCAGTTGAGCTGGGGTCTGTCACCCTGCCACAGACAGCTATAAGGCAGCAAGAGCCCTCAGGATGCGGCTCTCAGACTTAGTAGACCACTCCATACCTAGCATACCCACTGAGCACTAGGAATGACCACTTGCTTGGATCAGAAAGATATGAGCAGAAAAATTGTTTTCAATGTATATTTTTATTAAATTGTTGTGTATTTCATACAAAATATCTTAATCATATTTATGCCCCCATCTGCACCCCCTCTTTACCCCTCCCACAAGATTTTATGCATTCTATCATATAAGTTAAGGCCTATCGAGTCAAATTAGTGTACCCAGATATTCCTCAGTGCAAGTTCATCCACTGGGGTCTAGTCAGCCTATCTAGAGTCTCCTTTAAAGAAGATCAACTCTCCTTCACCCAACAGTGATCTGCTGCCAATAGTTTCTAACCAAAGTTGTGTCCTCCTGCCCGTTTCCACAGTTCTGTGCTAGGTTTTGTCTGCTTGAGTTTGTATGGGTCTTATACATGCTGAAACCATTGCTGTAGCTTCATATGAGCAAGGTCCCAGGAGCCTGGAAGACTCTATTTCCTTATAGTTTAAAAATACAACAGCTGGTCCAGCAATATGGTTCAGTGGGTTAAGGAACTTGCTACCAAGCCTGATAACCTGAGTTCAATCCCTGGAACCCACTTCATGGAAGGAGAGAACTGACTCTGGTCACTACACATGTGCCATCACACATACATGCCCACACACATACATACACAATAATAATGCACAATAATACACACAATAATAAATAAATATAATAAACTCATATGAGTTTTTTCCTTAAAAAAGAACACAGCAGCTATTGTTTATGATGACCCTCACAGTTAGTGGAGCTCCTCATGGGGGGCTTTCTGAATCTTTATCTCACTGTTACTCACAGCATGCTCTGAGGAAAGTATCAAAGCTCTTAATTAATTTAGTGTTTTGCAGGAGGGAATTTTTCAATCCATATCTGAGTCTCAAGCCAAAGTCTTTTCCAGTATAGCAAGAGTCTAGAGGCAGATTCCAGCTGTGGCAGCCAGCCTCCCAAATGGTCCTGGTGATCCCAACTTGCTGGCATTCAAACCCCTGAGTAGTCCTTTCAGTACTAAGGTTGATCTTGGTGACCAACCACATAGTGTAGAAGTGATGGTATATCATATATCTTTGGGGTAAGAGTATAGAAGGCTCTCGCTCTCTCTTTTTCTCTCTCTCTATATATGTACATAGATATTATATGTATATATATATCTTATGTGTATATAAACATAAATATACTATATATGTACATAAATAGATATCATATACATGTGTGCATACATTAATATGATATTTATATATATATATGTATAGCCATTCCAGAAGTTTCTCTATGCCATTTCTGTGTGTGTGCACGTGCACATGCGTTCTTGGGAAAGCAAGTTGCCTCACTGTAACAGTGCTTTGAAAAAACTGAAGCTCTAACCAAAGTCCAGCTAAGACCTGAGCCTGCAAGTGGACTCCCCAGCCCAGTCAAGCCTTGAGAGGACTGCAGCCTCCTGATAACCTGAGCCAGAACCAGCCAGCTAAGCCGCTACTAGATTGCTGACCTTCCACAGCTGCTGTGTTTGCAGTTACGTGAAGTTCCACAGTAAAGATACACGTAGTTAACATATAAGTGCATATAAGTTTGTGTAAACATGATAAAAATACTATCTGTAGATGTCCTAGAACACTTCCTATGCAAATCCTTCTGTAAATACCATAGGAAAATTTTAAAAAAGGTATGAGTGAGATGACCCTTCCCCAGCCCTCAAGTAACTTTGAACTAGAAACAAAAAAGTATTTGTGTGGGTAGGTCAGAAATATTTCAAAAACTATTTCTCTAATATTCTCTGTATATCGTGTCTTTTCCCTACTTAGTCCAAATTATGTCTCCAAATGCTTTGGGGTATTAAGATTATTACAGAAAAGCTGCAAAGAGAAAGAAAAGGCTATGATTAAGCTTCTTAAATTCAAAATAATGTCTTCTTACAAGATAATTGGTTATAAGCCAGACATTGTTGGAAATGAAACAATTTCTTAAATTCTTTTAGTTTGCATTTAACATATCAAGGGCCAGTCCTGGCATATGAAATCATAGACTTTCTTCCCCAATGTAGCAAATATAACTGTACCCATGATGCCTATTCACTCTTGAATCAAAGGAATGTAAGCCATGGGAGAAATAAAAGAAAATTCTGAGGCCTCTAGGGGTCAACTCATCAGCTAAGGCAGTTTCTAGAGAAGTCCGACAGCTCAGTGCTGTGCTAACAGTTATTTCAGCCCTTGTTGGTATAAGCCTTGACTGAAGAGTTGCCTTGCACAGGCTGCATGCCTTGGCAGGGAAGCTCTCCTTCAGCAAGTGGCAGGATGAAGGTGTCCCTCTTCCTTCAAGTCAGGATGACTCGAATGAACCCTCCCAGTCAGCCTGTCATGAACCTGTGAGAAGTCACTGAGAAAATGTAAGAAGACAATTCCCACCTCTGCCCAGGTAAGCTTCCGTCTGCCTTCCACAGGTGAGGAGCCCTACAGGGCGCCTAATAAACATTCTGCACTCTCATTTTTAATCTCAATGTCTTCCTTTCAGAAAACTTGTAATAACGGTTCTTTGAGTCAGTAAAGTGTAAGAGAAGAAAAGGGGAGAGCTACACCCTGAATTTCAGACATGTGTCCTGTAGCACAAAGTCCTGAAGAAGAGGGAATTGCTCTGCACATCATGGGAAGGCAACCTTTCATCTGGTCCCTATTTTGGAGCTTGGGAAGTCACCCTGTAGGCTGTGGTTGCACCAGTGCAGGGAACTCCAACCTTGCAAGAAGGGAAGAGTCAACAGAAGAGCAAGCTCCTCCCCCGAGAGGCCCTCGTTTTCCTGGAAGAGAGTCTGTTACCTGGGAGCCAAAAGACCAGCCAAAGAGACTGCCATGATAAGACCTGGTGTGTGAGAAGCAGATGCCCCCTAGGGGACAGACAGATTAGGAGCAATTGTAACAGAAGTGTCAGAGGATCTGACACTAGAGTCCCTAGAGGTTGAGGGGATCTGAGGCAGTACAGGAGACAAGCCCTGGGTGCAGCAGAAAAAGATGAGCCCACCCACATAGCAAGAGGAGCAATGGATGGGAGCAGAACCGCCAGTGAGGACCAGGCCAGCAAAGCCATAAAGTCTAGCCTGGGCCTGAGGTCTCCTTCCCTCCAGTCCTGTGAGGTCACACAACCACTCCTGCTTCCCCCAGTCCTGTGAGGTCACACAACCACTCCTGCTTCCCCCAGTCCTGTGAGGTCACACAACCACTCCTGCTTCCCCCAGTCCTGTGAGGTCACACAACCACTCCTGCTTCCCCCAGTCCTGTGAGGTCACACAACCACTCCTGCTTCCCCCAGTCCTGTGAGGTCACACAACCACTCCTGCTTCTTCCATGTACTTGGCCATGTACTGAAAAGAAAGAGGAAAGCAAGCAGGAAGGTGTGGAGCCCTGAACAGAGATGAATGTAGCTGAGTATTCCAAGCAGAGCATTACTGTCAACCTCAGCACATTGAGTTATGGTGACACAAAGGTCATGAGGGTCCTTGAGGCACTGTCATCATAAGCATTTTATAAACCATACAATGTACATGATATACTTTCAGGGATTTGAATTGGAAACAGGCCTAAATTTTAATGAAAATGCATGGTTTAAATATGTTAGTTTATTAAGACCAAACCTCTTTGACATTTCACTTTTTGTAATCTGTTTTCAAGAGGAACAAACAACACTGGTAGTTCAATACATATTAGAACATATGAAACCTGTAACTATCAGCATCCTCACTGTGTAGGTCTAAGGTAGGTAGGAACATCCAGATTAGAGGTTTGTGAAGGCCTGAGAAAGATGAAGAATGGGTATGTAGCCCTCAAAAGTTGAGGGGAGACCAATTTGGCCTCCTACTGTGCTGAAAATTCCCCCAAGCAGTGTAATTAACAGTAGTTAACAATACAATCAATTTTCTTAGAACAGTCCTTATTCTCACCTAAGCACTTCATGTCCCATCCACTTAGCATAGTTTTTCCTTCTCCAAAATACTCAAGTGAAGTGAAAAATTCTATGATTACCTCCATGAGAAGCTACATAGGACAGGGGACTTACACTAAGACCTGGTTCAAAACTCACTTTCCAGAGGCAGCAAAAAGAGAAGAGAAAAGGGAGGAAGAAAACAAGCAAAAGGGAAGGAAAGGAAAGAGGGAGAGAGGGAGGGGGGAGCAATGCCAAAGGAATGTTTTGTAAAGAAAAGAGGAGGCTTGTTGCAAGTTGTGAATCAACTATGTGAGTTGAACAATGTAAGCTGAACTATGTGAGTTGAACTCAGTGAGGTGAACAAACAGCAGTGACAGGAGGCTTTGAAGATGCCATCCTGAACAAGAAATCCAAAACGCAGTTTGTCTTTAGGGCTGTGTTGCTTCACCTTTTATTAGAATAGTCTGAATTGGTTCAGGCAGTGCCCAAACTTACTGATGACCCAGAAGAAGCAAGAGAGTCAGAGAAGGGTGCTCCATGAAGCCAAGCCAACAAGATCAGTGAACATTCCAGCAGGAAACAGAAATTAGACTACTGAGATTCAAGAATCAAAGGAGGGACGGAGGGAGGGAGGGAAGAAAGGGAGGGAAGGAGGGAGAGAGGGAAGAAAGGGAGGGAGGGAGGGAAGAAAGGGAGGAGCTAAAGAACCTACGAAACGCTGGCCTAGGTGTGGCAGTGATTAGAACTATAATATAAGAGAGAAGATCACCTTTCAGTAAATGGTTGTTTATCACATACACTATAGGAAAGGTAGAGCTGGAGAGTTTTGGAGACAGAAAGACTTGAAAGGATATAGGTGATTGGTCTCAATGCATTTTATACACATATTTATATGTATGTTTATAAATGAATTCCATATTGTATATGTGACAATAATAATCAAAGAAGAGAACATTGAGAGGGAGTGGGGGGACATGGGACAAGCTGACTGGAAGGGATAAAAATAATGCAAACAATACTCATAGATAATATTCTGCAAAACTAAAAATTAAAAAATAATGGATATAGGTGAAACCATAGTGCCTAATACTCCATTGCAGGGTTAAATAATAGAAGTAACTTTGTAACTTTCAGTTTGTCAAAGATGGTGTATTAGTCAGGGTTCCCCAAAGACACAGAACCAGAAAAAATAATGGATATAGGTGAAACCATAGTGCCTAATACTCCATTGCAGGGTTAAATAATAGAAGTAACTTTGTAACTTTCAGTTTGTCAAAGATGGTGTATTAGTCAGGGTTCCCCAAAGACACAGAACCAG
>NW_008335438.1:711873-729764 GCF_000622305.1 Nannospalax galili
GGCTGCCATCAGAAGGTAACACCCACATTTAGGGTGTGTCTTCCGGCTTTAGATGATCCAATCAAGAAGATCTCTTTCATTTCAGTTAATCCCAGATTCAATCAAGTTGACACCCAGGATTAGCTATCACAGATGGATAATTGAATATAGTGATTTCTTTGAAGGATAAAAGCTATTCACTAAAATAGAAATAATTGGGACTGAGGAGATGACTCAGCGGTTAAGAACTCGGCTGCTCTTGCATAGGATCCAGGTTTCATTCCCAGCACCCACATGGTGGCTAGCAACCTTCCAAAACTCCAGTTCCAAGGGAATTCGACACCCTCTTCTGACCTCCACAAGCATTGCACAATATAGGTGCCCTTATACATGCAGACAATACATTTATACATATAAAAAAAAATAAAATATTTTTAAAAATAGAAATAATTATGTGTTAATCAAGAAATGTTTCTGTCTAAATAATCCTATGGCGATTCTCATGATAAAGCAAATAAGCATTAAACATTACCCCTCTCACTGAATGTGATAGATTCACTAGTTGGCTGATTAATGGATTTATTCACTGGTTGCTTGAATATTCAACAAAAATCAGCAGATGTTTAGCTTTGTTTTTCCTTTGCTGCAATTGGGGGAGGGGCTGCTAGGAGGACACCAGATTATCTGGAGACATGAAGAAACCCCATCACCTCTGTACAGCTCCACTCACAGTAAGTTTGCAAGTCCTACAGACAGAAAAGGTGCATCTCAGAAGCCAATTAACGTTGACAAGTGTCATGGAAGATGGTGGCTGCTGACTTTCAGAGGAAAAGAAGCCACTTGCAACTATGGTGGCTCTGGGGGCTTCACTTGAGGAGTGTACTTGGGTCTTAGCAGAAGAGAAAGGGAGGACACAGGTAAGACCAATGCAGAGGAGGGGAGAGTTGCTGGCAACACAGAGGAGACTAGTACCCAAGGCGAAGACAGACTTGGCTAGCTAACTGGGCAGCTGCAAGGAACAAGGATGTAGCCTGGAAGGATGATGGATGAGGACTGGATGAAAGGGGCCCAGGACCAGGAGATGCTGCTAGGTTTGGAGGAGACATAAGTCCTCTGCTGTTGTACATGGGAGAAAATGTAAAATCCTAGAGTTAGATGCAAAGGTGCTGTCTGACCAAGATGGTTAGCTTTGCTGCTTTAATATTTTGAGTAGGTAACATTCCTAGAGTTAAAATTTTAAAATAAATAAAATGCCTGTGTTTTCTTCCCTAGATACCTCTGTTTCATCTTCCCAAAGGCAACCGATACATAGGTTGCTCTCTTGATGATCTTAACCTCTTCTGTATCATGTGTCAAGAATACTCCTATCCTGTCCCCGACCTTTCCAGTGCACATCTATAGCAACATGGGACATGAACTATTCTGGCTTTCCCTTTTTATTGAAAAATGTATCTTGAAGACTGATCCATAACAGAGCAGCAAAAGCTCCTATGTTTTCTAGTCTATTAGTATTCCATCATATGGACATATCATAACTTATCTACCAGCCTCCTACTAAAAGAAACTCCAATATTTTGCTACTAGTGCCAATATTGCGATGAGTGTTCTTACAGTTCATCATTGTACAGCTATATGTACATTTGTAGGATGCTTCGAGGTGACGTATATGTGTGCTTGTATCTTTTATTTTTTAATCGTATTTTGTTAACAAATCATCACTCTCTTGCATTCACAAATGGCATTGTGATGTTTTGATGCAGTACACAACGCAGACAGATTGAATCAAACTAACAAACAGATCCATCACCTTGCCTCATGGTGATACATTTGAACTTTGTTGTCTTAATTATTTTGAAATATACATTAATAACTATTGTCACCTTGATAATAAATTTAAATTAAGTGTTCATCAGTGGATGAATGGATAAAGGAAATGTAATATATATATATGTATGAGTATTTTTCAGCCTTAAAGAAGAATGAAATTATGTTGTTTACAGAAAAATGTAGGAAACTTGAGATCATCAGTTTAAGTGCAGGCTGAGAAAATAACAGTTAAGAACACTTGTTGTACAGAATGAGGTATCAACACCCACATAAAAAACTAGGTGTGGGGCAGGAGAGATGGCTCACTAGTTAAGAGCACTGGCTGTTCTTGTAAAGGACCAGGTCTGATTCCCAGCTCCCACATGGTAGCTAACAACCATTCGAAACTCCAGTTTTAGGGAACCCAATGCCCTCTTCTGACCTCCATGGGTGTTGCCAATTACACATACACATGCAGGCAATATACTCACACACATAAAATAAAAATAATAAATAAAATATTTTTAAAAACCATATTGCATGAATCTCAATAAGTATAATATACTCATTTCTTTTTTTTTTTCGGTCTTTTTGAGACAGGGTCTCCCTGTAGCCCCAGCTGCCCTAGAACTCACTATGTAGACCAGGCTGGCCTTGAACTCACAGAGATCCACCTGCCTCTGCCTCCGAAGTGCTGGGATTAAAGGCGTGCACCACCACACCTGCCTCATTTCTAATAGAAGCTATGAGCATCTGGAAAAGATCTGAAGATGACAGTTTAAATTAGACTGCTGTTTCATGGGCAAACCTTTGGTGGTTCTGATATAAAATGTAAAATTAAACAAAATGCATATAAAAAATCTGGGTGTGGACACACACCTATAATCTCAGCTTCCCTGCTCCCAGGAGGGAGGAAAAGACAGGAGGATTGCTGGGACTTGCTGGCCACCATCATAGCCAAAACGTGGTGCACTTCAGGTTTAGTGAGAGACCGTGTCTCAAAGAAATAATGCAGATTGATAGAAGAGGATTTCAGATGTGTTCCTGTGGCCAACACACACACACACACACACACACACACACACACAAACACACAAATATATACACATACACACACATAAACACACAAATACAAACATGCATACAGACACAAACACACACATACATACACACACATAAACACACATACACATACATACACACAAATATACACATACATACACATAAACACACAAATACATACACATACAAAAAAATTCTATCATTTCGGACACCATGGCTATATCTAGCAGCCTTTACACTAAACGAAACCAGCATTTATAATTTTGACACCTCTTGTGACACTACCCCTTGAAAGCTGCACCAAACAACTCATGTGGAGTTATCCTATACCTGACACAAGGATTTTAGTTTAGTGACATATGGCTTCTAGAAGTAGCATTGTCCAGCCATGGAGGGTATCTCCCTTCTCTTTTTTAAAATCACATTTTTAGCTGGGTTACTGGATAGTAGGTTTTATGTGGCTTTTTCATATGCCCTTTATTGGCAAACCCTCATCCCAGTTCATCCCCTTGCATTTTCCTGCTTACACTGTCCTGTCCCCAGTACTCCCCTTCTCTACTTCCATTTTGCTTATGTTCTGTAAACCCCCTCCCGAAGGCATCTGCTCCACCAGTGGCCTCTTTCTAGCTTCCTGGCTTCCGTCCACAGGTGCTGCAAGTCAAACACAGGAAACTAAAGGCTCAAAGCTCAGATCCACATATGAGGGAGAACATGCAGCATTTGTCCTTCTGGATCTGGGTTTCCTCATTCCGTATAATTTTTTTCATTGTCATCCATTTACCTGAAAATCTCAATTTCATTTTTGTTTAGATGAAGAAAATGCCGTTGTGCAGCATTCCACTACAGAGCCAGTTACCCCAGAGTCCAATGACTTCTGAGCAGTCAGACTTTGGGAGTTGGGGCCAATACCGGGAGTTGGAGGCGAAGACAAGGAACTCTGGTTCCTCTGTGTCTGCTAGATCCTGACAGGCTAACCGGAACTAGGGTTTCTCTCCATTCTCAGCAAGGGAATTAGCACATCTGGGACACATAAGCTACTCACTCCTTACAGCTTGTTCTCGTCCTGGGCACAAGCTTCCTTCACAAAACAGGAGTGGTTTGGTGTGGGGGGCCCTGCCTTGCCCACAGCAGCTAGCACAGGCTGCCCCATTCTGGGGGATGGTCAGTGACTCTCTACCTTGTAGATTCACCCTTACTAGTAAGGAGGAGGATATTGTAACTATCTGTTCCTTCCTTGTTTTAGTCTCAACAGCTTGGGAAGGAAGACCAGAGACCCATGTAGGTAGCTCACATTTCATGAGATGTTATCTTACTTGTTCCTCAAAGTTTACTTCCCAAGGAGGCAAAAACATTAAAGATTTACTGAAGTAGTGTTTCTCCAACGGAGGTCATCTGCCTCCAAATCACAAGGGAAGCAGATGAATCATCTACAATGCAGATTTCTCCATTAAAATATCAGAAAGAGAAAGGTATACAGAGCTGACCAGGAGACCTTATCTCCAACAAGGTAGAAGGTGAAGACTAACACCCAGGGTTGTCCTCTGACCATCATGCTGGCACATGAACTTGTAAGCACACACACACACACACACACACACATGCACTCTCACGTGCATACACACACAGATTTAAAAAAACAAAGAAAGAAAGAAATTACTTGGGAGAGAAAACTTGGAATGTCAAAAACTCGCAAGTGCTGGCTAGGAATAATAACGAAGAAATATTCATGAGTCTATTAAGGAAATAGATAAATAGCTCTCTGCTTCTATTAGCGCTGGCACTTCAAAGCTGAGAGGCATCAAAGAAGAGGGATGAATAGGACAAAAGAAAGCTTCAATTATGTATTGGTATGGTGAAAAATGAAATTTGGGGGACACATAGCCTTCAATGTATTCTAAATAAACTGTTCTCATCTGGCTAGATGAATTAGTACATTAAAAGACTGGGTGTTAATTAGTTGCCTTTACATTGCTTTACCCACCCACATACAACTGCGGAATTATTATCTCCTACTTGTTAATTGACTGTTAACAGCAGGATGCAATCGCTTTAGAAATTATTCCCTTGAAAGTGCTTAGGGTCTAATGTTGAGAAATGCATTTGTACACATGTTTGCATATGAGCCAAGAAATAGCCCAGTAACTTGATGCTGCCTTATACTTCTGGGCTGCAAAGCATGTTTCTTTCATTCTTTTGCACCCAACTATTCACATCCATACTTCCTACACCAGGACTGAACCAGCTTTGCAGCCACAGAGGTCTCCTGAGGTACCAAAACATGTCGCAAAGGTCATGCTTTTGTGATTTAACCTCATTTGGCTCATTCATTATTAATTATTTTTACTTTGTATTATAAGATTAATGACCAATTTTCATCGAGTTAAAAAGACATTCACATGGGCTAGAGAGATGGGTAGGGTTCTGACTGCTCTTGCAAAGGACCTGGATTCAATTCCCAGCACCCACAAGGCAGCTAACAACTGTCCTTAACTCCAGTTCCAGGGGAATCCGACACCCTCTTCTGAACTCAGTGGGCAATGCACAACCTCGGTGCACTTACATACAAGCAAGCAATACACTCATACACATAAAAAATATATTTTAAAAGTACATTCATATGTGTTCATAAAACATAGGCTTTAATGTTATTTTGTATCTCTAAACACCCTCGTAACTTCCATCCGCATGGCATCATTCTAGAAGGTTCTCTGCTGCCATTTCCCAGTTTATATGCATCCTCCAGGAGCTACCACTATTTCATCATTTTCAATTTTCCCTCATCTTAGACTTTACATAGAATCAATACATATCATTCTATGTCAGACTTTCTTCCCTTGCATAGACCTGTCAGACGATGACTAGTTTTTGGATAAAGGCAAGGTTCACAATGAAGCAAAGGTAACATGAGAAAGAAATGACGGATGTTTCTAAAGGAGACAATGGACTTGTCCTAATAGTTGAGGGCAGTTGGCCAAATCACCTTAGTAGTCATCAGTACCTTTCAAAGTCAGCAAAAATATACGTAATCCAAACCCCACAGCAAGAGAAAGATTTCACAGCACCAATTGTCAAGTTCCAGCTTGTGTCAGGACTCCCTGAGGATTGTCCAAAATCCCAGACTACCAGAGGGCTGCACCCTCAGCATTTCTGACTCGGTGGGTGGGAGTGAGGCAGCAACGTTTGTATATGAATCAGCCTTCAGGTTTGGCGGCTCTGTTTGGAGAATCACTACTCTGCAGTCCCAAGTTCCTTCCTGGGAAAAAGAGGCATTCAGATCGAAAAGGATCCAGTCTTCACTTCTTGTTGAAGTCTGAGGCTGCAGGCAGCCCAGATTCAAGCCCTGTCACCGCCGTCTGTCCTGTGAGACGTTGGAGAAATCTCTTCTCTTGAGTCCCAGGTCCTTCTTCAGGAAGGATGTGCTAAGAAAATCCACTGAATGAATTTGCATGCATCAGGCTGCTAGAGTTTAGATAAGTGAGTTGACTAACTTGCTGGACAAATAGCAAGTGTTTGCTGGGCAAGGCATTGTACTTTGGGAACCAAGCATCCCGGGCCATTTCACCAGCCTTTGAAGCCGTGAATGCTCAGCACTTGACAACACCTCTCCCAACACAGGGAAAATTGCCTACTAGCAATGGGAACAAAAAACAATTCTGTTCTCTTGAAACAGATGAACGCTGTTATCTAAGGTCATGAAATTGTGGTGGAGTCGTAATTATGAAAGGATATCTGGTCTGAAAGCTTTCTTCAGAGGGCTTTCATGAAACACTGAGAAACACTGCTTAGAGCACATGTCAGGAGAGTTGGATAAAAGCAGTTCAATGTCACACAGAAGGAAGGAGGCAGGACTTGGTTCTAAAGGCAATGTGTTCTGAGTCCAAAATCAGCTTTCTATCACAATAAAGTTGTGTCACTTATAAATAGTCCTATAATCAATAAGAACCAGGGAGGAAGTGCATGACCATATGGAAATAGAGTCCTTCAGGCTTCTGGGACTCTTCTCATGTGAACCTACAGCAATGGTGTCAGCATGCATAAGACCCATGGACACTCAAGCAGACAAAAACCCAGCGCAGAACTATGGAAATGGACAGCAGGCCCCAATCTTAGTCGAAGAACTATGGGCAACTGATTACTGCTGGGGAAGAGCGATCTACTTAAAGTGAGGGACTCTAGATAGGCTGAATAGAACTTAGTGAATGAACTTCACTGAGGGACATCTGGGAACACTGGCTTGACTTGATAGGCCTTAACACAAATGACCAAATGTATGAATTCCAGTGCAGGGGGTCGGGGGTGGGGGCTATGGGAGGTTGCCAGTGGGGAAGAGGGTATAGAGATGATTAAAATGTTCTATATGAAATATACAAAAATTCAATAAAAATTTAAATAAATAAATGAAGTAAATAGTCCTATAACAGGAAAAGGGGGGTGAGTGGAAGATGAGGGGCTAAATATCCTTCCCTGCTTTCCCAAAGGCAACACAGCATCACCTCACTCAACTCTTCTAGCTGTCCTTGATCTGTTTTGTGCTGTGTAACAGAATGCTTGAGGCTCTATAGTTTATAATGAACAAAAGCTCACAGGTTTACAGTTCTGGAGGCTGGAATGTCCTAGATAAAGGTGTAGACATCTGCTGAGAATCTTTTTGCTGATCATCACATGAAGGATGCAGAACAGCAGACGCAAAGCAAGGCTTCAACTCCCCTTTTATAAAGCTGTTAATCTCTCATGACTCTGTCACTTCCCAAGGGTCTCTCCTTCTAACATCATTACAACAATCAAAGTTCAATGTGAGGTGTTTTTTTGTTTTGTTTTGTTTTTAATGCTGTCAAACAACAGCATCAACATTACCAACAACTTAAAAAACATTCCCAGGTCTGCATCTTTGAAGTTTGAACCAGCCTAAGAGTCAGTATGGCAGAATGCAAAACACACAGAAATCAGACAGACGTGGATTTGAGTCCTGGCTCAGCTACATACTGAGCTGTTGATCTTAGCCGGTCCCTTGAGACATGTTGTATGACAAAGGACAGCAGAAATTTCTCTGAAGGAGCACATCATAAGTATCTTAGTCTTTCTTGGCCACATACAATTTTGGCCAGTGCAATGACTCAACTCTGCTGTATAAAACAAAGGCAAGCAGGCAGTATTTCAATACATAAGCTTGGCTGTGGTCCAATAAAACTTTACTCATAAAACAAGATGACAGACTGGATTTGGCCCAACGGCTGCAGTTTATCTGCCCTGATTCATAAGGTACTAATGGCAGCAGTTTCTTTAAACCATCTCTTAACTGAGTCTACTTAAGACAATGATAGAACTGGAGTGATGACTTAGTGGTTCAGAGTACTGGCTGCTCTTGCAGAGGACCCAGGTTTGGTTTCCAGCACCTACATGGCTACTAGCAATCTCTTAATTCCAGTTCCAGAGGATCTGACTCTCTCTTCTGGTCTCTACAGGCATTGCACAACATGGGTACACTTACATAAATGTATACAAAACACTCATACACATAAAATTTTAAAATAGCTAAATCAAAAATAAAAATTTTGAAAAAAATAATGGTAAATTGTTTTGCATAAATGTAGGGGTTAGGCAGTGTTCAGTCAGGTGGACCTTCTGCTCCGAATGGCATGAACTGAGGTCACTCACAGCTGCATTCACCCAGCAGCGAGACTGGCATAAAAATCATAAGAAAGTGTCTCTGCTGTGTAAAATTCCTCCACATACTGAACACATCTGTCTGTCAGTCTGTCCCCCCATCCTGCTGTCTGCTCCCTCACCTCTTCCCTCTCTCTCCTAGCATCTCATCCTCCTATAGCCCAGACCTAATGTCTTTATGTGGTAGATGGCTTCCCCAGAAATATTTTAGAAACTACCAGGCTTCTTCAAGGATGGTCTAGACATGTCATGGTATTGTTGCTGCCTTATGCTGTTAGCTAAAGCAACTTGAGCACAAGACCATCCTAAGTCAAAGGGAATGACGACAATGCCCTGAGTAGGATGAGGCCGTGTACATTAAAAAAAAGAGGAGGACCTACTGGCAGCCATCCTTCAAGAGTACAGGGGTAAAATTAGGAGCTAATAGGGGTGGTGTTCAGCTGGGCATGGTGGCACATGCCTTTAATCCCAGCACTCAGGAGGCAGAGGCATGGGGTTCTCTATGAGTTCGAAGCCACCCTGGCCTATGTAGTGAGTTCAGGTCAGCTGGGGCTACAGGGAGATCCTGTCTCAAATAAATGATGATAGATAGATAGATAGACAGACAGACAGACAGACAGACAGACAGAAGATAGATAGATGATAGATAGATAGATAGATAGATAGATAGATAGATAGATAGATAGATACATAGATAGATACATAGATAGATACATAGATACATAGATAGATGATAGACAGATTGATAGATAAAAATAAATACTAGAGGCTGTGTTCAGCACCTAGCACAGGCCTGAAGCCCTAACACAGGGAGGCCCAGAAGCACATGGGCTCCCAAGTCATCTTTCCTCTAGCCTAGATTATTGTAGCAACCTCTAGACCCCAGTCCCTCCGCTGCCACCTTGTCCCCTTAGTCCACTGTATCAGAGTGACTCTTAAAAAGCAAGATGACCAAAGTCTCACCATTACTTCCAACCCTCCGACACTACCCATGATTCTGAGGATGAGGAGCAATCTGGCCTGAAGGGCCCTGTTTGGCTTTGCCCTTGGCCAGCTCCAGACCTTGTCTCTGCTCTTCCCATCGCTCAGCCCCCTTCTGGCCACTTCGATCTCTCTGTGGTTCCTTGAAAAAGACAAGCGTGCTCCAGGCTTGGGAATTTTGCATCCATGATATCCCTTTTGTAGAGCCCTCTTCCTCACAAATCCTTTTCCACAATCCTCTCAGGTGCTCAAACATGACTTCATCAAAGACTCTTCCTGACCCTCCCTATCTAAAAGGCGTGTACTGCCATTTTCTGGTCACTTTTCTGCTCTTTTTTTTTTCCCTTAGTGGTTACCACTACTTAGTCTGTGGGATACATGTTGATTTATTTGTGAATCATCTCTCCTACCTGTACCTGTGCCTTATGTGGGCAGGGAGTCTGTTGTCCTCAGCATCTAGGGATATAGTGTGAGCTCAAAGAAATGATTGAGGGAGGAAGGAGAAGCGGACAGGGATTAACTTTGAACATTCTGTCACCAACTGAGGTTGTACATCACTTGATTCAATGTGTTTCCAGAGACCTCACTATAGAAATACAGTGATTTTCATGATTCTTTTACAGATGTCTCCTTATTATACTGCAAATTCTATTTCACTTAGATCCCCGGCCAGCTTATGAGAACCGAATGTATTCTTAAAAGCTACTCTGCCAGTTTCACCAAATGCAGTGTCTCAGAGAGCACTTCTGGCCACTTCTGGCCTGTCTCCCCTCTTCTGTGATTAGTTATGGTCAAGATGAAAGCAATCTGCCAATGAATCTTCTCAAGGGCACTTAAATTGAGATGCTCATGTGCAGATTTCTTCCATTTTGAAACAAAATGCTCAAGGGAAGTCATGTTAAATGAGCTGAAATAAGATATAGAGCTTTGTTATTTGTAACAGATAAGTTGCTCATGGTCAGGCACTGGGAAAATGAAGACTTTGAACAAAACAGGTGGAGAGTGCAGAGGCTAGGTACGGATTCAGCATCTAGTAGAATTTAAAGTCTACAGCATTGGAAGTGCTGTTTATGCTGTTTTCTCACATGCAACACTGGGATCCTACTGATCTATTCCATAGGACTGATTAGGTAATAAAGTGAGTTGATGAATATGAAATATCAAACATCCATCAGGATCCAGTTAATGTAGTTAGGACTGGAATATCTGAAACCTTGGGGTGGAGCTGGTTTCCAAATAATGGATGAGCAAGAATCCAGTACAAGGGAGAACTACTAGAGTCATTGTAGACTGAGGACCATATGACTAGAAATTAAATCCCTGGGCAAAGAGCCAGCTCCTCAGTCAGCAGAACACCCAGTTGCTCCCACAAATGGAAGCTGTAGAACTGAGGTGAGTTGAAGTTTAAGGGGGGAGGCTGTTGTACACCAGAGGTCCCTGGAATCTGAGGCCTGCCAAGGACCACACTATTCCCACTCTCCCCAGGAACCATGACCACAACCACCCTGGCTCTTTGGAAGGTAGCTATGCTCACCACTATACCATCAATGCCCTCACCCTGGCACTTTGAAGAGATGACAAATTCGGCAGGAAAAGCTGAAGCTGAGAAAGCATGATCTTCCCTCCCACAAGTTCAGGCCAAGTTTGACCTTCAAAGGGAGCCTAATATCTAGGCTCATCCAAAATGTTAGGTCAATAACTTGCTCCAAGAAGCTGGCCAGAGATGAGAGGAAACAAGCAGTTCCCTCAATCTTGAGCCCAAAGCAAGCCTCTTTATATTTCAAAACAAAGCCTTATCTAAGCCTATGATCAAGGAGGCCCACAACAACACACAAGGCCTCTGCTTTACCAACAGTTGTTCAGAGTCCCCCTGAAGTGCTGATACTACAAGAAAATTCAAGAAGGAAAGTTCCATTTCTTTGAGAATTTGAGTGCAAAGTAAAGCTGTAGTCAGATTCTCACTTGTCTTTCAAGCCACTGAATCACTTTAATGGTGAGCTCGGACACCCTAAGGCACACAGGAAATGCGTAAATATTGTCAGCAGTTTAAATTGCTATTTTCCCCCTAAAGCAATGTGTATACCTAATGGAAGCAAGAGCATAGCAAAGCACCCAAAGCCAGAGTCAAAAATACCCTTTATTCTCAGATGACACACTCAGAAATGAGCCTTCGCATGTACACAGCTTGAACCTTTTAGGACAACCCTGATTTAGATATTGTTTTCCAATGAGGACTCTGTTAATGCTAAATATAATAGCATTATATATTTTTATATATAAAATATATAAAACTATTTTATATAACTAGAAAAAAATTTTTTATAATGATTACATGACCAAATACTCTGGTTGCTATATTTAATTTCAGCTGACTTAAGTTACCTTTCAGAGTCCTGTTTTCTTCCCATTTGGGGGGTAAAGAATTAGAAGAATGTCACCTGTTTCCTGTACCCTTTCATCAAGCACTGTCAAACTTGTACAGTGATCTTATATGTTATATATGAATTATGACTCAAAGGCAGAAATATAAACATCACCGAAATTACCCTTGAACTTCTCCACTGAGGTAGACAAGATGACCAGAAGTCACAGACTCCACCCCCACCCCCCACCTGCTTACCTAGGCAGACTTTCACTCTGTAGAATAGCAGAACCCACCTCCTTCCTGTAAGTCTTTGTCTTTCTCTTTCTTTTGGTAAGTTCACCAGTCAGGGTTCAACCACACTGTGGTTCAAGCAAAACCACTTCACAGTGCACGTGTGATCCCTGTACAGTTGTCCTCTTTGATGCTGACTTGAAGGTCCAGGGTAGGTAGCATATAAGGGGAGGTAGATATTAGTGGAGGAAATCAAGAGTAGGCTGGAGCTCACAATGAGAGGATAGAGCCCAGGTCAGCAAGATGGACTAGGACATCTGTCAACTCCTAGTGCTTCTCACTTTGATAGTGTGAGCTCCCTGTGGAAACCAGAGTCCCTTGTTACAAAGCTGAACACAGATCAGAGCACAGAGTCAGAGCTGAAGGCGGAGCCGGGATAAGAAACACAGCTGCAGGGTGCTGTTCACTGCCAACAAGGTGAGCCAGTAGAGGAGAACCTATCGCAAGAGCTATGGAATAGGGACTGCTTCCCTTTCACCATAGAAATCTCCCAAGACTCTCCTTAAGAAGAAATACATGAAAAGAGGGACCCTGAGAAATTCGGATCAGCCTACCCAAATACCCACAGTGGTATTACACAAAGCCACCATAGTGAGTAGTTGCGGAATGTGGCAATCCATTTTGTTAAGTATGTACTGACCTTAGGGTGGTATGACTAGGTCCCCTACCTGGTCCTCTCCCCAAGGCTGCTCTACACAGCCTTCATCGTGGCCTCCTTTATCCTCTGCTTTCCTGTTGAATGCTATTCAGAGGGAACTGGGCAGCATCAGCATCTCTGCAAAAGACTTTTTGGAGTTGTGAACTGAAGCCCAGAGCCTTGCAACCTTTCGATGCTGATCAAATGACTGACACTTAGGCATTCAGTATAGAGAGGATGAAGCTGGAGATAGACCAGCTGGGAGGCTTGTTGGGTGGTGAAGAAAGATAAAATGCAAGAGTCAATTATAATGATTTGGGCATAGATAAGATTTTATTACTTGAAAGTGGAAGAGGGAATAGGACAGACTGTGAGTGAAGTTGCATGCAGTTAAGTACAGTGAGCATGGATGGAGAGATGGCTCAATGGTTAAGAGCACTGGCTACTCTTGCAGAGGACCTGGGTTCATATCCCAGCACCTACATGGCAGCTAACAGTGGTCCATAACTCCAGTTCCAGGAGATCTGATGTCCCCTTCTGTCCACAGGAATTGCACAACACAGGTGCACTCAGGCAAAACACTTGTACATATAAAATAAAAACTAATATAAATAAATAAGAAATAAATAAATAAGAAATACAGTGAGCTTGAAGCTTATGGGGCAGCATCAAGGAGGGATCAGAAAACCTTCTGGTATAGGACTTTGGAATTGGGAAAAGGATGTCAGCTACATTTATTTTACCTCATTCAGCCAGCACTCACTGTGGTGGCTCTGTAAAATATCACCATGGGTATTTGGGTAAGTTGATCCGAATTTTTCAGAATCCCTTTGTGTGTGTGTGTGTGTGTGTGTGTGTTTCCTGTTAGTGTGGGTCTTAAGGGAGAGTCTTGGGAGATTTGTGTATAGAAGTGGGCAATGAAAACCATCAAACAGGACCATTCCATGAGTGAGAAAAGCAGATTATTGACAAACTGCTGGGCTACCTCTCAAAGATAGAGAAATAACAATTAACAGAAGAAGTAGGATAGATTTTATAGGCGGTTAGAGGCTTGGGTGGCTTTCCATGAGTGCTTGCCTGGGGCAGGGGGGTGGAGGGATCATTGAATTGGAAGATGAGGGAATTGTAGTTTTCCTGATAAGCAAGAAGTTTTACGAAACCTGGTCTCTGCTGTGGGCATTTGCAAAACCTAGTTTCTGCCAGGGGTATTTGTGAAACCCAGTTTCTGTATGGAGGGTTTGCAGAGACTGGTTCCTGAGGAATGTTAAGTTTCAATTTTCCTCTTCCTGGTTGTGGATCTTGTTGACCTGATATTCTGGGAGGCTTGGCAGCACTGTGCCATTTTGAGGACCTAACAATTTGCAGAGTGGAAGGGAAGCATCAGCTATTCCTGCACATGTGACTGCTCTCCTGGGTCACCAGGTTGGCATGAAGCAGTGGACGTTGCAGTGAATGGTTAGTGGGAACAAATCCCAATTATGAGCAGAAACAGGCTTCCTACAGTGACATTGTTTTAAGGAAATGGGAATTTTCCTAATGTATCTATAGACTGGATAGAAGCAGTAATGGTTTGACTATGTCCTCCAAAAGTATGTGTTGGAAACTTAATTCCCCAGTACAGCAATTTTAGAAAGGGTGACCTAATGTGATGGGTTTACATCATGAGGGGCCTTCTCTGAGGAACTGAATAAGACTGTCTTTCAGGAGAAAGAGTTGGTTCTTGAGGAAGTGACTCGTTCACACACTCTCTGAACATTTGATGAAGCTGTATTCCTCACCAGAGGCCAGTATCATGCTCTAGGACATCCTGGTGATCAGAAGCTTGAGATCACCAAGCTAGTAGAAGCAGGATTTAGGCAACATTTGACTCTGGGAAGAAGATAAAGGCTGATGAGAGGAGAAGGGCATGCTGTCACCTTACTCACTTTCTTGAAATGGGCATTATGAGGAAAAGCCCTCGATGGATCTTTTTAAGTCTGAGTTCTACATCCAAGGTCTCCTTGTGTTTTCATTCCCTAAAAAGTCACAATCCTGCATAATTTTCATTGCTTCTGAATACACATTTCAGGGTGGCCTGTTGAACATTAAAAATGCATCTGCTTCTTAGAAAAGAAGGCAAGAAGGGAAAAGATAATTGACATTAAGATGTAGAAGAAACAGCCATGGTTGTATTTGAAGGCACCACTGAAAATGTGGGTTACATGTTATATATTCATTTATTCAGCAAAGTGATAGTCAAAACTCCTTCTTATGGGACCTAGCTAGGATAAGAGATAAAGATGTGGGGGGAGAAGAAATCAAGAAAAAGAATTCACAGTCTAGAACAGAGAATAAAAATTATTAAAATAGGCAGTAGAGTAAAATACCCATCACAGAGAAGATGAAGACAGAGCAGTAAGCCCAGGATCTCTAGAGACGAACACAGAAGAGGAGGAGGGCACATGACATATGTGTCCTGGAAAGCACTGAGAATACACAGAGGCCTGCAAAAGTAAGGTTTAAATATTTGTAAGATTTTATTTTTCTTTATTAATTACATGTATATGTGGGTGTGTGTGCTGGACAGCTTCAGTTGTCTACGTGACACATCTAGGTGACGAGAACCTCAACTGAGGAATTTCCTCCATTGGATTGTCCTGTGGCCATGTCTGTGGGGCATTTTCTTGATTATTGAGTGATGTGGGAGGGCCCAGTGCACCGTGGGTGGTACCATCCCTGGGCAGGTGGTCCTGCATTGTATAAGAAAGCAGGCTGAGCACAAGGCTGATTCAGGGGAGCAAGCCAGTAAGCAGATTTCCTCCTTGGTTTCTGCTTCAGCTCCTGCATCCAGATTCCAGCCCTGAGTTCCTACCCTAACTTCCCTCAGTGATTAACTGTGACCTGGGAGATATAAGATAAACCCTTTCCTCCCCAAGTTGGTTTTGGTCAGAGTGTTTTGTCACAACAAACTGTGACATAGAGAAGCAAATGAGAACAGTATGGGTATGGGCACGTGAGGTGGTCAGAAGAGGGTATCAGATCCCCTGGAACCAGATTTACAGGTTATAAGCTTCTCAACGTGGGTGCTGGGAACTGCACTCAGGTCCTCTCAAGAGCAGCAGCACCCTTAACTGTTGAGCCACCTCTCGATCCTCAAACATTTTTCTAAAGCATGTTATTGATACGGGTCAGAGCTATGCAAAGATACATACTATATATGATATCTACCATACATCAGAGCACCAATAATTCTGATCAAGGAGGGGTGCATTCACTGCTGCTTTCCTTAGGCAGCAGCAGAGTGGAGGGAGGGTCTTTGGACTTTAAACTTACTTAACTGGGAGTATTACACATTAGTAGAGAACTTGCCAGTATGAGTTCTTAAACTTAATCAGACATCCTAGAAATCAACAAAAATTATGCAATATATAATTATTTGTAAATTATATACATGAGCCACAGTCCTCATATATTGTGCACATAATCCACACATCAAAAGTATGTATTATAATGAAACATAAAATACACACAATAAATAAACAGAAGTGTTCTTTTTTCTTCCTGCACTCCAGTGGATGGCTTTGCATGTTCCCTTGAGTATTTCTGTATCCTCTGCCTTAGAGGTCATTAGGAATGAGGCTACTTTACAAATATTTCAATATATACCTTCAAATAGAAGACAAGATGTTCCTCTTATAGATAAGAGAAGCTTTGGAGAAAGATTGAATGGAGTAGCAACAGGAAGTGGGGTCTGTATTAAGGGGAGTTAAGAGAAGGCTCAAACTCTGTACCTGCAGGAGGAGCTGTTTGACTCCTTGTCTGGCAGGCCATATTTTTTTAATTCACTCTAGGTGCTGTCCATGACACAGAGGATACAGTGTAAGCCCCATCTACAAGGGGTTTGTTTTCAAGCAGAAAAAGTGATCATATCTAGATGTAGCAAGAACTGCTCAGCATTAAGACACATAAAGCCCTGAAGAAATAGGGGCTAAGGACAGCTCACTTTCCTTGGAAAGGAGAGAAGAGTCTGAAAACAATTTCCAGAGGAAATCATTGGCGAGGCATAGAAACAGGGCTAGACTTCTCTTGGTAGAGTGGGCTATCTTGACTAACCTCCAGAGACTCATTCAGGGAAATAGGAAACTGGGGAGGGGAAGGGGGACCAGGCTAGATCAAAGATGACCCTGGACCTGAGTGTCAGCCCAAAGAGTCTGGAATGGCCAGCAGCAGGTACCTGTGAAAGACTCTAGGAAGAATGTTCTTTGTAAACCCTTAGCGTTTACCAGACCCTGGACAGATTCCTTTTGCCATATCATGACATTGCTGCCCTATGAGTTGGACACTCTCTTTGTCCTTATTTTAAAGAATAAAAAATTTGAAGAATTTGTTTAAGTAATTTGTCTGAGGTCACATAAGTGATTGGAGGCCAGGCTGCAACATTGACATTCATCTTTCTAACTTAAAGCCTAAGTTCTTGACCACATGCTTACCACAGGATATTGGAGCAAGCCTATCAGGCATCAATACAGGATAGGACAGGGCAGAAATATTAAGGATGGATATCATTGGATTCTATGCCTGGAGCACTCCAGATAGGACTTGAAGTCAAATTAGGCAAGAAAAAACTTCCAATCAGGGGCCAGGCTATTGCTGGAATTGTGAGAATCCAGGACCAATTACCATTGGAGGAAAACGAGAGAAGAGTGGAAAGGAAGAGCCAGAGCTGCTCCAGCAGCCAGTGGGAGTTTGGAAGGCAAGAAGGAAAATGCCCACAAATGTGTCCCCTGTGGTCCTCTCTTTCTTCTAAAAGCATGGCAATTGATAGAAAGAGCACAGGCTCTGGAGTCCAACGACTTTGACTTCAGTTTCATGTGTGCCATTCACCAGTTCAAGCATTTCTCCACTTCTAATTCTATCTTCCCCTCTAAATCAGGGCAGTGACCTCCATTCCACAGGACTTCTTCAGAATGAAATAAGGCATTAAAAATCACCAGCCCACAGTCTGATTTTTTAACAAGTCCTCAAGAAATATACATTCCTCTCTGTCCTTTTCATTGAATTAAGAAACTGGCCCTTGCTGGGTGTGGTGGTGCATGCCTTTAATCCCAGTACTTGGGAGGCAGAGGC
>NW_008335438.1:729973-743603 GCF_000622305.1 Nannospalax galili
GACCTATACATGAAGAAGTAATTTGCATGTATAATAAACAAGGCAAGGCGTTCCTTAGGTGGGGTATAGGATACTCTAAAGCATTTGACATATGCTCCACAGTAACTGTAATTTAGTGCTGGTAATATAAGGTACTATGGTGAATAGTGTTAATTGTGTGTTTAAAAATCATTATGTATTCACATCCTTTATCTGGATATCAGAATTTCAGAAATCCTTGAAACATATCAGTGTCTCCTCAATACACTAATTATAAAGCAAGGAGATCTGATTTTTTAATGAATAAGTAAGTTTATTAGTCTGTTCTGTGCTATTATAACAAAATACTTGAGGCAGACTAACTTTTTATTTTCTTTTTTACTGAATTTTTGTGTATTTCATACAAAATATCTCAATCAATCTTAATCATCTTTTTAACCCCTTCCACACTGGCACCTTCCCATAGCACCACCCCCACTGGAATTTACACATTCTGTCATTTGTCTTGAGGCCTATTGTGTTAAGTTCAAACTAACTTTTAAAAAATTTATTTGGGCTCATAGTTCCAATGTTTAGGGATACCATCTAGTCATGGCCTTTTTGAACATCACACGGTAAGAGGGGAGGGAATATGCATGACTGTGCATGGTCTCTCTCCCTCTTCTTATGAATCCAAAGGAATTCAATTATAATAGCTCCACACTTAATTACCTTAAACCCAACACTAATTACTTCACAAAAGCTCTACAGAGTCAAATTCCATTTCTACTTTCTTAATATGTCATGATGATTGAATTCAACATGAGTTCAGGGAAGACATGCCATATTCTAGTCATAGCACATTGAATATGTGTTATCTTAAAAGTTGATGATAAGGCCAGGAAGATAGTTCAGACAGTAAAAAGCTTGCCTTGCAAGCATGAAGACCTGAGTTCAGATCCCCTGCATCCATGTAAAAGCTGGGCATCATGACACATGCCTGTAATCCCAGCACTGGGGAGGCAGAGACAGAAAGATCTCTGGAACTAGCTGGTCAGTCATTCTAGCCAAATCAGTGAGTTCCAGGTTCAGTTAGAGACCCTACCTCAAAAAATAAGACACAGAGCAATTGAGTAAAGCATCTGATGCAACCTCTGGCCTCTACACATACCCTTATACATATGTGCATACCCATATGAACATGTACATACATACAGAGAGAGAGAGAGAGAGAGAGAGAGAGAGAGAGAGAGAGCTGACCAAAGTATCTTTAAGGAAATAACTATTATTTAGAAAGATGTCTTGAAGTGCTATTATGGTTATGAAAGCATGGGTTCTAGGCATGATATAGAAGGAAGTAATTATCAGAGGACAATGAATCCTACTTAGCATTCCAGGATAAGGAAGATGGGAGAGGAGTGTTCAGGAATAGGTAGAAATAGAAAGGTATGAGTGTTCCACAACAGGAGAAAGAAGTCCCACCCAAATGGAGCAAGACTAGAGCCTGGGATAAAATCCCCACTGGGAAGTTTCTGGCAGTAGAAAATCCCACAGCAGACACATAAACCAGAGTCCAACAAGCATATCAAATGGTCTTGCAGAATGTGTGATGATGCCTCCTCAACTGTGCCCAGTGTCCTAAGTTGGAGATGCTTTGGGCGTGTGAGACACTGGGCTAAAAGGGGGATAAAATACAAAGGACGGCCGGAAAAAGTGGGCCTAGGTCAAAATCACAAACTGCTTAGTGACAACAGTAAATGGAAGACAGAACAGAAGAGAATGCAAGCCTCTGGGTATTCCTGAAAATATTCAGACTGGAGCTGAACTTCCACCATATGTGAAACTGGGAGTTCAAGTCCTCTTTATTTGTTAGTGCACAGCAAGGCAGAGAAGGACCCTATCGGTCCTCAGGACTTTGACCTTTAGACAGCTACTACTTGAATTATTTATGTAACAGAAATAGAAACCACAGCTCCTTGTCCTTCAGTAACTAAGTTGAACTTGGCTTGAACTCCATCAGAAAAGCATCACCACCTGCTTAGCACCTCTGTTGCCTATCCATCCACTCAACAGCAACAGCAAATGTCTCCTAGAGCTAAGCCCCTCTGAACAAAATCACTTTACTCCTTACTCCTCTGCCAAGCTGTCCTTCTCCTCTTCCACAGGCTGCAGCCCAGAGGCATCTCCATACTTCCAGGTGAGGCCAGACTCTGCTCCTTCCTGAGAGCAGATGACCAATCCAGAATGAATGACCTCAATGGCTTCTGTCACAGCTTTTTAATATTGGGATTTGAGGAATGAAGGGGTTTATGGGTATGACAGGGTCTTACCTTGTCGCTCAGACTGACCTCAAACTTGAAGCAATCCCCCTGCTTCAGCCTTAGCCTCCCAAGGGTTAGGCCTATAAGTACACAGCTAGAGAGTTCTTTGAACTTTTGGTTTTGGTTTTGGTTTGGTTTGGTTTGGTTCTTTTTTTTTTTTTTTTTTTTGAGACAGAGTCTCCCTATAGACACAGCTAGACTGGAACTCACTATGTAGACCAGGAGTACACCAGGCTGGCTTCCATCTCACAGGGATCCCCCCTCCACCCCCATCTCTGCCTCTCAAGTTCTGGGATTAAAGGCTTGAGCCACTGTAGGAGGCGAAGTGCCAGACCTAACCACAGGCCACACTAGAGAGCACAGCTTCCGCCTTGAGACCACAGCCCACACTTCCGCAAAAGAGCCAAACTATAATCCGCCCCTGGACCTAGAGACTGATGATGTGAGTGGCCTGGATGAGGGATCTATCAGGGAGCAACTCACCAGCTTATGGGACACTGGGAGCAGGGGGAGAGATATATAAGGCCTGCCCTTCCCAGCAATAAATGAGTCTGCAGCACCTCGCTTAGTGCCTGCTTCCACCTGACTCCGAGTGTCTGTGTTGACTCCGCCCCACTCACCCCCACCTTGGCCAGAACCCTCGTTCCCTGCAGTCCCTCGTGGGCTGGACCCACAAAAGAACCTACAACAGCTGGAGCCCAAACAGGGTTCTCAGCCCCCCAGCATTGGCAACGCCCCCAACTTTGGTTCATTTGGTGAGTAGGCCCCGGGTTTTCTCTGTCCCTTCAGCTGCTCGAGGGTGAGTGAGTGGCCCCCTCCTCTGTCCCCTCTACCCTGTTTGTCATATTTGTTGTTAAATCAGAAAGGCAGACTCCACTGCGTGGTCCCAAAGCTCACGTCGACAACTTTTATTCCTTGGCTCGTCCTGGTGAGTTCACATAAGGGCTGATCCACCCCGAACTCAGAGCCCAGGCTTCGGGTCATCCTGTTGCCTGTCCCGGAAGAGGCATCGTGTGAGCATATGGCCAAGGGTGTCACAGCCGTCAGAAGTCCCTCACTAAGCACATGACATTTGGATCCAATACACCTCTTCATGTCGGGGCGGTTTACATCCGCATGGCTCACAGTCCTTGTTTGCTTCATTTGTGCCCTCTTGGTAGTCACCCTTGCCTTTTATTTTTGTGGCGAGTTTCCCTTCACGGGACCTTCCCACGATGGGCAACCTACCACCACATGCAAGGAGCTACAAACGGCAGCACTCAAATCGCTCCTTAGAACTCAGGGACTGAAAGTAAAACCAAAAGATATTGAAAATTTCTGGGATGAAGCCACTAACTTGGCCCCTTGGGTCTCTCCTGAGAATATGTGGGATCCTGACCTCTGGATGCAGATCCTTTTCTTGGCCCAAAAAAGGGAAGTAGGGTAGGGAGTCATTCCCCCTGCCTCATTTGTCCCAATCCTTTTAGCCATCATTGCCAGCCTTAAATCCTCCTCCCCTGAAGAAGTCATTTAAGCCCACAATAAGCATTGTCAGGATCAGGCCAGTGTAGACATTGCCATTACTTCAACCCCTGCTGACCTTAATATGGGAATCAGCCTTGAGGTCGATCCAGACGAGGAAGGGGCCCCCTCATCCCTACCTCAGACCCCGCTTTCAAAGCCACAACAAGAGACACCACCACCCCCAGTGCCCCTGGAAGAAACTACATTCCGCCTGCTCTGACGCACCTCCCACTCATTATACGCCCCCATGGCCCACCCACCCCTTACTGCCCCTTGCTGGCCCATGTCTGCCTTTCCAGTTAATGTCAGCCCCAATGCTGCACAACAGCCATGGGTGCCCACCCCTCTCAAAGACCTTGCACTCATCCACAAAGCCACCAATGAATCAGGACCCGATTCCCCATATTTTGAGCAAGTTCTCTGTCAATGGGCCATGCAGTTACAGACCCATTACTATTGGTATAACTTATTAAAGGTGATATTGGAGCCCTCAGTCTTCCTGAGCTAGTGTTCAGCCTATGACAATCAGGCTGAAAATCAGGCATGCCTCAACCTTCATATAGGGCCTTAATATTACTCTGGATATGGGCTCACAGGACATGGACAATATATTGACCCCACAGTCCACTATTGGCCTTCATGCTTACTACCAACAAGTTAGTGACCTGGCCTTCAAGGACCTTAAATGTTGCTCCCCCCATGACCTACAGGCATTCTTCTGCAATCTGATTCAGCAGCCAGGGGAGTCCTTCACGGACTTCCTTGCCCGAGTTACTGGAGTGGTAGAACAGAGAGTGGAGTCTGGGACCACTTGAGATATGCTCATCAAACAGTTGGCATGGGAAGGCCTACCTGCAATGCTATCATGCCTTTCTGCAATGATACTCGCCACTAGAGACCTAGACCCCACGACAGGACCCATCAAGGCCTTGACCACCTCCTTAGAGGCACTCTTATTACAAGGAAGTCCCACCCCCTCCAATTCAAAAGATGGCTGCTGGAACTGTGGGAGGACAGGACACCTCTGCAGGGCCTTCCTGAACAACGGACCTTGTCCCAAGACCCACTGCCCCAAATGCAGAAAGGGATTTCATTGGGCAAAAGATTGTAGGTCACAGCCCCAATCAGACTCAGCTCCTTTAAACCCCACCCAGGGTGCCCCTCAGCCCTGCAAGTAAGAGAGGAAATGAGACAGATTTTATGGACCCTTCCAATTCTTAATCACTCCCCTCAATGGCCTTATTTCAGGATGGGATCTCTGTGAAGGGCTTAGTGGACATGAAAGCCGATGTTACCATCATCACTGAGAGTGAGGCTCTTCGGTTCCCCCATTGGAAATATTGGCCTGGCCCGCCCATTAAGGGAGTCGGGAGCAGATCATCATATGCCCTATGGCCCCTACCTTTAGTTCAAAGCTGGTCTACACACTAGCCAATTTTCAACAACTCTGTGGCACCATAAATTGGTTTAAACCATCTTGCCCATTCCCTTGGAGGAATTGAGGGCACTGTTTTCTCTTTTGGAGGGCCCCACCAGCCCTTCAGCAAAGATTAACTTAACATCCCCAGCCATTGCCATTGCCTTATTGCAAAAGATCATTGAATTACTCTCATCAACAACCCTTGACAGGTATGAGCCCTTACAATCCCTACAGGCTTTAGTGCTATTGACTTCTGGATTCCTTGGTGCCCTTTGGCAGACTGGGCCACTTATCTGGGTCCATCTCTCATACCCGGAGCTCCAGCAGGTTTCCTCCAAGTTTGATCTGGCCTTTTACTTGGCAGTCAAACTGCACACTGAAGCTTGAAAAACCTTCAATAGAGAACCCAAGGCTACTGTGCTCCCCTTCCCCCTCCATAACCTACAGACCCTTTGGGCTGATTCCATAAGTTTTCAGACTATGATGTCAGGCTTCCCAGGCATCATTGACAATCACCTGCCCCAAGACAAAAGAATTCAGGCCCTTCTCACATTGCCTGTCCTGGAAGAGACACCGTACAGCACCCCTTCCTCTTCCCCAATTCCCCAAGTGACCATTACCTTTTTGGATGCTAATAAGAAGAACTTTGGGGTCCTGATACATCATCCTGGAAAAAAGGACATCACCCACATCATCCCTAATCCTGGCTCTGTCCAGTTGGGAGAAATTCTTGCTATACTTAAAGCTTTAGCAGAATGCCAGGGCAAACCCCTAAATCTCTTTTCTGATAGTGCCTATGCTGTTCAGGTCACTAAGGTAATCACCTTTTCTCATGTTAAAAACTCCTCCACCCCACTCCACCTCACTATGGTCAAGCTACAGGAATACCTAGAAAATAGAAGTCACCAAGGTACATCTCACGTATCAGCTCACATTCCGCCCTTCCTGGAATCCTAGCTCGGGGAAATGCTGCTACAGATGCCATGATCATGACAGTCCAGTCTGACCTGTTAGAACAAGTGAGAGCTTTACATCAACAATTTCACCTGTCCCCTCAGAGTATTCATAAACTGCTCCCAGAAATCCCTATGTCCCAATGCAAGCACCTTGTCTGCTCATGTGCTACCTGTGCCCCACTCATGTTTCTCAGGCCCCTCAACAGGGGGGGAGTGAACCCCCATGGTTTGATACCCAATGCCATTTGGCAGATGGATGTGACTCACTACCCCTCTTTTGGGAAATTGAGATCTGTTCATGTTGTTGTTGACATGCTCCTCCCTTACTTGTGCTTTAGCTCTCTCAGGGGAAAAGACTATACATGCCATTAAAGCTATAAAGTCCACCATGTTAATCCTGGGTGCACCCTGGGTGCTTAAGACTGATAATGGGCCCGCTTATTCCTCTCAAGAATTCAATAAATTTGTTTCCTCCTGAGGAATAAAACATACCTTTGGTATTCCCTATAACCCACAAGGACAAGCCATTGTCAAAAGGACCAACAGGACACTTAAGTCCCCCTGGCTAAAAGCCCCTCGGCTGAGGCCAAACGTGACCCTCGCCTAGCTTTTACTGAGGCTTTATTCCACCTTAATTTTCTCATGTTTGATGACCTGGGTCTCAGTCCAGCATACAAACATTAGTCCTCTTTGCCTCGGGCTACACCTCTGCCACTAGTTAGATGGAGGGATCCTATATCATCCCTATGGTAGAAACCATCCCCTGTCCTGACATGAGGATGAGGATACGCTTGTATTTTTCCACAGGATGCTATGGCCCCCATCTGGATTCCATCGAGAGACATCTGACCAGACATCCGACCAGCTACGGAAACCCATCTGGAGACTGGCCTGACTGCGAGTTTGATAAGCCATGACATCCTTTTCCGACTTCATTATCCTTGGCACCCTTTTGTCCTTTGGCTGTGCTTCTTCCCAGGCTTCAGATCTCTGGGCACTGGTCCCCTTACCACCTCTGATCCTCCCTGTAGATGAACAGTCACCTGCTTTCCCGGTTCTCTTTACTACTAATGAGTCCCTTGGTCTCCCCACCATGGAATTGGTTCATGCATCTGTTCCCATAAATGGCACATGGTCCCTTGCAGGATCGCTCTGCTTCAGCCCAGCCCTTAAACTCCTCCTCCCCTAATGCCTCTCACTGTCACTCCCTCTTTAACATCACAACAAGCGGCTTTTGTGGAAACTGGAGCCAGGGTTCCTTATGGGGCCTCAAAATCTGGTCTCCCTTAGTAAAAGACACTTCTGAGACTTCATTGTCCTTCGTGCCTCCTGGGGCTACCACCCCGACCTCCAAGGGTCAGGCATCCTCAATGGACCCGGTGCCCTCCCACCCATAAACTTCCTACCACATTGTGCTTTCCTATTCCATGGGAACACTGCCTCCTGCTCACTCCTGCTCACGCTCCTCTTTACGGATTATGATGGACTTCCGCAGGCTTTGGCCTGGAGACACCTTGTCTCTACAAACCCGTACTCCTATGTCTACCCTGACCACAGGCATGAAGACACTGTCAGGGGGGCCTGGGAGCTCTGTGGGCCAGCAGCTTGCCTGGATTTGCATCCTCTCTTCTTTGTATTAGGTAGAGCCATCTTTAATGTACATATATGAGCGATAACTCAGAGATGGGTTCCTCAGATGTCGCAGACCCAACTTGGACACCTAATGAAGTCTCTGTTAACATCTCCCATTCGATCTCCTCGCCTGTTTGTATTTGACCACTGTTTGCTCTGCTCCTTGCTAATTTCTCGGATGACCAGGGAATACCCTTAACTGCTCCCTCATTAACTGCACCTGCTCGGCATGCTGGATTTTCTCTGCCTCTCTTGTTCTCTTTGTGTATGAACCCACAGCAATCTGGGTTCCCGTTCCCAATACTTCTCACTTCCATGCTATCACCCTCATGGAACAGATGGCTCTCCAACCTTTCCCCCGGATCAAGAGAGATTTTGGTATTACCGCAGCGATTGTCACCACCATTATCCTTTCCTTAGGGGCTGCTGCCACTGCTGCTGTTGCTATCACTCAATCTTCCACTACTGTGGAAACACTCAATGAGGTGGTATCCAAAACCTCTGCAGCCTTATACACTCAATCTCTTATTAATCAACACCTCTTCCAGGCCATTTCTCTCATCCAACAACAGGTAGACCTCCTCAGGGAGGAGATAGCAATCGTCAAATAAATGTCGCTAATGGCCTGTGATGCACAGTTCAAAGCCCTGTATCTCACACCTTACAAAGTAGATAACCTCGCTAGGGCCAGGATGGAACTCTCACAGTACGTCCATGGCCACTGGAGCCAAAAGTTTCTCAACTACTCCACCTTGTTCACTGACCAGATCATCTCCCTAAATTATACACAGGCTCAGATATTAGATATAAACTTTGGGTTCCTCAACAAACTTTGGTTTAACTTAAAAGCTTTGTTTGACCCTTCATGGATCATTACTTATTTATTCTTGGGTGTCATAGTCTTAGTTCTTTTCTTGCTCATAAAATACTTTGTTCTACACTTCCACAGACAAAACCAAATAAATTACTTGGTGTATCAGGTTCTCAAGACGCTCAAGGATTCAGACTTTGACCCTCCCCATCCCCGAGGTCCGGCAGGTCTGGCTTGCTGATATCAGAGAAGCAGCTGTATGATTTCTTGCCCTCCTCCTCCCTCACATGGTCATGCCAGAGGTCACACCCTTCGAGGGCTGGTAGTCAATGATGGGTAAGATACTGATGGTCAGGATGACCTAAGACAGGCACAGTCCATCAAGCTGGGTACCCTCTGAGGTGGGGTCAACTATGTCGAGGCAAAGAACCTTAGCTCCCACTGACCTTTCTATAATAAGAAGGGATGGATATGTAGGAGGTTAAGTGCCAGACCTAAGCACAGGCCACACTAGAGAGCACAGCTTCTGCCTTGAGAGCACAGCCTGCACTTCCGCAAAAGAGCCAACCTATAATCTGCCCTCGGACCTAGAGACTGATGATGCGAGCAGCCTGGATGAGGGAATCTATCAGGGAGCAACACACCAGCTTATGGAACACTGGGAGCAGGGGGAGAGATATATAAGGCCTGCCCTTCCCAGCAATAAATGAGTCTGCAGCACCTCAGCTAGTGCCTGCTTCCATCCAACTCCTGGTGTCTGTGTGTTGACTCTGCCCCACTCACCCCCACCTCAGCCAGAATGCTCATTCCCTGCAGTCCCTCGTGGGCTGGACCCACCAGAGAACCTGCAACAGGCCATCATGCTCCTCAAGTTTTTGATACTTTTATTTGCAGAATGTCTCAAAAGTCCATGTGTTTCAACTGATGGTTAAGGATGTTGAACACTTTTTCAAATACTTTTCAGTCATTCCTATTTTTTTCTTTTGAGAACTGTCTATTTGATTCATTGGCTCATTTATTAGTTAGATTTTTTGGTGTTTAATTTTTGCAGCTCTTCACATATTCTAGATATTATTCATTATGTATAGCTGGGCAAAAATTTTCTCCTACTCTGTTGGCAGTCTCTTCCACTCTGGTGATTGTTATTTTCTGTGCTGAAGCTTTTTAATGTCATGCAATCCCATCTGCCCATTCTCAGGATGATCTTCTATGCTATTGAAATCAGAAAGTCCCTGCCTTCTGTGTTTATTGCTGCACTGTACACAATGCTAAGAAATGGAACCAGTCTAGATGTCCATTAGTAGATGGATGAATAAGGAAAATGTGATAATATACACAACAGACTTTTATTCAGCCAGAAAAAAAGTCATGACATTTACAGAAAAAATGATGAAACAGCAACTCATTAAGTGAAATAAGCCAGACTCAGAAAAATAAGCATTGTGTGTTTCTCCCACATGCAGAATCTAGAGGAGTGTGTGTGTGTGTGTGTGTGTGTGTGTGTGTGTGTGTGTGTGTAAGATGACCATGAGAGGAATAGAAGAGCTCTCAAGGAAGGAAGGAGGGGGAAAGAGAAGGTCACAGGATGTGTGTGAAATGAAGGCAGAAGAGGGAACTACATGGGAAAGAAAGAGGACCAACAAAAGGGGCAGGGGGGGCAGGAGAGGGCAGGGTAGGAGGAGAGAGAATGAGAATGAGGCATAGTGATATATCCACGAAATGCCATAATTAAACCTATTACTTTATATGCCGACTTGAAAATTAATTTTTAAAATGTCAGTGCAGGGCTGGGTCTATAGCCCAGTGGTAGAGTGCTTGTCTGGTTTACAGAAAGCCCTGGGTGTGATCCCCAGTACCACAAAAGGAGACACTCACTGCAATTTTAAGCAAGTATTAAGACTTTGGGAGAAGTGCCTTATGTGAAATTTGCCTGAAGTATACAGCTTTAGTTGGACTTTGTTCTCAGACTGAATTATTTTGGTTTGGGGTTTTATATTTTATTTTGAGTTTGGCACAGAGCTTCTATTAGGATAGGCTCTTGTAGCGTAGAGTTAGTGTAAATTGCTCATGAGAAGTGATAAGAGCACTTTCTATGGTTCCAAAATGTTTTTCCAAGTCCATTTGAGATTTCTCAGGGACTCACATTCTCTCTGCCTCTACAATTCTTTCTCTCTCTCTCTCTCTCTCTCTCTCTCTCTCTCTCTCTCCCATCTCTCCTGTGTCTCTGTCTCTCTCTTAAACATATACATATTATTAGCCAGCCAGGTTGGGTCAGCCCCATAGCCCATCTCCGTGGGAAGACCACAGGACTATTAGACATGGATCAGGCTGACCAACGGCACCATCCAGTTACACAGACAGCAGAGCAGAGCTGGCATCCAGGATAAAGGTGAAGAAATGGAAGCAAAGGAAGTCAAGGGGCATCTCCACATTTGCTTCCCTGGCTCACAGTCATCTTTGTCCTCTGTATCCTGAATTAATGTGCTTGACTGGCCCTTGATCTGGTGTCCTCAGTGGTCCCCCAGTGAGTCAAAAGGACTTGAAGAGAGGCCTCTGGCCTCTCCCTGCCCCCTTGGTCTTGGTGTAGCCTAACTTTCTGAGTGTTCTATCATCTCTAAAAGCCAAGGTTGGTGGCAGATGGGGACTGTAGAAAGTGCAAATAGAAACATCTCTACCCCTAGGCAGGATGCATTTCTCTTGTGATTACAGGTGCTTCCTGATTTGTTTGGACGCTCTCAAATAAAAGTGGAAGTAAATGTCCCTTTTATCAAATATTTTTAGCACCACATGCACATGTATACACACACACACACACACACACACACACACACACACCCTTGTCTTTGGGATTCAGTTTTTATGTGTAAAATAAATACACTTTTAAAGTTCTTGGGAATTATTTTCTATTTTATATTTGTGGGAGGTTATGTGTACATTTGTATTTGTGTGTGTGTGTATGTGTGTGTGTGTATGTGTGTGTAGTGTGTAGGACAGGGTTCACCACTGGGGTTTGCTTCTCAATCATTTCTCCATCTTATTTTGGGGGAACAGAGTCTCTCACTGAACCTGGAGCTCACCAGTTAGACTAGGCTGCTGGCCAGCAAGCCCCAGGGATGATCCTATCTACTCTTCCCCGGAGCTGGGATTATAGGTGCATACCACTGCACCTGACTTATGTGGGTGCTGTGGATAGAACTCAGGTCCTCAAACTTGCACAGCAAACACTTTACCAAATAAGCTATCTCTCCAGCCCCAAATTTTTCTTTCTATATGTGTAAAAATCCTCAGGCAGTACTGAATATGCATCAGGAAGGCACTATCCTAACTGGTTTTTATATAGTAACTCAGTAATGCTCATAGCAGCCAATGAGAAATGCATCTTCCAGAATGCACTATGTTAAAAACTTTGACAATCAATAATCATCCACAGACATGCCTGAACTGGTTTACCTTTCCCTCCTATTTTGCTTTTGGGGTGTTGTTATTGGTTGGTTGGTTTTGTTTGCCTAGCAGAGGAAGGGAGTGAAACAAGAACTCTGTATTCCTACAGCTCCCTGCTTCCCCCACTGCCACCTGCACCTTTCCCCAATGGCTTCCTCAAAGTGGCATCAGGCTGCATGTCCTTGCTTCATGTAATTTCAAAAGTGCCTTCTTCTGAATCCACCTGTCCCCAGGGCATACATAATTTAGCTACAGAGGTTGAGACCAGGGCTCAGGTGATTGCAGACAGAAAGCCAGACCTCATGGGCCACCCTAGAAAAAATACACAGTTCACTGCTGAGATCAGATGCAGAGGCTAGAGGAGACAAAAGTAATAAAACTGCCATTTAAAATCTCCACTTACTTACCAAACAATTGCTTGTTCCCTCCTTCTTTATAAAGTTATTAAATATTTTATCTGTTTCTACTGCCTTGAATCCATTTCATCTCATCTAGTCTCCCTTCCAAACTTTCCACAGGAAAAAAATGCACCCTCGTTGCTTTTCTCAGAATGAATAAATCCTCCTCTTCTAGGTGACTCACAATCATCACTGCGACATGTATTTCTTAAGAGTCTCATTATTTGAAACCAAGGTTTAGAGAATTCTAGGACCCAATCTGTTGTCACCTGCAGCCTTCTGGCAATTCCGGGTAGAATCAAGTATTTGTGCGCATGTGTATGGAGATGTGCACATGTGTGCTTATAAATTTGTTAGGATGACAATCATGTCTATTCTAGACAGAAAGAAGAAGACATCATCTAAGGAGGCTTCCTTCAAACTCCCCTTCCATTTTCCCAAGAAGATCTCTGTTCCACACAGCCCATCAGACAAATTCTTCTGTGGTATGTGTTTGTTGGCAAGCTATCCCTCCTCCAGCTACAGTTTTTAGTAGCCAGGCTATTTCCAAGATACATCTTTGTGTTCCTCAGCCTAGAAAAGTTCTTGGCACCTAGGACATTGCCTAATAAATGCCCAATGAATGAATGAGCTCATGAATGAATCTTGGATGAATGAATGAATGAATGAATGAATGAACAATGAATGTCCTTCCTTTACATAATCCTGAAAGATGAGTCTTTTCATTGCAGCTGTGTGAACATGTCACTCATCAGTGGTTGAGGGTTCTTTTGCTCTAGCAAGACAGAAATTGAGGGCAGCCAAGGAGAAGGTCTTCAAATGCTGGTCTCTGTCAGCTCTTGTTAGCCTCAGTGTCTGGCAGCAGCAGGTGTGGCAGTTGGCAGGTAGAAGCAGGGGCAAATGCCACCCTTTACAGTTAACAGTCTTCATACAGACCTCAAGTATTGAGATCCTTAACCCAAAAGTCTTAGAGCTCTTTTGTGGGGAAGTCGGAATTCCTCAACCCTTGGCAGAAGCCAGTGTTATAGCTCTCAGCCCAGGGTCTGAAACTCTTGACCTTAAGGACTTCCCAGTTCTCTGGAGCTCTTCTGTCTCTTCTCTGATTCTTTATACAATTTTATGCTTCTTTAGTTTCCCTGTTCTCTCTGTCTCTCTGTCTCTCTGTCTCTCTCTCTCTCTCTCTCTCTCTC
>NW_008335438.1:743684-769990 GCF_000622305.1 Nannospalax galili
TCCCTCCCTCCCCCCCCCCCCCCCCCCCCCCCCCACTGCCCTTCTTCTTCCTGCCCTCGCTATCTGACCAGCTCGGTAGTTTCTTCAATTATGAAATGGGCTGCATGGCCTCCTCCCAGAACTCAACCACCCCTTAGACTTCTCAGACCAACTGCTACCCATCTACTCACTTCTACCAGAACCGCTCACGCACGGGGTGCCCACTGAGACAGCTGCATCACTGCCAATCTGCAGCCACCACCACAGCTGCCACCCTCTGTCTCTACTGCTTCTTTCAGTGTTACCAGCTTAGCAAAAAGACTCCAAAGAAGCCTTTGGGTGTGGCTCATGGCACAGCATGAGAAGGGAGTACAAGGCAGTGTCTCCCTGCCAACTTATATAGCCTGAGCCACCATTTGTTTTGGGCCAATCAATCATTTATTTGGGCCAGTCACAGCCTTGCCACTTAGCACAAATCACAGCAGTCCTACCTGACCACTAGGGAAAGTGCTCCCCCTCTGGTCAAAGTACAAATGATTGGCAAGTCATCTAACATTCAAGACTTGTGATCACAAAAAGTCTGGTATAAATTGTTTGACAGAGCCCTGCTGGGGCTGTGCCTTCAGGAGGGAAGACTGCAATCTTTGCTCTCAATGTGTCTGAAGTTGTCTCAAGGCCATCTGTGGAGTGTTCAAGACAGCTGGTACTGGCTGCTGTAAGAGAAGCTTGTCTGGCTGCTAAACCAATGGCCCTTTTGCTCAAGATGGCCAGGGCAGCAAAGGAGACTCTAACTAGTGCCAATTAGGAAGTCACATCCCCCTATCCCCAACATTTTTATAAATAAACAGGAAAATGAACACCAGAAGCACTTACAAATAAAGTTTAAAGAACATATCAAAACACTAATAGTGATTTTTAAGTAGATTATAACAATGCTTTAACAGTTCTTAACACCTGCCCAGTGTCCCAGGGAAAGGTGTGTGTCTCTAACAGATTCTGGGACTCCAGTTGACAGTTATGTGTCTAGTCCCCTATCTGTCAGATTCGGGGAGCATTAGTTTTCATACTAAATCATATTTTCTTGTGTATCTCCATTTTTCATCATGATTGTAAAATTTATTTGGCAGAGTACTTGTCATGCTGATAAATGAAGTCATCAGCTGCCCACATGGTACAGTTTTAGAGATGTCCCAAAGCTATGTCAGTTCTAAAGCCCTCCCCGTTCCCACCCTGAACCTACTCAGACACCAAATTACCTCTCTAACCAGACCGTGATTGATGCCTTCAGACTCTTCACCATGCGTGTTGAGGGGTGTACTATTAAATATTTGGATGGCTAAAGCCATGGTTCAATTCCATAAAAGATTCTCTCTTGCTCAACATAGTGAAATGGGGAGATTTGACTTGTAGAATCATGGGAAGCAGAGACTTGCAGTGAGCCTTGGATGAGAGTGGGGGCGGCAACAGTAACAAGAACAGGGAAACTGTTTTGGAGATGATCTCAACCTGGGAGCATTTGGTCAGGTCATAGGTCCCACATCATAGCTTGCAAAGCAGATCTCTGTATCTAAGATTTCTGCTGCAGAAACAGGGAGAGTGAGAGCTTGCGCACTTTCCCTTCCTCTTCACCTGGCTTCCCTTGTCATAGGCATGACCTGGGGTAGTAGATTTGGGATGGTGGAGCAACTGATGATGTGACTCCCAGGTATTAAACTAAAGCTGTCCTTCTCTTTTGTCCCCTCTGCCTAGGACTGAAATGCAGATATGGTAGCTAGCATCTCTGACCATGCACAGAAAATCAAGGCTAGAAGAGAACCAGGATGAACGGGCCTGCTCGCCCCTGTTGTCAACTCCCATACACAGCAGCCCTGGGCTCCCCACTAAGACTCTTATTCAAAAGACAATGAAACATCTACCTTGCTTAAGACACTGTGTTTAGGAACCTCTGGTCCTAGTGGTCTAGCATGTATTTCCAAAACTGTGTCCAAGGCTACTCAGCTGTGAGCCATAGATCTGGGATTCAGACTCGGGTCATCACATATTTACCTCAATTTAAAACCCTTTCTGTTTTACAGCTATATCACACAGAACAGTTCACTGCAACATCAGGGTCAAGGTCAGAGCTGCTCATGACTCATATCTTGGAGGGCAGTGGTCACAGATGCATGATGCTCTATCTTTCCTTCCTGAGTCAGCTGCTCCCCCTTCGTTCAGCCCTGCCTGCCTTGTCCCACCTGCACCATCCCATCATGCTATCCTAGGGTAGGAGAGTTTCCAAGCAAAGTTGTTCCAGGTAAAATTGACAACACCTGAGAAAGGTCACAAGCCTGTGGGGGAATCTTGATCTAAAACACTGCCACAACAACAAAATGCTTCTGCAAGAACCAGAAATGTCTCAAACCAGTTGAGATCTTGAAGAGAATTGAAGGCTTCCTGCTTGAGTTTGAAAGATCCTTCTCTGGAACATGTAAGCAACCTAAAATAGAGATAACAGGGTGCACATAACTGCTCTAAATGATTCAAATGTCAAAAATGGAAAGAACAAAGCCTAATAAAATGTAATGAATAAGCTAGGCATGGTGGCACATGCCTTTAATCCCAGCTCTCAGGAGGCAGAGGCAGGCAGATCTCTGTGAGATAAAGATCAACCTAGACTACATAGCAAACTCAAAGTCAGCTTGAGGCTACAAGGAGATCCTGTTTCAAAACAAAACACACACACACACACACACACACACACACACCAAAAAAATAAAATAAATAACCAAACATGAATAATGTGAATGATAAACACTTGTGACCTGATGTAACTGGGGCGATGACCCAGTCAGTCGGTAAAGTGCTAGCCGTATAAGCGTAAGGACCTGAATTCACATCTCCAAACTCCACTCAAAAGCTGAGCATGGCGGTGGGTGTCTATAACCCTACTGCAGAGGCTGGGAAGAAAATGGGGAGATAGCTGGATCTCCGAGGCTCATTGGCCAGTCAGCCTCACCAAACTGATGAGTTCTGCATTCAGTGAGAGATCCTAGCTCAAAAATCACAGTAAACAGTGACTGAGGGATACACATGTACATACATATACAGCTGTGGGCATATATGTACACCCACATGAATACATACATACACTGAACACTCACTTGTAAACACACAAAAACCCTAAACTCATTTGGAGGGTGATACTTTTGTTCCAGCCAAACTTTGTCCAACATACTAAACACAAATAAAGATTACAAGGTAAAATACATTAAGAACGTTTACACATTTACTTCATGTGTACATGTGATGAACAGTCACCGTTGTCAAGGAGCTATTAGAGTTTATATCAGACTTTAGGTTTGCAAGTATATTGATAAATTGGTAAGGAAACAAGGAACCATTGGACGTCACCAAGTCTGAGAAACGTCCTAGTTCAGAAAAAAATAATCACATAATGCAGCAACTGAGAAAAATTCTTGGCAAAAGCTAAGCTCATTCTAAACACTGCCTAAGGTTGTCTATCTCATGTACCCTACAATGTCCTTGGAACATCAATATCGTACTTTCTGTGACATTAGGCAGATATACATCTTACTGTGAGAGATAGAAGTATTACAGTCCCTGCCTTTGGACTTCTTTCCCAGATTTTCTCATAGCTAAATCATTCCCCATGAAAATCAACATCTCATTACAGCCTTTCTAGTTCAGCACAAAATTGTTTCCTCTGATAATTAATGTGTAGGACATAAAAGAAATTAGCCGGTAATTCTAAAGCCTCCATTTACTACATTAAATCAATCTTTCTACCAGAACCTAAGCTGTTACAAATAGTCTGGGACTTGATTTTTTTGCTGGCTCTCAGTTACTAAGCTTGAATGGACTAGAACAATTAGATGAATTCAGGGACATAATACTGAAAAGCGCAGAAATGTATATACTTCAGGTCTGAATCAAGATTTGTTTTCTTGGCCTAATGAGGATAGAAAACACGCTAGAACATGCTTAACAATGACACGGAAATGGCGATAATCACAGGTGAAGCTGAGAAGTTCTCTCTGTGTCACCTATACAACACTTTAGATTTTCCTCACCTCGTAGACTCTGCTTCCCTAATCTTTCCCTTCACCATCCCTCTCAACATCAGTATCCCCAGAATGGCCCATGGAAACTGATGCTTGTTGACCTGGCTTCATTTTTGTTCCTGTGATAACAATATTCAGACCAAAACCAACATAGGGGAGGAAGGGTTGATGGGGCTTCCACTTCCAGGTCACAGCTCATAACTTCAGGGAATCAGTGGCAGGTGCTGCAGACAACTGGTCACATCACATCTACAATCAAAAACAGAGAGAAATCGATGCACCCAGGCTGCCTGCTTGTGGCTGCTTAGCTCAGCTGACTTTCTTCACCCATATAGTTCAGGGCGCCTGTTATCAGGTAACTCCATTTAAATGTGTGTATATGCATATATTTTAAGAAGCTTTTACAGCAGTAGATTTCTGTATGGCATTTTTGAAGGTCTTTAGTATTAAGTTATCCAACCTCATGCTCCTTCCTCTGTCCTGCCCTCCCATCCCCACTCCATTTGACCCTTTCTGCTCCATTATCCTCCTTTCTCCCTTCATACTACTACATAAATTTAAAAAAATTGAGGAGGACATGAAGTTGGGAGGGGGATGTAGTGGGAGGTTATAGGGGGAATTGGAGGTGGGTAGAGAGAAGATAGATATGATCAAGATACACTTTAATCACGTATAAAGTTTTCAAAAGATAAATAAAAATTATTAAAAAGAAATAAGCAAAAACAGATGAGCAAAATATCTAAGAACTCATGATCTTAACTAGCCAGAGCAACTAACGGAAAGTGCTATAGCATAGACATGCACAGAAGTGAGGAAAAGATGGAAAAATACACACTAAACCACAAAAAATACTTCGGTTTAGCCACTGGTACAAGAAAGCACAGAATGAGCCAGGAAGTTACCCCAGAGAGTCAGTTGTATCAAGGACACTATTTAAATAAAAGCATAATGTTGATATCCAAACAAATGTAGGTTTATAATAAGAAGTAGAAGTCATTCCACAGGAAGCCATTTCATTCAGGAAGAAAGAAACATTTGAAAAGGCACACACTAACGTCCCTAGTGTAGGTGGGGAAATTTGAGCATTTTATATTTTCTTCTGAGGGGTTGGTTTCTTTGTGTTTGCTGATTTCTTTTTCCTGAAATGAGTCATCATTGTTTTTATAGAGAAAATAACTTTATCAAAAAATTTAAATGAACAACCCATCCCCTCTTGACACTGCTGAGTAAGGCCAGCTCATGAAGTGGACAGTCATCTGTTCATGTGAGCATTATGCTTGTGCCCAACCACCTCTAGACAAGATTTTTAGTACCTCTGGGTTTCCAAGCCCTAGAGACCTGAGAGGGCCAGGATGGTCCCTAAAGCTTACACAGACACTGTATGTTATCCTCCTGGACCCACATAGAATCCCATCAGCCTGGGGCAGCAATGGCTCTACAAACAGGACTGCGTCTATATTTTGGACTCAAAGCCCCCTGTGAAGGAAAGACCTTTAACTGACTGTGTACTGTGTGTTGTCACTTTCCCATTTAATTCCCTCATCCACTCCAGGTGACTTCATCCCATCCTTGAGATAGGGAGACAGAAGTTCAGAGAAGTAAGCAAGGTACATAAAATCCACTAGCTAAAATGAGGCAGGGACAGGATCCACACCCAGGCACGCCTGCCTCTGACACTGGGCTCTACTGCTGCAGCTAATGGGGGATATTTTCCTCATCTGTCCACTTGCATGCTTTCTTCTCCCAGTTCCTCCTCCCTCTTCAATCTTAAAAGCAACTGGCCTTTTCCTAAGATGTTTTTTGCTGTCCTCTTTCAGGTAACAATGGTGATTAGCAAAGCCTTTCTATAGAAGGCAACCTCTAACTCTTGGCTTGCTGATTTTCAATTCACGCTTTTTCTTTAAATTGGGACAAAAATATTAGTCAATCATTTCCAGGGCATGAGCTTAACACCCCAGTAATGCAGTCCCCACCCACCACTGGGAGATTTTTCTGCACAACAATGACAATTTAGCTTGTTTTTTATTTTCAAATCCCTTTCAACTTCCATTTATTACTTTTTCTTTGCTTTCTTCCATATCCAGAGTTGGCCTCTCATCCATTTAATTGCTTTCTTTAAAAAGAGGTAATTGTTTTTAATCTGTCCTGAAACTGTCCGCAGAAGATAGTAACCAGTAATTGTCACATGAAATTTGCTATTTAAAATAGGTCTCTGACCAGACAGAGTACTCAGAATAGAATATTATAACTAATCTACAGCGATGGTGTAGCCAAGACAGCAATGCTGTTATTCTAAATGTCATTTCACTAATAGAATTCCTCTTTACAGAGTGAACAAACAAAATTCTAAACCATATTGAGGAAAAGCAGCAGCTTTGAAAAATCCAAGTCTGTTGGAAAGAACAGAGTCCCTTCAGGCTGCCCTGGGATTCTGGCCTATCACATTTTACTCTTAATGCATTTCAGAAGGAACAGGTTTATGGTATGAGGAAAAATCCAGAGGGTGTTTGTTTTCCTTTACAGGAAAAATAAAGCCAACGTCTTTCTAACTTGATGCATTGTGGGAATAACAGAAAAATCAATAACAAGTCTGAAAACAATACTCTTGTTTAAACAGAAAGCAAGACTTTTGTTCTAGCTTTTTCCTAAATATTTTTTAATCCATAGTAAAGGAGGAAAAGGCAAGAAGAAGGAGGATAGCTGGAAATCAGTCTCCACTTCAAGGTAGAAAAAAAATGAGTGAAAAATCAGGGGAACTTCCCATGCTTAGAATATTCCAACACTCCATACCTGCTCCCCCCGAATCACCTGTGGCTCTTCCTAATGTGTCGGGGAACCACCCACTTTATGGGCAGCCAGGTATGTCTCTTTCTGGAGTGTGCTGAAACCAAGTCATGTGACAACCACCTCTTACTGGTTCCCAAGGACCTACTGTTAATTGGGGTTTTTAGGTTTTTTTCATATTTAGTATTTTTAGTGAGTTTTTGTGCATTTCATATAGTGCATCTTAATCAAATTTAGACCCCTCTCCCCCTCCCTGTCCCACATAGTACCCCCAACACCAGATTTCAGGTATTCTGTCATATATGTTAAGTCCTATCTGGTCAAGCATTTCTGTTCTTGTGTCACCCGAGTTTTCTAGGGTCCCTTGCCCCTGGCACTATTAGACAAACCACATATCTTTATCTGAAATTTTCATAATTTATATCCTGGGTAGGGGAAACAGAGTAACCTTACAAAGGCGAACACCCCATGCCCCATTCTGTTCTGTGGCTCAGTGGCCCACCATTCCAGATCACTTCTGCACCCTGCCCACAGTTACCATTAGCTTTCGTGTATGCCTGTGGGCCTGTGGTCTCACTCCAGGTCCTCTTGTGTCCACACAAGTGAAACACTGGGGCCATTCTTTTCCACACTGCTCTCCTTCTCTTCCAATATGGCACCAAAAGCCCCTCCTTCCTCAGCTAACTCTCCACAGTCAATTTTCAGCAGCAGACCCCACCGGTGGGAGGAACAAGGCTCCTGGGGTCACACCAGGTACCCTTCAGTGCAAATTCATCCATTGGAGTCTAGTCATCCTATCTAGAGTCACCCCTTAATGAAGATCTGCTCTCCCTCTCCCCACAGTAATCATTTTTCCAATAGTTCCTTGGCTAGAGTTGAGTCCTACTGCCCATTTCCCCCTTTTCATGCTGGGTTTTTGTCTGCTTGAGTCAGCATGGACCTTGTGCATGCTGTCAGCATTGCTGCAAGTTCATATGAACAAGTTCCAGTGTCCTGAAAGCCTCTGCTTCCATATGGTCATGCGCCAACCCTGGTTCTTACAAGCTTTTTGTCCCCTCTTCCACAATGGTCCCTGAGCCATGGATGGATGAGGTTTAAAATAGGAAGTCCTATCCAGGGACGAGCACTCTGCAGGCTCTTGTTCTCTAAAACTTAACCAGTTGTGTGCATCACACTTTTTTGAATGAAGAAGCATCACTGGTGAGAGTTGAGGGATGTATTAGTATTCTTTCTGCCCCTGTTCTACTATGTTCCAAGAGCCTAAAGGTATAGAGGTTCCACCGTAGATGTATCACTTAGAACTGGGCATCTTAGACATACATTCTCTGTGTGTGACCAGTTGTGGAACTCTACTACAGCCTCCATCTGTTGAAAAAGAAGCTTTTTCTTTGATGAGTGGTGTACAGTATTCTTGTCTGTAAATATAAGGATCCATATTTAGAATTCAGTAAGAAATTTCATTTGTCTAGAGATCTGACAGAGTTTGGGTTTTCTCTAGGATCTATGACCTCTCCAGACATGTGTATTTGGCTATGTTTACAGTGTCACCCATGAATTCCCTCCCACTGTGAGGGCTCCAAGTTCAATTAGATAGCTGTTGATTACCCCCTAGATAACAGTGTCTCTACTGCAACAATAGAGGTAGTTTGCTGTGTCAGTTGTTGTGGTTATTAGGCTTTAGAGCTGGGCTGGACCATTGATTGGTTTTCTCCTTTAGCAACTTGCATAGTATCCTCCAGAACTATAAGAGTTAGTCTTCAGGGAGAAGGCCTTCAGGTCAGTTCCAGCTCCATTGCTCCAAGTCCCGTCTTCAGCAGTAGGGTCTTACCTTCAAGTTCTGGGAGGTAATCAAGGGCTATGGCAATAGCCTGTGTTATTTGGGGAGTCATACTGGTAATTTTTTTAAGAATTATGGAAATCAGTTGACATCACATTGAATCAATAGCATAATATCAGTAATGGCGAGAATGGCTATACCATAGAAATTGAAAAATGCAACACATCAAGAATTCCTCCCTTTCCCTGTAAGAGAGCTGGTTGTTAAATGTCCGCCAATCCAACACCACTTCTTTCTTGGTCTTCTTATGGGTTTCCTTTTGGTCTTAGAATGTAAAGCATTAACACAGGACCTCTACAAGGAGAGAAGAAAAGCAGGTCCCATATTCCAGAAACTTTCTACTCACTGAGATACAGGGATACATATCCATCCAAGCAAAAGCTAATGCTTTCTGGAGGGATCATGCTAAACCAGACCCATCCAAAAGACTACCTCCTGATGCTTGTGAACCTCCACTCAGCCTTGAAACACAAAGCATCACATCCCACAAAGGCAGTCTGCCCTAAGGTCAAGGGACATCACCCTCCTCCCTGAACAAATTTGCCCTCAGCCTTCTGCCCCACTGGCCCAGTTTTCCTGCTAAGCCCTGATATTCCTGACAGCCCTTCACAGCATGCCTTGACATCTTGTGACCATCCCCCAGCTGTTTCAGTTCCAACCATGACTTCACAGTGGGAGAGCCACAACCTAAAGAGCAGCAGCAGGAATTAATGCCTTTTATTCACCACTGAAACCCCAGTGCCTAGCACAGTGTTCACAAAGAGTACTGAATGAATTCTATGAGCAAATTTCTGCTCATCCATCAGAGACTATTGGCTAAAGTAGGCAATTTAAGAAATTCAGGACAAGGCATCAAGAAACTTGGATTCAGGGGCAGAGAAATGGTTCCGTTAAGAACATTTGCAGAGGGGTTGGAGAAATGACTCCGTGGTTAAGAGCACTGCCTGCTCTTGCAGAGGACTCAGGTTCAATTCTCATCACCTACATGGCAGCTAACAACAGTTCATAATTTAAGTTCCAAGGGATCCAACCCCCTCTTCTGACCTCTGCAGGCATTGCACAACACAGGTCCACTTACATATACGCAGGCAAAACACTCCTCTACATAAAATTTTAAAATCTTTTTAAAAAAGAAACTTGTAGGCCAGCTTTGGCAATTAATTTGCTCGTATAAGTCTTGAACATCTGTCTCTTCATGAAGAAACTAGTAGCTGAATTCCAGCATTCGTATGCTGGCTTTACCACTTAATAGCAGACTGGCCAACTTTTTAATTTTTTGTAGGTCAAAGTCCCTATCTGCAAATGAAGCTAACACACCCTATGCCTTTTTAAGCCTTCATTGTGAGACAAAAACATATGAGAGTGCTCTGGCTCAAAAATGGATGCTCCAAAAATGATCTGTTGCTTCCCTTCTCTTTTCTAGCTAAACAGTGCATGATTCCTCTGGACACAGTCAGATATCTCTCTACATATGGGAGAGGACAGGTACTGTATTCCAAATATCTAAGAGGGTAGCTTAGGGTAGGCTGGAGTGGAAAATGATTCCTTTCCCCTTCAAATAAAGCTTCACACCAGAAGACATGCAAGGATCTTCCTCTAGGAATAAAGAGAAATAAATTCAGAGTTGAACTAGATCCCACTTGACACCCTGACCTGTCATTAAGGATGCTTTCAGCTATAGGTGAAGAAAAGCCCAAATCAATGCTGCTAAAACAATGACTGGGTAGATCTTAAAGGGAAGCCACTATAGGGCTGATTTATTTAGCCACTGATGACAGTGCCATCATTAAGATGAGTTCTTTGTCTTTTTATTGCATGTTACTTGGGAACTTATTCCACTCCTGGGGCCCCAATCACAGCTGTAGTTCCATACATACTGTGTACCATAATGTAACATCTGGTACAAGAAAAATGGACCACTTCTATCTGCATCTCTGTTGAAGAACAGACAAACTTCACCATCAGTCTGCTAATAAAATATCCCTTATGTCACATTGACTAAGAAAGAATGGAGCCATTACAGGCTTAATGACCAGATCCAAATGGAAGAAAACCAGAGCTTGCCAGTGCAGAAGGTGTGGGACAAGAGAGTGTTATGTGTTAGGTATGCTTCTGCCAGAGTCTTTATCTCCTGGCTTGATTTGTTGAACTTGATCTCCTTTTGTTGTTAATAAGGAATCTTGTATTTTGATAGGAAGGTTTTCTAAAAGAATATTTTATTTGTTATTTTTATTTTATGCGTATGAGTATATTGCTTGCGTGTGTGTAAGGGCACTGGTGTCATGCAATGCCTGCAGAGGTCAGAAGAATGTGTCTGGAGTTATGAATTGTTGTTAGCCATGTGGGTGCTGGGAATCGAACCCAGGTCTTCTGCAAGAGCAGCCAGTGCTCTTAACTGCTGAGCCATCACTCTAGCCCCGATAAAAAGGCTTCTTTTTTTTCTTTAATTTTTTCAAAAACTTTGTTGAAAATTTCATACATGCATATAAGGTGTTTTGATCAAATCCATGCCCACTCCCTCCCCTCTAACATTCCCTGCTCTGAAGAGGTAACCCTAAAATCTATTAAGGATTACATACAAGCTCCCAAATACTTTTCACATTTTTGGCCTTGGAACAGAGTATGTTGCTAACAGGCCCACGGTCATTTTGACTTTCAGCCAAGAAACTGGCTACTTTTCTTTAGGGCCTTTTCACCCTAACTGCCTAGCTAGTTCTTACCTCCTGTTCTTACCACACCATCTTCTGAAGGGGTTACCCAAATTGCCAATAGGGAATAGGGACGCAGACTGCTTTGGCTTCTTCCATGCTGAACAGGGATGCAGGGTGAGGCAATTGGAGTACCCCTTCAGTGGGTCTGTCTAAAAGACTCCCAAATTGCATAACTCTTGTCTCTAAGGGGAGAATAAAGTCCTTGAATTATGAATAGGAGATGTGAAGGAGAAGTAAAGGCAAGAGTAATTAGCATTACAAGTTCTAGGCTGGGAACTAGAAAAGTCAGAACAGGACAATTTTCCAATGTTCATATGAGAGTCCATTGGAGTTTCTTGAGAAGGGCTTCCAAAAGCATCCCTCTATTGGGTTCCTCCTCATTTTTCTTTTGTCTTCCAAGGCTGGACTAGTTGGCTGGGAAGAGCAAAAAAAAAAGTTTCTTAAAGAGTGGGTATTTTTTGTTTTTTTGTTTTTTTTTCGGAATTAGTTACACTGAGAGCAGAGTACATATATAGCAAATTAAAGTGGGGTAGATATTCTGTACCACCTGGTGAACCTGCCTCCCAACCCATACATCACCACCCACACACATGCCCACAGCTACAGCAAAGAAGATCTTATCAGGGATTAGCTGACCTGTCAGCCTTGCTACTAACAAAAGCAGAGATATAGGCAGCATTTTTGAGTGCCTACTATGTGCTAAGCAGTGTGCCAAAGCAATTTGCAAACCTGAACCCTGATTCTCACAGTAACTCTGTGAGACAGGTTATCTTTTCGCTTTTTGTTTTTGGTTTTGTTTTGTTTTGTTGTTGTTGTTGTGTTGGGTTTTTTTTTTTTTCTTTTGATTGTGTGTGTGTGTGTGTGTATGTGCACGCGCGCGTATGTGTGTGTGTGTGTGTGTGTGTGTGTGTGTGTGTGTGTGTAGTGATTGTATGGAGATCACAGGACAACCCTGGGAATTAGTGTTTGTCTTATACCTTGTTCGAGACAGGGGCTCTATTGTTTGCCCCTGTGCTACACATTCTAGTCTAGCTGGCCTGAAAGACAGGCTTTCACACCCACTTTAAGGATAAGGAAACCCAGTCACACAGCAGCCAAAGACAGCAGCTAGTGAATGGAAGAAATGAATCTTAACTCAGAATTAATAGTGTATAACATCACAAACTTTCCTCTGTGCCAGAAAAATCTTGTGACTGAGGGACTAGGGTTGATGGACACAGTTTCCGTGGCTGTGCAGTACAGAAAGGGCAGGTGCTCAGCCCCTGTCACACTCAGAATCTGACTAGCAAGCCTAGCTAAGTTTGTAGCAAAGGACAGAGCTAGGAGCCAGGTGTTGCTTCCAGGATGTCTTCTCTGGTTGCTATTTGAGAGTTTTCTTTCATCCACATTGTTTTAACATAGTCTTCTGTCTTGCTAATGATAGGAAACTCACTGCTATGTGGGTCCATAAAACATAATCTCATTATCTCCCTTTGTCTCTCATTGCAAAGTGCTTTGTGGCATAGAAAGTGGGGTATGGAAAAATTAATTTCATTAAATTAATGGAGAGTGTCATGACTGCTCAGTTCAAACTTGAGAGCATTTGTAGGAGGGACTGTCTGCGCATCAAAGCTTGTCCTTTATTTTTGCCTTTTTTCCTCCCACGTGCACCCACCAGCTTTCCTAGGAAGGAAAAAATAATTCTAAATAGCAAGTGCTTCAGAAATATTGTTTCCACCAGCAACCTGGAAAATCCCAAATGCAGAACATCTTTATGGCCAACGAACAGACCGCAAGGACACTCTAGTTATCTTCCAAAGTGATAGAAATGCTACAGCTCAGCACGTGATACTGAAACTCAAAGAGCTCTGTGAGATGTGTCAGCTCTCTCTTAGGTCTTCAATGGACATTTGGAAAACCAAATGTTTTCTAAAGTTTTGCTAACCCTTCCAAGGGTCATTTCTCCCTTTCCTTAGAAAATCTACTCATGCTTCAAGGTGTCTCTCAAATGCCACGTTTTAAAAGGCTTCTCATTAGTTCAAGTTCAGAGAACTCTGCCTCTGGGCTCATCTGTGTATTGACTTAACTAATGCTTACTGAGCAGTGGGAGGTACACATCTCTTATGTAGATACTGGAAATACCATGGAGGAAAAGCCAGTCTTGGGACTGAGGAGATAGTTCCTTTGGTTAAGTGCTTGCTATGTAAGCATGAGGACCTGAGTTTCATTCCTAAAACCTACTTTTAAAAGCTGAGTTTGGAAGCTCATGCCTATACTCAAACACCAGATAGGTAGAGACAGAAGGGTCCCTGGGGCTTGCGGGCTGACCATGTGTGAGATCCAGGTTTACTGAGAGACTTTGTTTCAAAAAACAAGGTGGAGAGTGATTGATGAAGACACCTAACATGACCTCTCCCCCTCTATACACATGTGCACATATATTCACACACACACATACACTATATACATATATATGTGATATACATATATATGTATATAACTTTTTAAAGGCAGTGGTTCCCCTCCTCCAGGAGAATGTGTGCCTGTATCAAACAGTCTACCACCCAAATAATGGCCCCTCGAAACAAATAGAATCCTAAAAAAGAAGCTGCTGTTCCGTGAATTTAATAATCTAAGATTTCTAGCATCCTTCTTATTGGGGCCTCTAAGAATAAAAACAATATTCCCACATTAGGCATTGCTGATGTTCCCATGATAATGTCCCAGATAACTGTACTCCATGTGGAATCTCCCCTGAAGACTCACACACACATACTCATACACACACACACACACTCACACACCACACTCACATTCTCTCTCTCTCTCTCTCTCTCTCTCTCTCTCACACACACACACACACACACACACACACACACACAAACACACACACTTGACTCATTCATTTATTCCTCTCAACTTTGCTGGATTCTTCTGCTCTCTCTTTGGCCTCATACCTCAACTCCAAATCAAGTTGAATATTCCCCGAGTGCCCGCTGTGCATCAGACATCAGGTTTGCTGTTCTCTGCATTCTATGTCTAGCTCTGAAAAAACTTGTAAGAAAGATGATGCTATTTCAGCTTTACAGAGGGAGAAACAGAGACTCTGTACTAGGGAACATATCTTCATGTGAGTTCGGTCTTTGCCAGAATCAGAACTCAAACCCACATCTGTGATGCTGACCTTCTATTATTCCACACAACATCTACTTCTACCCACTTGATCACATGCAAAATAAGAAATGTAGTCCCCAGTATAACTTTCTCATAGGGTTATTATGAGTATTAAATGAGATTGTTGGACATAAGGGGCACTGATAACTCACTTGCCTCTGTGTTCTAATTGAAGCAGACAAACACACAAAGCCCCATGGAGGTCAATTTATAGCATAGTTAACCATCATCTCATAACTGGGGTCTCTTAATAAAGAGGAATTACAGAATTTGGCTCAAACCCAAAGCCAAAAGGTAAAATAATTTTTTGAGACAGCATCTCATGTAGCCCAGATTAGCCTTGAATTATCTATATAGCCAGCCAAGGATGAGTTTGTACTGTTGATTCGGTGGCCTCCACCTCCTAACTGTTGAGATTCGGGCATGTGCCACCACATCTAGTTTGATGCAGTGCTGGAGATGGAAATGGGGTCTTTGCATTCTCAGCCCCCCACTCCAAATGAAAACTTCTTGCTGACACCTCTCTCCAGATCTAGGCCTAGAATCTGGCTTTGGCAGAGCAAACTCTGCAAGTAGACTCTGAGTACATGCTAAAGCCGGATCACCTTGCTCTGCAAATAGACTCTGAGTACATGCTAAAGCTGGATCGCCCTGCCTCTGAAATCCAGTCCTCAGTAGAATAAGAATCCAGGAGACCTAGAAATGGGCCTCTGTTACTTTCTCTTACAGGACTACATGTGCTTCAGGAAGAACATGGCTTAGTAAACATCGAGCTCTCTACTACCAAGTAGGACTTGGTAGAAAGGACTCACTTTCTCTGCAGGGAAGTAGACAGGGAAAGAGGGAAATGTCTCTTCTGTCATTTTCCTGTCATTTGAAGGGAAGCAGAATAGAATCATGAAGAGGGAAAAATACTATTTCCCTGTAATGCCTTACAATAAAAGAAAACAGTACATACATGTACCCATTCCCTTTCCTGTCATTTTCATTATTGTTCCTAGAGCGTAATATACTTTTGCATTTTATTGTTATGACAGTGTTACTTTATATCTGACTCTATCGGACTGAATATTTCACACAAAAAATTATTTTTTGCTGTATCCTTACACACTCATATCCTTACACAGTCATGTAGACATAGTAGAAATAAGCACTTGCTCAATGAACACATAGGTGCTGTTAATGCAGAAACACCGAGACGCCACAGACTAACTAGTCTTCCCACAGAACATGTCCATATTTAAGTATCACTTTGCATTTATTATCATCTGTTTACCTGTCTGATAACAGGTTGAACCAGACCACAGCTATTTCTTTAAATTATTTTTCAATTCCCTATTGATGCAATGGGTTCATGGTTCACAAAATTAGTCTCATAAATCTACAAGCAATTTAATTATGCTATTATTCAAAAGAGAAGAAGAATTGAAGGTAGCATACAATATAGAAAAAGTAAAAATCTCTTAAGAATAAGTAAGAAAAATGAGGCAAAGCCACCCATAAATTCTTATCTTTCTTATAATACTCCCTCTGGGCATGCTCGTTTGTCTACTTTAATGTCTCAAGGTGGGAGGGGAACTACTTTTCAAGAATAATATTTCACAGTTTACTCATCCACAGTTCAATAACTCCCCCAAGATAGACTCAGACCATGTTGACAGAGGCTGGTAGGCAGGAAGGTATCATGCTTCAGTGTTGGTAGTTGTTAGCAAGTCTAACAGACTTCACAGGAATTCTCCAAAGACACCAGACAGAGATGCACTTTAAAAACACATCAACTTTTGGTTGAAACCACTAGGGAAAAAAAATGAGATGGAGCCAAAGGCCAAGGCTGAAGTAGGTCAATAAAGCACAGCTCCCTTAAAAATATCCTCTTCCCTCAAAAGACCCTCTCAGCTTCAAATTTCCATTCAAAAGCAGCTTTTCTGACAGTTAATAAGGAGCTAAGAGCATCTGTATGGTTTTGTTTACAGGCCCAGAACTGGAACTTAGAATGACACTATGTTGATCACACCCCAGTGGGCAATCCCAGCTGAGAAATCTGGAAACGGGGAGCAGTCAGATGAGGTACTCTGTGGAAAGACAGACCTGAGTAAGAGCTGGCTGGTATTTCCTGTAGATTTCACTCAGAGGAAACAAAACAGCAGTAAGAGGAAGGAAATAAAAATGGAATCTTCTCAGTTGTTCTTTTTTTATCTTCCAAGGGCTGAATAAAGGCAAGATATCATTAGGGAAACTAGGAAAAATTCTGGCTTCCATTTACCAGTGGCAACACAAAAAAACAGCTCTCACTCAAAGGAAATGAAGGATAGTTATTTATTCAGAAACTAGATATGAGTGACCATAGCCCAGCAACACAGATTCAGGTCACCCCCAAAAACCAAGTTCAACTGTGGAAGTGGTCACAGAACAAAGAAAGTCATAAATCAAGACACTGACCAAATACATTAGTAGGGACCACAAATAGGCAGGTTGTAGCAAAGTGGGGAAATCTCTGTTGTAGATTTCAGATGCTATATAATGACACTGTTAGCTCTTGGGTTAATGGATGCTAGTGGTTTACTTGTGATAGTCACAAGGATATTAGATCAGACACAGAGGTGGGCAGTGAATGGCTTTCCAAGAAACCAAAAATAGCCCAAGGGAATTTGGCTCTGGCCTACAACATTTTAACTCTCCACGGTCACAAAGTTCAATCATTTGGCCTTGTAGAATCTTTAGTACCAATGTGCCTCTGCCCCAACCTCCACAACTTTAGTTCATACCACTATGCTTTTTGTAAACAGGAGAAGACAATGAAGACAATCCAACTGATGAAAGATGATGGTGTCCGCATATATAGGAAGCCCTGATCTGTGAATTGTCTGTTGAGACAACTTTTAAATCTTGATCAAATAAGCAAGGAGGGAATTATAACACTATAATCTTCTGTCCAGCTACAAAAATTCCTTAGACAATCAGACAGCATATAAATCAGAGGTCCATTTAACTTATTAGGTCAATTGTCTTCATTCAAAAAAAAGAAAACCCTCGGGTACTATAATGGAAAATATCCTGAACTTCAAGCCAGAAGTCCTGAGTTCTAGTTCTAGATCTCTCAGTTATAAAGGTTGTAATACCCGGCATATCTCTTAATAGTTTTGACTCTCAGTTTCTTCATATCTTAAGTCAAACATGCCAATCTACAATTAAAAAGATCGAATAGAATGATGTGTGGCAAAAAAAAAAAAAAAAAATGGTTCCAACTAGAGCTCTTTTACCTCTCAGGGGACATTTGGTAATGTGAAAACACTTTTGATTGTCATAAGTGATGGGTAGAGGGACCAGAGATGCTGCTAAATATCCCATAATGTGTAGCACAGCCTCCAACCACAAAGAATTATTCAGTCCAAAATGTCAATGTGTCACAAATTTAAAAACCCTGTAAATGCAGTATATGTCAATGGCTATAAAGGCTTTATTGGATAAGATTGTTTTAAGACACAAAAGATAACAGTGGAGACAAAATGATGGCTACACCTCTAGTCACTGCAAGTAAGGAAAAAGTGGCTGGAAGGATCTGTGCCTCCACTAGGAAACCAACAGAATCTACTAGCCAATACCTTACTGGTCAGAATTATGCCATATGGCCACCTTTAGGAACAGAAGAGTCTAGGCCATGTTTTAGCTGAGTACAAGGCCTACTCAGAATATATCTTAGGTAGGTGACTAAAACTATATACAATAGAAATCACAATATTTATCTCCAATATACTAGAGGGATAGTTAAACAAATAGTAACTGATTAACAAGAGATATAGATTCATAGCCTAAATTCCACCATTTCCCAACTCTTTCCTCCTGTGTCACTTAATTTCCAAGCCCTATTTTCTTTGTCTGAAAAATACAAGTAACAACATATGCATGGATAAGGAATCGTCTGTGCTTTCACTCAGGATGTTGAGCATTCTATAAATTATATAAATATAAATATAAATATAAATATTATTTAAACAGTGTCTAACTCTGACACACCAGCTCTCTGTCAGTTTCCAATCTATCCCTTGATCTGAGGTGCCAGCCTTGACATCTCTCTAAATTGTGAAGGCCCAATCTATAAGTCAAAAAATGAATTTGAAAAGGAGAACAACTCTTCTGCTGCTTAGCCACAGAAATCAATGTACAAAATATGTCATCATTAGAGGTCAGATCTGGTATTTTCCTAAGAGAACAGCCTAATATATTGAATCTAATTCCTGTGTTTGCAAAGATTTCAGATTACGGGATAATATTAGAGGGATATCACTCTATCTATCAAAATGAGGATCATCATGCTTCGTGGTTAACATGGTATTTGCTCTACCAGTCCTCCCCAATTATTATTCCTAAGAGCATTTGGACTGACTAACATTTACATTTTGTTTGGAACTGCTCTTAACTAATGAGAAGCCATCATGAGGAACTTTATTAAAGAAACCTCACATTAAGTCCTGAGTTTGTGCTATGGGTTGACACTCAAAACTCATGAAGGAGTTTAACATCCACTGTTATGTTAATGGTATTAAGAGAGAAGAAGTTAATCCATCTCTGGTCTTAACAAGCGGGGTCTTAGGAAACCGATTAAGATTAGACAAGGTTACTGTAGTTCACAGGATTGACAGCTGGGAAAAGTTGTTGATTATAGTTTTTCTTCTGGTAGCATGCATAGCACCTTCCAGCACTGAGTGCTCTCCAGTAAAAATGAGGCTCTAAAGTCAGAACCGGCTTGATTTCTCCTTGTTTGTTCCACAACTCTTGTATGTAGTGTATTTAGCTATAGGGTCTAGTAAGATATGCCTACTGGTGTGATAGTGGCACAAATATTATGGGAGTAACCACCCACTCTTCAATTGAATTTAAGGTCCCCTTCCTAGGACAGAGCCCACACCTGACATTGATATTAGGCTTAAGAACCTGAGGCTAGACAGGTCACAGGACATAGGGGAGAACCTAATACTAATTTTCTACTAAATAGTTATTGCATTAAACTGACTCTTAATGACTTATTGTTATACCCATAGATTAAAGCATGTCTCAACTCTCACCAGAGAAGTTTCCTTGTGCAAAAGATGGTAATTAACACAGGAACCCACAAATGGCCAACGTGCAGAGAACACAAGGCTGCGGAGTACTTATCCCTGAATAGAACACCTATGCCAAATATCTGCTTCACAAGGCTCAGAGATCATTGCAGAAGAAGAGGCAGAAAGATTGTAAGAGCCAGAAATGGTAGATGACCACAAGGAAACATAGTTTTTCAGATAGCCAGTGACAGCATGCACAAGTCCCCATGTAAGCTCAAACCAGAAATAACTTCCAACATAGTCATGAAGACGTGGTAAGAAGCTCCAGCCCCACCTAAGGAAATTCTGGCAACAGATGGTTGAACAGATAAATTAGAGTCCACTTTATTGAGCAGGGGACAGTAAGGGGAGGTGGGGATCAGAGGAGTGGATCTAAATACTATCAAATGATATTATATGAAAATCACAAAAATTCAATTTTTAAAAGTATATTTTTTTAAAAAATTAGGCAAGCTCATTAGAGTAGAGCCTTGGTAGTTGGATCCTAATGGGAGAGAGCCGACACCCAGACATAGGAGCCATGTTAAGCTCTGCAGTAGTTCAGGTCTTTGCCAACAATAAGTCATCACCAGGTGGGTTCTCTAGCCCTAGAAGTCAAAATAAACCTTTTTTTTTTTTCGATAAAGTGGCCTGCTCCTGATATTTCATTATTGTGATGAAAACTACACATTTGAAGTGTCGTAAACCTCAAGTTTAGGAAGTACGCAAAGGGGAAGCAGCACCCATTCAATTTTTCAGAACTGTACTAGAAAAGAAATGTTCCTAAAATAGGACTCCCTCCCATAAGAACCTGTAATGGCTTCCTATTGTTGACAAGATTAAGCAACATCTTTTCTTTCTGGCTTCCTATACCCTGGTTCTGCCCCATCTTGTACACACTCAGAGGGGCTGGGCCAAACTCTAGAGCCCCTGCTCCTGTCACTGCCTTGTATCGCTGTGGTTGTGTCCTGCATTGAAGGGTACATACCACTGACCACAGGTCTTGATATTAATATTCTTTCCACTATCCTGGATCCTGGAATATCCTACAGTCACCCATTTCCCTTTCCCTTTCCTCCTTTGCACACCCGCATTGCTTCTTCCTCATCCACTTTTATAACTGCCTCTACCTTGAACCTATTCTTTCAAACTCTGTAATTCCTACCAATTTGTTGAGACCTGGTGAAAAAGCACTAGTTGGCTTTATCGTTAACCCCCATTATTTCATTTCTTTCTTGTTAATCTTTTTACTCTGACCTCTCAGAGCACCAGTCTACAGCATACAGTTTGGCACTCGTTGACTTGTCTAAAGGGTTGTCTAATTGTTTCAGCACAAAGCTCTGGCTTCAGTTGGATTGTAAAGACTTCAAGGACAGGGTTCGATAGTCTCTATCTGTGCTGGATCCCAGAAGGGGAGGGAGGCAAAGATCTACATTTTAGGTGCTCAAATATTTTCTTTCCCCCAGGGAGGCCACCCTAGGGAATCAAATAAACAAATACCTGATGCATGCACAGCTGCTGACTAAAAAGCTAGCTTCCTTATTTACATAAAAGCCTCACAGGTGAAAATCCAAATGAGCCTGAGATTAGGGAGACTCAGCTGATAGTAGTATTCATGAATATTTAGCAGGGTTGTTCATTAGCTCAGTGTAGAGAAATATCCCTCCTAATCACAGAGCTGTAATGACTGTTGGCATTTAATTGTGCTCATCCAGTAGTAACTAAGCTGTAGGGAGCAGGGTGAGCTGAAATACCCAATGTGACATGGAGTCTCAGGTTTACATCCAAGCTGCACACAGTTCATAGGTCTTCCAAAGGTAATTTAGAGGTGGGAGATGGGGAGGACAAAAGAGAAACTTGCAGGTAGGGAACTAATCCTCTATCCCCCATCCAGGAAGCTCATCCTCCATGACAGCTTTTATGCTGGGGTTGATCTCAAGTAGGAAGAAAAAAAAGAAGGAAGGAAGGAAGGAAGGAAGGAAGGAAGGAAGGAAGGAAGGAAGGAAGGAAAAATAAGAAGAGAAAAGAAAAAAGAAAGAAAGCCCTGTTACTAAAAATATTAGAAAAGAAAAGCAAATTATTATAGGCAGAAGACTGCTTGGAATCAGAAAACAAGATACTTTCTAGGCCCTGCCCATTACCTATGGGAAACTAGACACATGGTAAAGCTGGGGTTTCCTCACCTCTGGAGTAAACACGACTGATATTGTACCCACTGTACCCTGGAAAGATCTTCTAAAGACATACGCGTGCCCTTCCTTCGGCTATCAGACTATTGAAACACTGAACTCCAAGAAATTAAAATTTTCCTAGGAACCCCATACTGGGAGAAGAAAAAGACTGAACTCTGCTAGCAGCTAGAGGAGGAACTTGTCTCCCAGAATGATTTTACACAGTGTAAAGACAATATGGGTCAGTGATAGGACTACACCTTGACCAGGACTGCTTACCAAAGACAATACGGGTCAGTGATAGGTAGGACCACACCTTGACCAGGACTGCTTACCTGTTACAGGTTTTGCATACCTGTTGCCCTTTATTTAACCCTAAACCTTCTGTCGGGCCCTGAAGATGGACTTAGGGGGTCCCTGGACCTCTTTGGTCCTCTTCCCAATGTGGCCTCATTGAATAAATCTCCTTTCTCCATTTCTTGCTACTATTGGTTTTTTTTTTTTAATATTTTGTTATTTTTATTTTATGTATATGTATGTATTGCTTGCATGTTGGTAAGTGCATCTGTGTTGTGCAATGCCCGCGGAGGACAGAAGAGGCTGTCAGATCCCCTGGAACTGGAGTTACGGACAGTTGTTAGCTGCCATGTGGGTGCTGGGATTCAAACCCATGTCTTCTGCAAGAACAGCCATGTGTTTAACCTCTGAGCCATTTCTCCAGCCCCTTATTTGTTTCTTTAATTGGCCAGTGAGAACGTATAAAGTCAGCACCTAACACATGCTAGCCTAGAGGAGAGCAGTGTCATCTTTACCTAGAGGTTGATGAACTCAAATACTTATGGCCTTGGGAAGTGAACTGACCAAGTGACAGGAGCCTCCATACATCCAGCTCACTGTGATCAGACCTGCAAATTCTCCCAAATCCAAGATATCCAACTCACATGGTGCTCTCTCTTTTCTTCATCATTTGTTAACAGCCATTAATTCTTTGTGCAATGACTCGCTTAATGTCTGTCTCTCTCTAGATTGTAAAATCATATTCTGTCTTACGTAGGACTAGATCCCAGCATCTAGCACATACCTAGCACCAAATATCACTGAAAATGCCTTGCTACATAAATGGCTGCATGATTCAGTTCACAATATTCCCTTTTGGGAAACTGGGGACATAAAAAAGTATAAAGTAGGATTCTTTGACATTAAAGGACTATGCTAGTCCCAAGAATGACATGGATAAATGTTATCTCGCCCAAAGGAATAATATTCAATTTCTACCTAGATCTGTTACTATATGAAACAAAAAGTCTGCTGGAATGATTTTTCCTCAAATTTGAAAGATGTGTTTGGAACAGATAGCATTACACAGTCCATAGCTATATACGAAATTCGCTGAATTTCATAGCTAAAACTGAGCTGCGGTGAAAGGACTGTCCATCAAGAAATACAAGCCAGAGGTATTAAACTGCTGTGGGAAGGAAAAAGCTAAATAAAATTCGCATGGGAAGATAGACCAAATTCACAGATGGCGATCCAAAGTGAGCTGCTTCTCACCAGAGCAATGCTGTGGGTTAATTATGCTGAATTCTATCAGCACTGGTTATTTTTAAATGGTGAATAGTTCTCAAGAAAGGCCAGCTATCTGAATCAGCTGCTGATTCTTAACCACAGTGATGATTGCCAGGCCTTATCTCTAATAATGACAACACCCTTCCAGACTGGTATTGGGCCTACTGTGCAACTATGAGTTTAATCAGGAGCCAAGAATTAAATGTCCAAAATGACAACTTGGGAAGTAGCCCAGATAGAAACTGAGCCCCAGACTCCAAAGCCCATGAACTTGGTACTCAGTCAGCCTGTGCTTCCGGGAGAAGAAGAGACTAGAACTTCAGCCCTCATAACTTTGTTCTGGACAAGCTCAAAGCACCAGAGCATGACCGTGGATCCAGGGTTAGAGGCCTCATTGTCCAGACCTGGGCTGAATAGCTTTGATTGGTTTGTGAGGGGAGACCAACAAGACACAAAACTGCCTTTCTTGAGAAAGCCTGTCAGTGGCCAATCTACTGAAGCATAGAATGAGCTTGCCGTTTCCTACACTAAGTTGAAAACAGAAGAGCAGACACTTCTCAAGGCAAGGACAGAAGCATCTCTGTAAGGCTTACCTGGCTACCGCCTGCCACCTCCCTTCCTCTTTCCTTCCCTCTCTCCCCAGAAAACACCAGTATTCCAAATTAATCATTCCCATGCTATGCTTTTCCCTTTAAATGCCACAACTTGCATTTGCCAAGAAATCTCCACATTATCCTGTTAGATTGGCCTAATCGAAATAATAGTAACATTATACAAAAGTATATCCCATGAAAAGGGTCAAGAAGAACAGCCACAGTCATCACATTTCAAATATATATAACCCATCAACCTCACCAAGGAAGATGGGGACAGTGATAGGGGACTGATAACTGCCCAGCTTTGTCTTCTTCTAGCAAGTTCCTTCTGATCTTTTATTGACTCATGGTTTTCTCCTTCTAGGGAAATTCAGAGAGAAGACACCTAGCTCCTAGGGTGATTTGTTTACATTTTATATCTAGAAGATATTTCCATGTTTACATATTCATCATTCTTTCCCTAGCAAACCAGAAACATTTCTCCGAATTAGAATCATCCATGTCTCCATGTCTTGCAGACAAAACAGAATCCTGAAATACATTCCTCTCCTCCATCCCTCCTCCTTCTCTTTTCCATCATGTTCATAATCCGACCCTTCTGGTGTCCAGAAAGTCCTGTCTCCCAAGATTCTGACCTTTTCTCGGTGATATTTTGCTTTTTGAATGTCCGTGGCTCATTCTCCATGAATTTAGTCAAAAGCCTCAATTTTGTCTTCATTGTAATGGACTCAAATCCAAGAGCTTCTTTCCTCCCCTTCTACTGAATGACTGATGTACCCCCTCTCCTTGTGCCCCCAAGCCATTTATAATATTTTATCTAGAATTTGATTACCACAAAACATATCACACCACCCTCTGCTTTCATCTCCTGTGGTCTCCATCTTTCTTCTGAAAGACACATTGCTTTAACCCATAAATTTTCATTATGTAGTTCAATACCTCTTTTAACATTCTGTAATTTTTCATAGTCAAAGGCTCTGGATCAACTTCTAAATGCAGATGGAAACAAACATGTGCCCTGATAAATCACGATTTATGCAAGCAATATATCAAAAGACAATACCTCTCTGTGGGAAAACTTTGTGGTGATTCCTTCTAAATAACTGAATGGATGACTTCACCAACCAGGAGATTCATCAACGTTGTCAGTGACTCCCAGCCTAAGTCTGTCTCTCCTACATACGCACACACACACATAGGTACACCTTATAGTCTTTGATAACGCTTTCATTTTTCCTTCACAGTAATGAAGAAAATGATAACGGCTAACCCTCACCAGAGCTTACAGCACATCCAAATCACGTTAAGCCCTTTCTATACAACACCTCATGTAATCTTCACACCTCGTTAACTTCATTTCACACATGATAAGCTTGAACTGTGGTCACACAGCTGGCAGGTAAAACTCCACTGACTTTGATTATTTGATGGACATGTCTATCTTCCCTGCTTTATGGTAAACTCTGTTCAGAGCTCAATAAATGTCTTTCAAATAGAAAAAAAATTCAAGAAATATTGGGGCAGGGCGGGGATGCTGAGCAATGACTCAGTGATTAGGAGCACTGACCTTGCAGAAAACCAGGTTTGGTTCCCAGTACCCACATAGCAGCTAACAACTCTCCATAACTCCTGTTCCAGGGACTCTGACACCCTCTTCTGACCTCTGCAGGCACTGCACACAGGTGCACTTAGATACACAGGCAAACGCTCATACATATAAAAAATAAAAATAATAAATAAAATATTTTTTAAAAGAAGAAATATTTTGTGGCTCAGAAATAGAGCCTTCACTTATCATGCATGAGACCTGAGGTAAATCTCAGGCATCCAAGAATAATAGTTAAAAAATAAATATTTGGTAATGTTTTTCACATCTACTAATTATTGTTTTTTAATCATTAATTTTTTTAATTTTTTTTTCATACAGAAGAATTCATTCCAAAGCAATTGACATTGAGACGTTTTCACATGCATTTCTAATCTCTATATACATGACTATCACTGGTCACAGTCGCCCACCTTCTGAGCTCCTCGGCATCTGAGCATGAATACAAACTCGTCAGATAGACAGCCTTCCTCTCCCACTAGAGGCTCCATACTCTGCCATCCCTGTCACTGTCCACTGTGTTGTCAGCACCCTCATCCATTCCCCCCTGTCTGCCCTTCTGGTAAATCTAGTCAAGCCAGAGGTCCCTGTTCCAGGAGGATCAGCTGTTCCTCATCTACGGCAATCCATTGTCAGTATTCCTTTGGATAGAATTGGGGTCTGCTGTTCATTTTTCCAGTAGTATATTGGGTTACTGTCTGGAAGAGCCTTAATCTATCCTAGCCAACAACTCGACTGAAGGTATCGCCTGTCTGGCTTTG
>NW_008335438.1:771300-776311 GCF_000622305.1 Nannospalax galili
ATAAATATTTGGGGCCAGGTGTGGTAGTACATGGAGACCCTGTCTCAATAAATAAATAATTTTGGGAGGCCCCAAAACAACAGAGGCTCTTGCTGTTCCCCTTGGTTGGCAATTAAAGCTATAGGACAAGATACACTTGCAGAAGATAGCACACGTCTTGATTGTAAGATACAGGGAAATCATGTTGCAGCTGAGCTGAAAATTCCTCCCTGCTGGCCAGTTTTCACAATGCTGAAAGGTACTGTACTGGCTGATGGGAGATGAAAAGCTCCAATGGTCTTACCCAACTGTGAACCCTATGAACCAACCTAACAAGCAAGGTGTGCCCAGGTGTGCAATGGAGGCATCTGCTGTGGGAGCAACCAACTGCTCACTAACTGGATTTGAGGCAATCTATTCCTCGTAGTGTAAACCCAATCAAACACCCACGCCTAAGAAAGTCAGAGTCTCTAAGAGGGAACTTACTTGACTGAATTGTTATAGTGTCAAACTGCCCTCTAAATATCTATGTTTATACTCAGATGATACTCAACCTCAGAGAAACTTCTCTTTGCAGTGAATAGAGGTCAATGCAGAGACTCATGGCTACCAAGGTGCTCAGAAAAATGACAAGAGCTCAGCCTTAAGCCAAACATTTAGATCGCCACCTCTAAGGTTCATGGAGAATCATAGAAGAGGGGAACAGAAAGGACATAGGAACTTGAATATAGGAAGAAGAGTTAAAAATTCTATTTTCAGGGCATGCTCCAGTCACTGAATCATGTTCTCACAGCAGATGCATCCATCTGCACTGGACCTACACAAGACTAGGACTGTCAGCAGTCAACTGGGGACCAAGGAAAGACTTGCAGGCCCTAGCCCTCCCAGATGAGCTTCTGACTACTGATGAATTTGGGGGGAGGGGCAGTCACCATCTTCAGCTGTGTACCCACTGGTGCGCCCACTGGGCTCCAATGGATAGTTCTAAGCCTGTGGTCATAGAGACAGCCCTAGTTAAACTTAGTAGGTCATAAAACAAAAGAAAAGGACATGAAAGTAGGAATAGGATTTGTAGGGAATGGAGGGATTGACAGAAGAGGGAGATATAAACAGGGATAGTGGGTGTGAGTCATCAGAATGTGTCATATAAATGTATGAAATTGTAAAAGAACAAAATTAATACAAAATAAGTAATTGGGGGCTGGAGAGATGGCTCAGCAGTTAAGAGCACTGGTTGTTCTTGCAGAAGACCTGAGTTGGAATCCCAGCACCCACATGGCAGCTAACAACTGTCCATAACTCCAATTACAAGGGATCCAATGCCTTCTTCTGTCCTCCAAGGGTACTCCACAACACACTTACAAACACGTGCACTTCCATACATGCACACAATACATACAATATACATAAAATTAAAATAAAACCTAAAAAAATTTAATTTAAGTAATTGAATCAAAATCTTCTTGGATTAAATTTAGAGAGAAAAGACTTTAAATAAATGAATATTTTTATTGGTGGTAATGATGGTCATAGTGGCATGGAAACTTTGGAAGCAGGACTCACGGAGTTAAAAATGTGAACTTGGCAAAGCATCTCAGGAGCGCAGGAGGTAAACTACACCAGTCCTGGATTAGGTTGAGAGACACGCTCTGAGAATTCCTCTAAATGTATGTATGACCTGGAGTGAACTTCGTTCTCTCTCCCGGCTCTTTCTCAATAATGGTGGGGAGGACAGTAGGGAGGTCCCATTAAACACCGACAGCAGGCACTCACTGTGCTTTTTAAAGAGAAGAAAAAAATAACCTTCTCCACAATCTCAGCGAATGGATTTAGAGAGAGTTTTAAAAGCTAACAAAATAAGAGAGAAGATGGTAACAAGATTTAGAAAACAAAAGGAAATTAAAATACATCTAAGGACAGAAAATGTAAAGGGCAAAACAAAACTGAAAGCTGTTAAGTGGAAAAGGTCCAAAAGTAAAAGCGTCTGGCTGCAAGTGGAATGCCTGAGGCATAATTAGATTCAGGAATCTCCACCCCACCCTAGAGCATGCTGCAAGCAAAAGCCCCTTCTAATCTACCAGAGGACTAAGGCTCAAGGGTACCTCCCTGCACGCTCTGCAGCTGAGAGTGCCATATTGAATGCAGGAGGCCATGAGAAAATCTAGTGTAAAAGAATGGGCCCCTTATCCCCCTCTCCAATTTCCCTTCATAAGGGACATGTAAACCTCCTCACTCAAGCTATTAAAAGGCTAGAAATTCCCAGAGGTAGGAGCCTTCCACCTGCCCCCAGAGTGAAGCTCACATGGGCAAGTTCTCAGATCAGTTTATATGCATCAATTAAAGGAAAGTCAGAAGAAAGCCAGGGACCCTCAAAAATATTTGAGTAAAGTGTCTAATGTGAAAGATCAAATTAAAAATAAAAAACGGGAAAGAGACTGTGAAGAGCAGAGAAAAACCTCTAGTGAATGCTGTAATTAATACCTTCAGAGTGGCGAACAAGTAACACGGCAATCAAGATACAAGAACATGATGCTAATTTTTAAAAGGAACGTGCAAACATGGAAAAAAACTGAGAACTTGAAAATGATAGCAGAAATGAAAAATGCAATGAAGGGCTAGAAAACAAGGAGATCCTCATAAATTAAATTTTGTAAAGAAAGGAGTAGATAAGAGAGGAGAAAATGAAAAAATCAACATATGGATCTAGACAAATCAACTCCTGAGAGCCCAGGAGCTAATAAAAGCAAGGACTCTGGGAGGAAGAAAATTACAGAAAAAGAAGAAAAACCTTTTTAAAATAAATATAACATCCCAGAAAACTTCAGTTCCAGATTTAAAAGACTGGCTGAGGGCTGGAGAGATGACACAGTGATTAAGAACACTGGATGCTCTTGCAGAGGACCCAAGTTTGGATCTCTGTCCTCCTCGGGCACTGCAGGACACAGGTGTACTTACATTCACAAAGGCATAACACTCGCACACAGAAAGAAAGAAAGAAAGAAAGAAAGAAAGAAAGAAAGAAAGAAAGAAAGAAAGAAAGAAAGAAAGAAAGAAAGAAAGAAAGAAAGAAAGAAAGAAAGAAAGAAAGAAAGAAAGAAAGAAAGAAAGAAAGAAAGAAAGAAAGAAAGAAAGAAAGAAAGAAAGAAAGAAAGAAAGAAAGAAAGAAAGAAAGAAAATGAGTGTAATCCAAAGAAAGATTCACAGTAAGATGTAGCCAGGATGGCATGTTTCTGAACTTGGGAATGAAGTGTGGACCCTAACACACCAGATGGGAAGGACTGATTCTAATGGGGGAATTCATGCCACATTTCTCTGCAGTGACAAGGAGAGACTAGGGGAAGGAGGAAACAACTTTAAAATCATAGATATGGCTCTGCAGCAGAGTACTTGCAGAGTTTATGCAAGGCCCTGGACTCCATCTCCAGCATGGGAGAATCCTGAAGGAAAATCAGGACACAGTGAAGGAATCTTACTAAAATAGTGGAGAGAGCATCCAGAGGAACAGAACCCACACACATATATACACTCACATTTATGTATAAACACTGATGTGTGTATATGTATATATAACTGTCCTAGTCGGGTTTTATTGTCAACTTGACACAACCAAGAGTCATATGGGAAGAGGGAATCTCAATAGAGGGATTTCACAGATCAGATTGCCTGTGGCCATGTCTGTGGAGTGTCATCTTGACTGCTGATAGATGTGGGAAGATCCAGTCCGCTGTGGGCAGTGCCACCCTGAGGCAGATAGTCCTAGGTTGCATAAGAAAGCTGGCTGAGGATGAGGCAGAGCTAAGGAACCAGTTTCCTTCATGGTTCCTCCTCCAACTTCCCTCAGTGACGTCCTGTCACCTGAAAGTGTAAGCAGAAATAAACTCTTTCCTCCCAAGTTGCTTTTTCAATCATGATGTTCACCACAACAGCAGAACGCAAACTAAAACAACAGCTTCCTGGCTGAGACTCTACAGGTTCAAAGCAACATGAACACTGGAAGCCAAATTGTTTGATTTAACTATTCAGAGATGGTGGTAAGGGGAAATGACACAGTGAGAGATTTCAATCACCATCTTCTGTCATCAGAAGCCAGTAGGTAACATCTAATGCTAAAAATGAAATAATAAAATGTACTTGCATAAAGCTTCAAAATAAGAAATGTGGGAGAAATTGATGGAGAGCTAGAGATACTAACTGCCTCTGAGAATAAGTTTCAGGAGTGGAGTGAAGGATGACAAGGGACTTCTCCCTTTATTATAAATATTACATAGAAGATTAAATTAGCTTATCGGCAGTTCCCTGGGTTTTTAATTGGATTTTAGGACATCTATTTTGATAAATGAACTCAATCTGAATTCCAAAAGGCTTATATAAATCAGAATCTAACCCCCGCACACTCATCCTTAAAGGAAGACACATCTCCTTCTTTCTGCTTGATGCTCAATGGCAGGTCAGACACACTCCAAATTGTTGGAGACTTACTTGGTTCCTACACAACTATACACAATGTTCAGTTCTCAGAATTCCTATGTGAGTAGAGATTTGAAGTAGGTTTGAGCCATGCGTACAGTAAACAAGTTGGTCAGGTGGGTCAGTGAGGCAAACCTGGAACAATTAAGAAAGTTAAAGTACTTATTTTAAGAAGAGAAATCAGAGAGTGTAGAAAGGGCTCAGTGGTTCAAAGCCAGTATTGCTCTTGCAAAATGACTTGAGTTTGGTTCCCAGCAGGCATGTCCAATGACTCACAAGGACCTGTAACTCCAGCTCTAGGGAATCCATGCCCTCTTCTGGCCTTTATGGGTACCCGCATGCATTCCACATAGGCATGATGCATACACATAATTAAAAATAATTTAAAATTTTCTAACCTGAAGGAGAAGAATAGTAGGCAACAGACCTTAAAAAGGGAGATATGGATAAAAATTGGGTTAGATTAGGGGAGGGGGGAGGGAAGGGAATATGAGAACCCTAGGGGATAAGGAGAAAGAAACAGTTCAACAGAGGTATGGTCATGGGAGCAAGGGTATTAGTAAGG
>NW_008335438.1:777630-783630 GCF_000622305.1 Nannospalax galili
ATGCCCTCTTCTGTACTCCACAGGCATTGTACACATAGGCGCACATGCAGATGAAACACTAAATAAAATAAAATAAAATAAAAAATTTTTAAAGAAATGAACATTTCCCTTGCCATCTCATTCAGCCCTCCACATTCAAAAACTTTGTGGCAGCAAGCTCTTGACTGGTGCTAACTAGGAATATTTGAGGAGCCAAATAGGTCATGTCCTGGCTAATCTTATTTTATATGGAGATTCCTCTGTGTTATACTGTTTAATGATGGAAACAGAAACAACCCCTTCTTGATGCTCTTAGCTTTAGACTATGTGAAGTTTTAATATTCTCCCAATATATAATAATAATCAGGCGCTGGATATGTTAATTAACCTGATTGAGTCTCCCTATAATATACACATAGATCAAAACATCACTTTGTATCCCTCAATTATTTGTCAATGAATTTTTTAATTATTTTTATTATTTTAGGTGTGAGTGTATTGCCTGCATGTAAGTGTGCTCATGTCGTACAATGCCCATGGATGTCAGAAGAAGACATCTGATCTCGAGGAACTGGAGTTCCAGATGGTTGTTAGCCTCCATGTGGGTGGTGGGAATCTAGCCCAAACAGTTCTCTTAACCACTGAGCCATCCCTCCAGCACCCTTTTCATATATATTTTATATTAAGTAAGTAACAATGAGTAAGTAAGGCCTGAATGTACATGACTGTGGGTAAGGCCTCATTCTTTTTGCCAGATGCTATCTGAGAATTTCAAACAAGATTGTTAACTTTGTTCACAGTATACCTTCCAGCATCCTGGGGCTTTTATCAACTATAATCCCATCACATGCTCCCTCTGGAATCACCTGGTGATTTCATCTGTTTTCCTTAGTCACCCTTGAAATTAAAGACAGTAACTTCAAACCCCGCCAAAGTCAGATATATGACTATTATAAAAAGCAGTGAACTGGGTCTTTACATTGCCAAGCTTCCATCCAGTCTTAAGAGTGTCTTACTTTCTGTGACTTTTCTATGAGAAGCCTACACCTAAGCTGTCAGGTATGTCTTGCTGTCTTCTAAGCACTTCCCTTTCTCTTAACCCTTATGATTTAGCCTATGTTAAAAGATCTTCATTAAATACCAACTCTGTTTCATAAACTTGCTAAACCTGAAATTCTTGGTTGCACTGAAGCCAGGAATCCCATTTAGCTTGATTAGAGGTACCTAAAAGATTAGGGAATTCCTCAAGTTGCTGCAGGTAAAAGTAAGGAGCCGTGCCTCCAGCCTCTGTCCCCCCAAATACTAATAACAATGTGCAAACACTTTGAGCATTGCCTCTGTTTTCTAATGTCTTTAATATAAACTTGAGACTACCCAGGCCTGTGCCATAGCTCATCCCTCACCCCACTCCAAACCACCATACAGCTGCCTTTCTGAAAGACAGACTGTGTGTTCTAGAAATACAGTGTATTAGTCTGTACAGGCTAATTAAATCACCCAATTTCAACACACTGTATTTTCCAAGGTTCGATAGACTTTGAAAATGTTATTGACCTGTACTAAATGAGCCAGAATATTAGCATTCTTTGAAGAATTCATTCCATTCTAAACATGCAAGGCTTTTAAAGTCTCCTACAGAAGATGCAATTCATTGTGAAGAATTGATAGGGATTATCTCAGAAACATCCTGTGGATACCACCCTGGAAGAGTTCCTGACCAGGTATGCTGCTCTAGACCCTCTCCTCAAGAGAGCTCCCTGTACTAGAAGAAAATACAGTCCTCTAACCCAAAGGAAAACACCAGGAGTCCCAGAACACTACAGAGCTCTGTTGGAAGGACAAGAAGAAAGCAGCTAGCCTTTCCTGGGGAACCTGTAGTATAAAGTGCTGATGTTAATCTTCAGATGATCTTAGGGAATATGTGCTGTTTCCAAAGCCTTAAATGGGAAAAGTGAAATGTACCAGGCAAGGAGGTAGTAAGAGAAAAGGTCAGGAATATCAGTGGACATGTCACCATTGGGGAAGGGAAGCTGTCTGCAATAGGGTGCTCAGGGCCTATGCAATAGACAATAATGACAGAGACTGATCCTGTACTTTTATTTTTTTAGTTGATTGTGTGTGTGTATGTGTCTGTGTGTGTGTCTGTGTGTCTGTGTGTGTGTGTGTGTGTGTGTGTGTGTATTTCGTACAGAACATCTCAAACAATCTTATTCATCTTTATACCTGCTTCCCAAATGGCACCCTCCCATAGCCTACCCCCCACCACTGGAGCCCATATACTCTATCCCTGTTACTGTCCACTGTGTTGTCAGTGCCCTCAGCCGATCCCCAGTGCAAGTCCATCCGCTGAGTCTAGTCAGCCTATCTAGAGTTCCTTGTTTTAGGAAGATCATCTGTTCCTCATCCAGCGGTACTCAGTTGCCAACATTCCTTTAAATAAGATTGGGGTCTGCTGTTCATATTCCCAGTTCTATGCTGGGTTACTGTCTGGGAGTCTCTTAGGCCACCCTGGCCAGTAACACAAAGGTAGGTATCTCCTGTCTGGCATTCTTTCTAGTTATGTAGCCTTTAGCTATACACATGGATTCTTAAAGAATTATACTGACCACTTTAATCTTTGGTTATACTTTCCTTTTGGGTGTTTAAGACCATACAATTGGCTCAAATAAACCAATTTATTTTTACTCTTAAGGTCATTTGAGGATCTGTTCATCAGGGGCCACATGGGCTTGGGAGTAGCCCCTGGCTCCTTTCTTTTACCAGTTCCATCTTTGTGAAGATAAGTCAAAGGTCCTGCTCGACTGTGGCTGGCTTCACTTGGAAGCATGGAGGAAATGTTTCCTCTGAGTTGACCCTCCTCTTTGTAGACTGGACACTGGTTAAAGTCCATCTGGTGGGGTCTCCATGGCCTCCCTGAACAAGAGGACAGGTGACCATCACAGTTACAGAACTTTTTGAGAGATACTCCATAGTCCCCTGGAAATTAGTCGACCTTGGAGGGCAAGGAGCAAAAATCACCCTTTAATGCATGGTGTTTTTGTCTATGTGTGAACACACATGCCACAGCACATGTGGAGGTCAGAAGGCAAGTTTTAGGAATTGGTTCATTCCTTCCACCATGGGGTACCAGAGATCAAACTGAGCTGTAGGTTTCTAACCCATTCTGGCTACAAGAATTTTAAGGACACAGGGGTACCCATTCCAAGGAAGAAGAATCAAGGTTTGAATGTTTTTTTTTTCTTGAACCTTGTCTACAATGAATTCAATTTTGCTTAATTTTTTTCTTGCCTATGTACAACAATGTATATGTCAAATTCTTATAAATTCAAGAACTTGCTTGCTTTCATCATCAATGTATAACACAAACCAGTTCATTCATCCACCAAATGGAAGTGTTTGCCAAGTATGAGAATACATGGAAAGCTTTTCATGAGAAATATGTTCTCATATTTCATGAGAAATATGTTTATTTTCACAGAACTTTTAGCTTGTCTAGGTTTTTTCCTGTTATTTTAATATTAATTTGTATTAATGTTCTTCCAAATTAAAAAAAAGAAATCAAAAAAAAAATCACCCTTTAAGTCCCTCTGACCAGATTAGCATAGGCCTCAAAGTATAGCAGGTAAACATCCAATAAGGTTAATTCCACCAGTCTGGTACATTTAATTACCATTGCTATGTACACAAAGTTTGGGCAAAAGACAAATGTTCTTAGATAAACTTTGACTAGACATATATTTTGTTCCTTGAACTAGTTGTATGTATAATTTGTCAGTAGGTTTTTGGACTAATATGCTTCACTATGGTTTTTTAAAACTAGCTAGGCATTATGTCTCTCACTGTCTAACCTATCCATCATGGTTTCCCCGTTTAAAGTGCCTCCATTTTCCCCATTTCTCCCTTAATAATACCCTTCTCCTATGGTCCCACCTGTCTTGATTGAGGAAGTCACCAGAAGATGGAAGGACCCACCGCCCCCCTGCCCATGCTCATGAATTAGAAGAATTAATATAGTGAAAATGACCATCCTACCAAAAGTCATTTATAGATCCAATGCAATGCCAATCAAAATCACCATAACATTCTTCACAGAATTGGAAAAACCATCCTGAGTCATATGGAAGCACAAAAGACTTCAGATAGCCAAAAATACCCTGAGCACTAAGAGCTGGAGGGATTACTATACCAGATTTTAAACTGTATTACAGAGCTATAGTCATAAAAACAACGTGATACTGGCACAAAAATAGACCTGTAGATCAATGGAACAAAACTGAAGAACCAAATATGAGTACATGCAATTTCAGCCACCTGATATTTGACAAAGGGGCAAAGATCCTGTACTTTTAAAAGTCGTGAGCTCTCTGGGATTCACACTTCTATTAGCAAAAGAATTCCACCAAAGAGCTAAAATGTCTGCTGCTTTGTGATTAGTCTTTGAATCAGCAGAACAAGAGTTTTCAATGCTAGAATAAGCGTGAGTTTCTCCTAAGAGGCTGATGGTGAACCTCAGCAGGACAGTGACTTGAATGGCTATGTAGCTTAATCTGCTTGGATGGTGACAGCAGAACAGAGATGTATGAAGAGGGCAGGTAGTTGAGACAGAGGTATAGAAAAGAAAGATGGGAGCCTAGACTTCAGGCTATGATGTAAAAGAAAGCAAACTCTGCCTACCATGATTAAAGTAAAGGAAGGTAAATAGCTTGACTTGCTACAGCTGAAATGTAGACAGTGACAAATTCAGCTCTTTAAGCCCCTCATTTTACAGTCATAAAAACTGTACCTCATGTAACCTATCAGTGGCAGAGCAGGCCCAGGGTTCTGTGCTCTGATCTCCTGTTCAGCCTCATGGGGTCATATCCCCCTTCAAGAGGGGAACTTCCCACTGACCCACCCTCCCAGAAGATCACCCTGGCCTTCTGAAGAGTTTGGGAGCTGGGGAGGGAGGGTCTAGGAGTTGGGAGAGTAAAGAAGATTGACAGAGACACTGGCAAAAGAAACGTGTTTCATTTTCTCTAGGCAATGGCATTCAGACCATGGGGCAGGTAAACACTGGGCATGAGCACATATGCTCTTGGTTTCAAAGACTTTTAATAGGGAATTGCACAAAGGTGGCTTCCTGCCAACACTGGTTATATAACAGTTTACATCACTATTACTGTTTACTTTTGGGGTCCCCAGACATCCAGTATGAGCCATTTGTGCTGATTCAAAGCCTTCCAGATGTATGAGAGTAACTATCTTGGATTATGCTAGAAATCCATATGTTGTCTGAACATAAACAGGCCCTCCTGGCCTTGATTCCCTTCACCTTCCTCCTGTTTTTCACAGATGTGATGGATTTCATTCTGTGGTTCCTTGATGCTCACCCACCTCTTCCATTGCTCAGTAAATTCTATCACAAGGAATCGTATCTGCACTGGTCAGAACTGGGCCCCTACCTCTGAAAGCACGGTGAGCAGTAGAGCAGACTCAGTGAAAGTTTGCTGAAATAACAGGTCAGCAAATGAATGAATGGAGGGGCCTGTTTCAGTGCTGGAGATCAAACCCAAGGCCTCACTCATGGTAGGCAACTGCCTACCATTGATCTATATTTCCAGGCTACCAAGGAAATAAAAGCCTACAAATAAACTAAATGAAATTTCCCCTTTTTTATTCTATCTGAAACTATAGCTGATTATTCTACTGTAGTGTTGTTTAACATGTAAGCTGTATTACTAAAGTGTGGATTTTAAAAATTAAAAGAGGAACATCATTGAAGATCTAAACCCAAGTACCCACAATTTCAGACACCTGATATTTGACAAAGGTGCCAAGAACACACAATGGAGGAAAGACAGCATCTTCAACAAATGGTGCTGGCAAAACTGGATCTCCACCTGTAGAAGAATGAAACTAGATCCTTATCTTTCACCTTGCACAAAAGTCAACTCCAAATGGATCAAAGACCTCAATGTGAGACTGGAAGAACTGAAACTTTTAGAAGAAAATATTGGCAGTAACTTACAGGATATAGGTGTA
>NW_008335438.1:784100-786420 GCF_000622305.1 Nannospalax galili
GAACAAATGATACCACATGCTGGCGAGGATGTGGAGAAAGGGGAACACTCATTCACTGCTGGTGGGATTGCAATCCCTATGGAAAACAGTGTGGAAAACTCTTAAAAAAACTAAAACTGAGCCTACCATATGACCCAGTTACACCACTCCTTGGCATATACCCAAAGGACTCATCCTATTGTTGAGACACTTGTACAACCATGTTTGGTGCTACTCTTTTCACAATGTCTAAGAGATGGAAGCAACCTAAGTGCTCCTCAACTAACAAGTGGTTAACAAAAATGTGGTATATTTACACAATGGAGTAAATAATGAAATTATGAAATAATGAAATTTGCAAGTAAATGGATGGATCTAGAGACTGTTATACTGAGTGAAGTAACACACACTAAAAAAAACAGAAGGCATGTGCTCTCCCTCATTTGTGGATCCCAGCACCAAATCCTTTTAAAGTCCATGTGCTTTTAATAAGATAATACTGTACAGAGATCTCTTCTGTGTGAAATAACTATCATCTTCACGACTTCAGCTGTGCCTGCTTGCTAAACATCATCACAACTGGGCTTGTTGATGGTTGTGCTCCTTCATTAAAGGAGGGGCAAGCAGAGACAATGGACCCTCACTGGAGTATCCAGCCAATCTTCCCTGTCAACAGTATGTAATTTGGCCCTAATCATACATGGCCTCTTGGATTTGGGGAGGGCTAAAGTATTTAATCTGGGGAAGGCTTGGAAGAGAAGGCTTGATCCATTCTGGGTAAAGGCTTTCCAGTGTGCACATTCCCATACACCTCACTCATACACCTCAACACCTCCTCAGTCATCTCTATAAGTAAACTCAGTAAATTCATTGGTTACCCAGGATAACTTCAATCAAACACTGGTTTGACACTAGAAGCTTAAACGGGAATAAATTTCTTAGCATCCCCAGAAAAAAGAAGTCTCACAACAGACGGAAAATTTATTTGTTAATGCTATTATGCCTCATTATTATTTTAAAAAAAAAAAAAAGAAAATGAGAATGTAAAAGATGTTAAAATGATATGGGAATGGAGATATTTTCCAAAATAGAAAAAATGAGAAAGCCTAAGCAAATGATTGAAGGTCTGTGTAGGTTTGTTATGATATATAAAGGATGAGACAAAAATAATATACACAATCTTAAATTTTCTATGGTCATAGTTTAGTCAACAAGTTTAAGGAACAAAATATATATCTAGTCAAGGTTTATCTGAGAATATTTGGTTTTTTTCACCCAAGCTATCTACATATTACATGATAATTAAAAGTACCAGACTGGTGGAACTAACCATATTGGATGTTTAACAGTCATACTTTGAGGCCTCTACTAATCTGGTCAGAGGGACTTAAAGGACAATTTTTGCCACTTGCCCTCCAAGGTCAGCTAAGTTCCAGGGGACTATGGAATACTTCTCAAAATGTCCTGTAACTGTGGTGAGTCACCTGTCCTCTTGTTCAGGTTAGACATGGAGACCCCACAGGATGGACTTGAACCAGTGTCCAGTCTACAAAGAAGAGGGTCAACTCGGAAAAAACATCTCATTCATGCTTCCAAGTGAAGCCAGACATGGTCGAGCAGGACCTTTGACTTATCTTCACATAGCTGGAACTGGTAAAAGAAAGGAGCCAGGAGCTCCTCCCAAGCCCATGTGACCCCTAACCCTAAACCTCAAATGACCTTAAGTGTAAAAATAAATTGATTTATTGGTGCCAACTGTATGGTCTTAAACACCCAAAATGAAAGTATAACCAAAGAGTAAAGTCATCAGTATATTTCTTTAAGAGTACAAGGGATTACACTGCCTAGACATTAGGCTTAAGTCTATATAAAAAGTTATTTAGACAATTATTTCTCATTGATGATTTTGTTCCTAACTAGAAAGTGCTGCTCAGATGTAAGACTTCAAATCTTGGCCTCCAATACTGTAATGCCCACCTGTAGCAAAGGGAGACAACCCGTTATTGTTCTAAAATGATGAATAAATTTGTTTTCTCCCCGATCTAGAAGCCTTTGAGAGGGAACTGACACTGATTCTAACTACTCCAATAGCTATCAAAATACCTGAAAGCAAATCCTGAATCCATCACTCTAGAGTCCAGCCTTGGAAGACAAAAGAAACCCAATAGAAGGATGCTTTTGGGAAGCCCTTGTCAAGAAATTCCAATGGGGGGCTGGAGAGATGGCTCAGCGGGTCAGAACACTGGCTGTTCTTGCAGAAGACCCGGGTTAGAATCCCAGCACCCACATGGCAGCTAACAACTGTCCATAACTCCAGTCCCAGGGGATCTGACAGCCTCTT
>NW_008335438.1:786599-789562 GCF_000622305.1 Nannospalax galili
GTGATGCAATTTGCAAGTCTTTTAGATAGACCCACTGAAGGGGAACTCCAATTACATAACTCTGTGTCCCTGTTTAACATGGAAGAAGCCAGAGTGGTCTGCATCCCGGTTCCCTATTGGCAATTTGGGTAACCTCTTCAGAAGATGGTGTGGTAAGAATAGGAGGTAGGAATTTGCTAGGCAGTTAAGGTAAAAAGACCCCCCCAAAAAACAGCCAGTTTCTTGGCTAAAACTCACAATGTCCGTGGGCCTCTTAGAACATACTCCATTCCAAAGGCCAAAAACATCAAAAATATTTGGGAGCTTTTATCTAATCCTTAAAAGATTTTAGGGATACTTCTTCAGAGGGAAGAATGTTAGTGTAGTCAAAAGCCCATTTAAAAAATCAATCGAATAAGAAAATAAAATTAAAAGAAATTTGAAAATAATTGAAAAATAAACTATGTGCTTTAAATTTCTCTAGTGCCTTTCATTTTAAAAAACTGAGATGACCCCAAAATTGAGAAAGGTATACAACCTATATATGTATATAAATGAGAAAAAATAAGGAAAAATTATCTATCTTCATAAGGGAGTAAAATTATATCCTTTTTTTAATCTTTAGTTTTCATTCCTGTGATTTACTTCATCTGCTGAGGCTCTAAATCAACCCACTGTATTAACTGGTAATTCCAATTGTTAATCAATTCTCGTGGCATGTTGGAGAATGTATTGGCACTTATCACAGGTCTATATCTCACAAACTTAAAGGAAGAGCTTCAACAGGAACCAGACAGTTGACACAACTAGGTATGTGCCAAGTATGCGTGAATCTTCCTGACCTTGTTCATCTCTGCATACATGCATACATGCATGCGTACATGCCACCTCTTCATTCCTGGCTCCCATGTTTCATAATTTTGTTTTGTTATATTTTGGGTTTCTTAAAGGCAGAATCACTTGTGATTCAAGCTCAGATCACCCTGGGATGCTGGAATTACAGGTGTGTGCACCGTGCCTGGCCCTGGCAGCGCATTTCCCCCTGGTGGAAGATGGCTGTCTGCAGACTCAAGTGAGGAGAAAGCAGTTTCTTTCCTGTGTTCTTCTGTCTCAGGAAAAGGACTCCAACTGAGCCTTGGTTTACCTGCCCCCTCTACGCCATCACTATCTGTTGTCATTAGTCATGCCTGGATCCCAAGACCATCCCTGTAGAGGACGAGCAAGGTCTGTTTCCATATGAAGAAACTTAGGACAGATTTTATGAAAACAAAGGCACTGTCTTCATCTGCCAAACTCATCTCTGATGGAAAATCCTCAGAAAACTGTGGTAAGCCACTCTTTCTATGCAAAACACACTCCTCCATTGTAGGACATGAGATAGAAACTGGTTCCTGACTGTCTCTTTAAGCATGTTCTAGGATGAACTGCTGAAAACTATTCAGTGACCTGATAGTCACCCCAATATTTCATATAAGCATTTTAATGGAGTTCATCTTACCAGTGCTTAGAAAAGAGAGATGCACATTTTAATGCAAAACTTTATTAATTCTTTGAGAATTTCATACTAGCATAAAATATATTTCACCACATTCACCCTCCTACTTTTTCCCTCCACCTCCTTCTGGATGCATCCCCATACCCCCTGCAACCTTATGTGCTCTTTATTTTCAAGAACCCACTGAGTACAGTTAGTACTGCCAGTATATAAATGGATGTGGGGCCTTCCACGGGAGCATAGTCAACCTACCAGAGATCACAGCCCTAAGAAAACCGATTTTCCTTCACCTAGCAGCAATCAACTGCCAATTGCTACTGTACTAGGTGTGGGGGTTCATGTCCCCCTTCTGCAGCCATGATGGAATGTTGATTGGTTTGATCCTGTGCAGGTGTTATGTAGAAAACCACAGCTGCCATGAGTACACAGATGCAGTGGTTTTGTCATGTTCAGAAGACACTGTTTTGCCCCAGTTCTCCCCAGTCTCTGTCTCTTAAAATCTTTCCACCCCATCTTCCAGGGTGAACCTTGAACCTTGAAAGGAAAGCATGTGATACAGATGTTCTATTTATGACTGAGCACTCCACAGATACTTGTAAGAGAAACACATATTATATTCTATTATGGGAAAGTTAATACTGAATGTGTCAGACCTTGTGGATAGGAAACCCTCACAGAATACCCTTCTCCAGAGGCAATGTGTGCTGGTGTTGGCAGGTTCCAGCTTGCTTTGAAACATGCCTGCTATCAGGTAAGAGGTGTGGGCACCCACTTTCCAGTTACTCTGGCCCACCTAAAGCTCTTATTGAGGTAAGGGTCTCTCCATTTTGTTCTAAGCAGAGAACCTTGCTATATTCTCCTACCTACTTCCTTGGTGTACAATCATTCCTAGAACCTTCACCCTTTTCCCATCAGTCCTCTCCCAGAGTTCTGAAAGACTCCAGTCCAATGACAGATTTTGATTTTCACTATGGCCATCAGCCTAGTCTCCAAATCTTGCCTCCTTCTGAACTCATCATCCCACTCCACTCCAGCACTCTAAAATGACCCTTCCTGGTGCTGGCTATCCAAGAGACCACTTCTTAATTACCAGCATTTCATCCAAAGAGTGCCACTAGTGCCTGTTCTTCCCTAGGAGGATCTCACATGTCCCAGTCTGGACAGCCAGCTGTATAGAGCAATATGAACAGTGACAGCTACGTGGCACCAGCATCCCATGCCCTATCAGCTCAAGCATCCACGAAGGAGAGGAGATACCCACAGTCAAATGACAGTCATCCCAACACTACATGTCGCATACTGAGACTGGTTGGGAAGAAGAAAGGGTTCAGAAGGAGGGAAATAAGAGGATAATGGGGAAAGATGATCAATGTACATTACGTGTGTGTGTGTGTGTGTGTGTGTGTGTGTGTACTTGTGAAAGAATAAAACTAAAAGGAAGGAAGGGAGGGAGGGAAGGAAGGAAGGAAGGAAGGAAGGAAGGAAGGAA
>NW_008335438.1:789647-875277 GCF_000622305.1 Nannospalax galili
GGAAAGAAGGAAGGAAGGAAGGAAGGAAGGAAGGAAGGAAGGAAGGAAGGAAGGAAGGAAGGAAGAAAGAAAGGGACAGAGGAGGGATAAAGGAATGATGGTCCCAAGGTGATCCTAACAGTCAGCCACCATTAAGAGAAACTTGGGATAGGCAAGGTAATGAAGTTTTGCTGCAGCATGAAACTATATTCCTTCCCCTCCCCACCTGTCTTCCTTCCCTTCATGTAAGCAGCTCCATCTGCTCTTGATCTGCATGCTCAGCCCCTGTAGGACAGACTGGCCACCTTGGCACAGGCACCATCTCATTTTCAAAGGCTCCATAAATGTCAAGTTTCTTGTTATTCACATTATTTTTGTGTTAGTTACGGCTGTTGGTATCATCATCAAATCAAATCAGAAGATTTTACGGGCTTGCTGTGAAACTCTGTCTGGATGTCTGCCACTCTAGCTGAGGGCCTAGTCAGGCAAAGTCACATCTGCTATGTAGAGGAAATACCAGAGCTAAATGGAAAAAGGAAGAACCAGAGATATCAAAGGGCATGCTATTTGAACCTTGGTTAAATCTACCCACCCACTGTGTTCCTGATCTTCAGGGAAGTCTACTTAAAACCACCTGATTGGGTTGTGCCAGATAATGAATCAGGGTCAGATGGTATCCTACAGGTCTCAGACTATGTCTCATACATCCCTGAAAATATAGTGGGTCTCAATTTTTAAGTATTATGGATATTTTTAATGACAAAATACTTTTCAGAGCCCCATCTGTAGGCAATAAGTTTGTTTGTGGATTATGAAAATCCACAAAGAGAATTAGTCTATATTTATCTCTAAACAAAATGAATGTGTGTTCTTTGTATGAAGTGCATTTGAATAGTCCTATCTACATTGAAAGCATTTTTTACCTACCCTGGGGGCGGTGCTTGGGGTAGAAATGAATTCTAGGGCCTCTGCTGTCACTTACAACTCGAAAGGATGCACTGCATCTACTACTAGTCTCTGGAGCTGCCCCATCAGGACCAGGTATCCTGTGGTATCTACAGAAGGTGCCTTGATTCCTGTCTACATTAATCTGAAACACTCTCTCTGTGTGCATATGTGTATATGCACATGTGTGTAAGTACATGTGGAGGCCAGAGATCAACCTCCAGTGTCATCCTCAGTCACTCTTCACCTTACTTTTTGAGACAGGGTCTCTCATTGATTTAGCTAGACTGGTTGGCCAGTGAGCCCCAGGGACCCTCCTGTCTCCCTCTTCCCAGAGTTGGGGTTACAGACATGCACCACAACTCAGATTTTTTTAGCTTTGTTCTCAGGATTGAACTTAGATCCTCATATTTAAACAGCAAGCATTTTTCCAGATGAGCGATCTCCCTGACTCTGAGTCACTCATTTTTTAAAAATACATGTTGTCTATTTGAATTCATTGCATTTCCTTGAGGGAAAGAACAAAGAACCAAGCAAAGGTTGAGTCCTCTTTGTTTTCTGTTTGCTTATTCTAGAATGTCCTGGATCACCATCTCCAAGCCTGGGTCACACCATCACTCTCCCAATCTTCTACCAGTCTTCTGAGACCCACTCTGTCTGTCTCTTCTCTTACAATAGAAGGACATTCTAAAGTGTCCTTTTCAAGTCCCCACTGGCCTTGGTAGGGATCCACACTGCTCAGCGTTGCATGGAGGAATCCACACTGCTCAACGTTGCATGAAGGAACTTCCTCGACTGGCACCCCTCCCCTCATTATCTTCTATTTAATACACCTTGACTAGTAGCATCTAATAGACCCTATCAACTACCATCCATCTCTTCCAAAAGTCTTTCCTTGGCTGACTTTTACTCTTCCTTCAAGCCTCATCATAGCTAACTCCTTCCCCAGAAAGGAGCTTCACTGACCTCCACTAGTCTGGACTAGGTTTCCTTTTTGGATACTACAATATCACCCTATATTCTGCCAACTGTAGTACTTAACTATACCATATTAAACTTACTCACTTTCAATGGATCCTGGAAGGTATCATACAGCAAACACAGGGAAATTGATACAAGTGAGTTGTGCTTATCTGCAGACAAAAAAAAAAATCCCCAAATAATATTCTCCTTCCCATCTTTTTTTTTAATGAGTTCACAATGACATTTAAGGCCAGAGGCCACATAAAGCTACTTTCTACCAGTCTCCTTGGCTTACCCCATTCCCCACACTTACCACCGTTGGGGTAGGCTTGGTATGTAGGCTAACTACAAGCTGGCCAGTCTTTAAAGATGCAGAGGTTGGACCTGGCCCTATTGTCATCAAGAGGCTAAAGGAGTGTCTACTAACTTTTCTTCTTCAAGAAATTGAGACCGGGACTGGAAAGATGGCTCAGCAGCTATAAAAGCATGTACTGCTCTTGCAGAGGACCCAGGTTCAGTTCCTAGCACCCATATGGCAGCTGATAGCCATCCTTAACTCCAGTTCCAAGGAATCAGACACCCTCTTTTGACCTCCATAGGCATTGTACAACATGGGTATACTTATATGTAAGCAGCACACTCAAACAAATAAAAAAATTAAAAATTTTAAATATTTTTAAAGAAATTCATTCTTCAATGATCATTTCCTCCCCTTGTTTGAAGACGACCAGCTGTAGGGCTCAACAAAGGTCTTTTGTCTCAGATCTAGTATTTCCTTGCAAGAAAAAAGGCAGAACAGATCTCTGCAGTTGGCTTCTCCCAGGGTCTCTCCTGATGTTAAGCAGAAGAATCCTGTGGGTGATCAAAATGACTCTCACTCTTTGGGCATTATAGTGCCTTGGGTAGCTCCCTGATTTCCTCACTATTTGCTTCAGGAAAATTTAAATGCCATTTTCAGAACTCATACCCAACCTAAGTAAATTTTCCAGTCAACAAAGCATTCCATGTTTTGCTTTTCAGAACTAAAGTAAATATATGACTTTTTCCCTATTAAACAAAGTGTGTTCATTATATATATTTGAGTATAAGTAGTCAAAAATATTGGTATGTACAAGGAAACAGAGTTCCAGACAGATAGCCAGTTACTCATATGAACTCACAGCAATGGGGACAGCATGTTCAAGTCCCTCCTAAGCTCAACCTAGACAAAATTCCAGCAGAGATGTGAGGAAGTGGCTAAGAAACCCCAACCCTACCTGTGTGTGTGTGTGTGTGTGTGTGTGTGTGTGTGTGTGTGTGTGTAGAATAGAATAAATTAAGTTGAGTGGGACATAGTAAGAGGGTTCAGATAGGGGAGGGGATCTTAATACGATCAAAATATATTCTGTGAAATTCAGTAAAAAGAGCCAAAAAAAGGAAAAGAAAAATAATGCTAGAGGACATGATGTTGGTGGGGTAGTTGGTAAGGGTGGAGACAGAGGAAGGGCTCTGAATATGATCAAAATACATTGTATGAAGTTCTCCTAGAATCAACAAAAATATTTTTATAAAAACATATTGGTATGTATAGAAAGAAAAGCAAATAAAGCTTAAAAATTTCAATATCCCAGAATGCCAGTGCTACTTTTTGGAACCACTGTAGGCCATACTAGGCATGGTTCCATTCACAGAGTCACTGGCCTCACAGGTCTTCCCACAAACAGATCCCTTTGTCTAAAAGGAATGTCCTCCTCCTTCTACACATCTACCTTCTTTCTATCTCCTTCCCTGATTTTACCTTATGCATTATACACTGAATGATGTCATATATGACTTGATGTTCTTGATAATGGGCTCATAACACAGAAAACCATATATATGCTTTATATGTATGCTATAATATGATTAAATATACAGTAATTAATGAAAGTATGTCTTTGCAAGAAGCTCTCCTTGGCTTCCTACTTCCTGGGACAGTTGGTCCTGCCATGTACTCTCATGAGTCAATCACAACATGCCCTGCCCCCCTGCCCCATGTAATTACAATTAACTCTTCTCTTTCTCCTGCCCAACTCCAAGTTCCATAACAGCAGGAGCCAGTTTTATGCAATTTACTATCGTAACAAGTGCCCTGTGTACATCTGCTCACATTCTCTCTAACACAGAGAAACTCTACATGCTGTTCTGTTTTCCAATCTAGAAAGTGGACATATTTCCATGTTACTCAAGATAGAATTCTGTTGTTATTTTAAATAGCTGTTTCCACTACATGTAAATTGTGGTTGCCGGCTGTGGCCGCTCTCCTCCAGCTATGGCCACTCTCCTGCTCTCTTAGTTCCTTCGATCAGTCGTCCGGTCTGGACCCCAGGGCTGGTGAGGAGTCTGTGTCAGTGGAACCACATTCAGACACAGGAGACCAGGTTCAGTGACACAGGTCTGCTTTATTGCAGGAAGGCACAAGCTTATATAGGGATAGTGGTCCAATCACAGCACAGCAAGTAGGATACCTTATTAGCATAACAGGTTTAGCATCCTATCACAGTACAGCAAGTAGGATACCTTGATTCTAAGGGTGGTGATTAGGGAGTGGCGAGCTCTAGGCATCAGTCTCATGATCTGCCAATGGGAGCAAAATGTCACAAGGCATTCCTTGTGGCTCCAGCAGTCAGGCTGTTGCTTCAGGCCTGCTGTATGGCTGTCAATAAGACTTTCACCCTAGGCTCAAGCCTGTCTCCCACAGTAAATCATTTCTTTAATGAGGTTTGTAGTGACCACTGGGGGACATGCTGTAAGACCATATGAACTTGCAGTACAATTGGAATTACTGGGCTCTGGGTGAGAATGAAAAATCTCTGGTACAATGCAAGAGTGTTCTCTCTTCCATCTGCCCTGAAGGCCTTTCTTTGCATACAATGCCATGGTTTGAATGAGAAATGTCTTGGAGAGGCTCGGGTATTTGAACACTTGGCCACCAGTTGGTGGTGCTGTTTGTTTGGGGAGGTTATGGAATCATTAGGAGGTGCAGCCTTGCTGAAGGAATGTATCACTGGGGACAGGCTTTCAGAGTTTAAAGCCTCACCCGACTTCCTGCTATCTCTTTCTGTTTCTTGTATGTGGATAAAATGTGATCAACCAGCTTCCTAATCCTATTGCCAAACCACACCATCACCACCATTATGGACTCTCTGGAACAATAAGCTGAAATAAACTCATTCTTCTTTAAGTTGCTTTTGGTCATGTTGTTTTATTACAGCAACAGAAAAGTAACTAATACACAGTGTGGCAACTGCATTTGATGGTTAATGTTGTCAGCTTATGACCTTCAGCTAAGGGATTGACATTGTTTTAAAATCAGCTAGTAGTTTCTGAGCACCTAAACACCTGTACTTAGTGATTCCAGCCCAGACAAAAGATGCTTCCTCTGATGCTTTGCCCAGAGGACACCATGAAGTACAGAACCCGCACACTGAGAAAGTAAAACTGACTTCATTTGTACATTACCAAAAGTTCTCTAGGAACTGAGAACATTCTAGCCCTAGAGACAAGACAGTCTATACATCTCCCACTAGATTGGATTTACAGAGCTCTTATTGTAAACTCAGGACTATATTCAATGCTGTGGACAAGTTAAATCACTTTTTTAGCTCCAGGAGAGCTTATACTCCCTTTAACGATGATATTCATACCTAACCTCTGGAAACTCAAATTCAATTCGCAGCCCCAGGGATGTACAAACATGCTTACGTTCATCAACAAACTTGACCCACCATCTGGAAAATCGGATGAGTCACCACAATGGCAGTATGATGGTAATTTAAGGACTTGGGGGGGAGTGACTAATTTCACTGAGACCAAAGGATCTTCAGAGCTACTGAACCAAGGTGTGCAGAAGCTAAGCAAGGCTATGGAGAGTCATTTTTCTCTCTGAACATAAGTATTATCATTTAATACCGTGTCAGGATGCAGACACACAGCTGAGTAATAACCGGAGCTTGGGGGCCATCAAACGGTGTAATAATGACATCAAATATTTACATATTTCCTGCCCCTGAGACACTCACAGGCTCTTTACCATTTTTTAAGCTATAAACAAAAATCTCCCTTGTGAATTAATGCATCCATCTCTGTAGTAGAGACAAAAGTCCAGTAAGACTGTACGCAAAGGTGGGGACACATGCACCCAGCATGCATGCTTGCACCTAGCACCCGTTAACAACCTCTGAACTCAACTGACATTTTTTGCTTCTGCTTCATTGTTGCCTACTATGGAAAACAGAGTCGATGTTCATGAGATTCTCAAGTAGCCACTACACTGCTCCATCAACCTCAGGGTTAGTTTGGCACCAGTTGACTACATCTAGTCAATGGACAATAACAGAAGTTAATTATGTCATTCTTAGTTGAGGTCATTAAAATATATGCTTCTGGGTTGAAGAGAAGGCTTGGTGGTGAAGAGAACATACTGTTCTTGCAGAAGACCCAAGTTTGGTTCCTAGCACCAAACAGGAGGGGCAGCCTCTTGTAACCCCAGCTCCAGAGGATCCATCATCCTCTTCCAGGTTCCATATGAGCACCTGCACTCATGTACACATAGCCACATACAGACACACACATACACATAATTAAAATATAAAAGTGGAATCTTTAAATAAAGTAAAATTAGTGTTTCTGTCATGGCTATGGTACCCTGGAAGGCCACATGGTAAAATAAGAGGCTTACAGGATACAGGAATGTGGAAGCATGAATCTCTGTCACAAGGTTAGTGACAGACTCTACCTAACCCTCTGTAGACTTTCTGTGTGTGAACTAAACTTGTGTCATGCTAAGTCACTGAGGTACCAAGTTTAACTTGTCAGCTCAGCACAGCTTGACTGATCCTGCCAGACACAATGTGCCATTCTTGCCCCAGCAGCCATTACTGGCAAAGTCCCAATGATGTTCCCAGTTCACTTCTGCTGTTTGGACACCTCTCAGAGCAACTGACTCTCCAGCACCAGAAAGACAAATCCTGAATTGGTCTCAGTCATTCACAGTCCTTGTCACAGATTGCTTTAGACTTAGGCATGCAATACAGTTCTGAATGAGGAGTGGTAAAAGAGAATTCCTGGGAATTTCAGAAAAGTCTTCCTTCAACACAGTCCTGCACACATCTTTTGACCTTGGTGATAATGACAAAACCAGTATAGTAAAAATGGCAGTGCAGAAATAAGGGAACAATGTGAGTTCTTGAAACAACTGGGTCATAAGCTAATTGACTCTGCCACAGCTCTATCTTTTCAAAATTATCTGATGACTGAAAAGTACTATTCAAGACAGCAATTTTCAACCACAGCTGCACATTTGAAGACCAGGGGAACAGTTAAAATATACCCATGCCTCAGTTCCACCCCCAGAGACTCTAGTTTAATCAGGCTGATGTGGAGCTCAGATATCGGCTCTTTTACAGTGATTCTAACATAAATCAGAGGACAGACCGCTATCAGGTACAAGGGCAGCAAATGCATCTTTGCGATGCTCAGTGCCCCTGCATAGGGTTTCGTGTGCAAACAGGCTGTCTCAAAACTGCCAAACAACAGTTCTGTGAAGCGGATAATGAGCCTCATTTCAGGTGACCTATTTCTTCATGACAAAAGCTAAGCTGAATGCTGAAAGGTTAGTTGTGACTATAGGAAAAACCTACAGGGGATGTCACCAGTGACTCCCTACCCTAGATGTGCATGTGTCCTCGGATGCTCAGTATGCATCTCCTTCACCACAGACACCCCCTTCTTTCTTCATACCTTCATCACTGAACCCCTCAGTCCAGGCCAGGCCCTAAGAGATACTAAGGATTGGGTCTGGACTGATATTTTTCTATGTCTGGGTTTGCTTTAGTCAGACAGAGATTTGCCAATATTGCCACCATCTAGCATAGAGTAAACATCAATCTGGTGTTCCTCTACTTTGAAGCATGCAATTCTGTGGAAGAAATCATTGCTTTGTTTTATGCTGAAATCTCAGCTCCTGCACAGCAAGTGAAAGCAAAGCCTGTGCAGCAGAGAGACAAGCAGCCCGGACATGGACAGCCTCCCCCTGTCATTGCTCCAGGGTCTCCGCTTTGGGAGCTGAGCAGACAATTCCCTAAAGCAATAGATGTCTCCTTCCCTCTTCTTATTTTCCTAGGGCTAGAAGCAAAACCCTGACTTCTTCCAACTTCCCTGTATTTGTTTTTCCTTACAGAGGCAGAGTCTCCTCTACTATATGCCAGTCAGCTGCATATTCCAAATGAGGTCTAGAATGAGCCTCGCTGTGAATCAGCCCTGAAGCCACAAAGGCTATCTATATCCATCATCACCTTCTGTCTGTCACACACCACTGGGACAGAGCTTCACAAGCATCCCTCAGGTACCACGATCACACTCATCATACAGGGTAAGGAACTTGCTCAGGGTGGTTACACAGGGGGCACAGATCACATGACTGATTCTTAGGTTTTAAGACTGCCCAGAACCTCTTAAGATTTAAGTTATGTTAAGCTCAACTATGCTTTTTTTTTTTTTTCTGGCCCTTCCTGGTGTTGTAGTTTGGATCTTAAACATCTCCAAAGGTCCATGGGCTAAAGCTTAGTCACCAGCCTGTGGCACTATTGGAAGGTGATAGTATCTTTAGGAGGTGGGAGTCATAGTGGTATGTCCTTGAAGGGGCTACTGGAACTGGGGCTTTCCTGACCACCATGAAGTGAACAGTGTCACTTTGCCCTCCCTCCCCACCATGATGTGCTTCTTCACCAGAGGCCCCAAAACAATGGAGTCAAGCAACATAGACAGAAACCATGAGCCGAAATAAACCTTTCTTCCTCATAGATTGATTTTCTTGGGCCTTTTATCATAATGATAGGAAGCTGACTGACATGGACGGGTTCCCTCCACATTGGCCATCCACTGTAGCCTGGCAAGCCATCTCTGGTTCTGGATGTTGGCACCTGCTGACTGAGAAGTCTCCACTGAGCATATGGTATCTCATACTCTAGCAGGCTAACTCTGATCTGTTCACAGGGAAGCAGCAGTATTTCAAGAGAAGGCAGACCTGGGGGCTAGAGAGATGACTCAGCAATTAAGAGTACTGGCTGTTCTTGCAGAGGACTTGGGTCCAATTCCCAGCACCCACATGGCAGCTAACAACCATCCATAACTCCAGTTTCAGGGGAATCCGATACCCTCTCCTGACCTCCGAGGGCATTGCACACATGACACAGGTACACTTACATACATGCAGGCAATACACTCATACATATAAAATAAAAATAATAAATAAAATATTTTTTAAAAGAGAAGGCAGACCTACACAAGACTCTTGAGGTGTAATCTTTGAACTAACAGAATATCATTCTGTTTCCTATTAAGTACAGCAGGTCAAATGGCTACTCTGGATTCATGGAGTAAGAAATCAACTCTAAGCCAGGCGTGGTGGTACATACCTTTAGTCCCAGCACTTGGGAGGCAGAGGCAGGTGGATCCCTGAGTTCAAGGACAGCCTGTTCTACATAGTGGAGTTCCAGGCCAGCTGGGGCAACAGGGAGACCCTGTCTCAAAAAGACCAAGAAAAAAAGAAAGAAATCAACTCTACTCCTAAGTGAGAGAAGCAGAGGTGCATTACAAAGGAAACAGCTTGGTGGAAGCTATTTAAGAGGTAGTGAATGATAGAATTAAACTGGAAACCAAGCGATATGGATTCAAGCCTTGAACTCTAACGTCTGCTGCCCAAGTAGCATCTTAGACTCACCGCTACTCAGAGTCCATGGTTCCTGATACCTGACAAACATGCTCAATGCCTTGTCATCAGATAATGATTGACACTTGAGCCAACCATTTCCAAACCTTGAGATGACACAATAGGGAAATAATTAAATCTCGTTAAAGCCAATCTCAGTATTTAATATCACATCACTAACACCACCATTACTGAATCCTCAGTCACCAGCAGTGTTTTGGTTTCATTTCTGCTGCTGTGATAAAACACCCTGACCAAAAGCAAATAAAGGGAGAAAGGGGTTTATCTGGCTTATAACTCCTGGTTATAGTCCATCATTAAGGGAATAACAAGGCAAGAACTCAAGCATCACATCCCCATCAAGAGCAGAGAGAAAATAATGTGCCTTCACTGCCTGCTTGTAGCTTTCCTGTCCTATATAGTTCAGAACTCCCTGTCCAGGGAATGGTCCTACCTACAACGGGCTGGGTGGGTTTCTCACATCAATTAACCACAGACATGCTCACAGGACAACTTGATCTAGACAGTCCCTCAATTGGGACACTTCTCGGGTGATTCTAAGTTGTGAAAAGTTGATGATTAAAAACTCACCAGCACAACAACCATAGACAAAGTCTGCAGGTCTTTGTGCTATGGTACTATAAAGTGTTAAGAAATAAGGTGGATTGTGTGAGGCTGCAAGAAGAAACCCCTTGAATGGTAAAAGATTTTCGGAATAGCCACTTTCCCCTTGGAGAGCTGACAGTTCACCCAGAATGAAGAATTGAGTCCCACACTGGCAGCAAAACTCAGACTGCAATTTCTAAGAGAGCTTTCTCCCAAACCTCAATCTCATAAAGACTGCTTCATGTCCTTGAACTCCTGGTACACGCACACTTCATTTTTCTTCAAATTACCTTCAAACAATTACATTCGTATTGCACTCATGTCCAGTAATCCAAATCCTATTCCTCCAAATTGTCTGCAATATCAAACATGACTAACTCCTTCTCTGGGAGAATATTTTTTCCTGATATGTGTGGCAACATCTTTCAAACAGATTCTTACAAATTGAACTAGTTGTATAGCATCTAAGTGCTACTCAGAATGTGAGGAAAAATCCTTACTGCATAAAGCCAAGAGTTCACCAACAACATAAACTATACTTAATTCTATGCCTTCTTTCTTTGGGCCATACTGAAGTTCCTAGGGGGGAAAAAGGACATACACATAGCCTTCAGCAAACCTCTGCCCTCACCACCAGTCCCCCAGGTTTCCCAAATGCCAGTGGGATGCTGTATTACTCAGATGCCCCTGTGACCACAGTGCTTGACAGAAATAACTTAAGAGGAGGAAATATTTATTTGGGCTCTTGGTTTCAGGTTTCAGTCAGGATGGTGGGGAGGAATAGCCAAGATGACAGCAGTGGGACTATGTGGCAGAGGGTCTCACATCACAATGAACTGAAGAGACGAAGAAAGGATGGAATCAGGAGGCTTCAAGAGTATACCCCTGGGTGACCTAACTCCACCAACTAGGTTCCACCCCCTAAAGGTTCACAGACTCCCAACATAGCACCACCAGCTGGGGACCAAGTATTCAAAATATGAAATTTAAAATTCAAACTGTAACAGGTACTGTTGGGTGTTTCCTAGGTATTTCAGGTTTTCAAGGTAAAAGGAAACTTTACCTACAAAAAGTATCTCCCTTATCTTTTTCATACATTTTCTTTTCTTCCAAATAAAAATATTAAGAAAATATCAGAAAGTATCATTTATGGGAGGGAGTGCAGGGGGGGGGTCCCTGAGTGTGTACATCTGGAAGTCAGAGGTCAATTTCAAGTGTCTTCCTCAGTCACTCTCTGCCTTATTTTAGGGGGTATGTTCTCTTACTGAACCTGTAGCTCACCAAATTGGCTAGTCTAGCAAGTTAAGTGGATCTGCCTGTCCCTGCTCTCCCAGGACATCCTCACATCTCTGCCTCATCTCTAGGGATACAGATGTGCACTACCTTTCCCAGCTTTTTATGTGAGTACTGGGGATCCAAACTCATGTTCTCATGCTTGCACAGCAAGCAGTTTGCCAACTAAGCTATCTTCCCAGCCTGTAAGTATTATTTCATTGAAAGAAAAAGGAGAGCAAAAGCGAGATTAAGAGTGAAATCCTAGAGCTGGAGGGGTAGCTCTGGTTAAGAGCACTGGCTACTCTTGCAGAGGACCTGGGTTCAGTTCCTAGCACCCACATGGCAGCTAACAACTGTGCATAACTCCAGTTCAAAGAAGATCCAACAACCTCCTCTGAACTCCACAGACATTGCACACACATAGTGCACATATATGCAGTCAAAACACTCATACACATAAAATAAAAGTTTTTCTAATTTAAGTAAAGAATGAAAATCCCACTCAATAGTCAAAAACACTCTAGTGGATTATTGAATGAGGGAATTGAGTTATCTGGTACTTACAGGCCTTGTCTCCAATCTAAGCATGCTCCTTCCCTGTATCAGGCAGGTCAGCTGCTCTGGTTCCACAAACCCACCACCCACTTCCTCCCTGTACTGCTCCTTCAACCTTCCCTTCTCAGTATGCTGTGTTTTGAGGGTAGTCCATATATATATATACAAAACCCTGACTGTAGCGTACAACCCAATTCTAGCCTCATTTATTTCATTTTTAGTTGACAGATAATAATTACATACATTTGTGAAGTCCAGTATGATCCTTTGATTATGTTTACAGTGAATAATGATTAAACAGCTAACTGAAAAATCACTTCACCTACTTAACGTTCTTTGTTCAGAAGACATTTAAAACAAATGTTTCAGTAATTGGTAAATATATACTACAGTGCTGTTTTTAAGATTCATTTTATTTTTCATTTATGTATATAGAGGGGAGGAGGATGTGCACATAAATGCAGTACCTGTGGAGTCCAGAGGAGGGTATTAGATTCCCTGGAGTGCAGTTACAGGAGGTTGTGAGGTGCCAGATATGAGTGCTGGAAACTGAACTCAGGTTCTGTGCAAGAGCAATATGTGTTCCTTACTCCTAAGCCATCTCTCCATCTCCCTACACTGGTATTTATCAATAGTCATCATTCTGTGTAATTATTCACTCAAGCTTATTCTTTGTATCTAAATGAAACTTTGCACCCATTGATGAAAGTCTTCATTATCTCTAGCCCCCACCCCCACCACTCCTGATTCTAGTTGAGCTAAATGCTCAAGGACTGGAGAGGGTCTCTGCAGTCAGTGCCTATGTCTCCACAGAGAACCCTCATTTCTACTCAGTGAGCCTCTTGTGGCTTCAAAGTCCTGCCCTGACTCACCCAGATTTTCACAGAAGAGAGCCAAGCATCTCTACTCACTAGAATGTCTCCTTAGCATTTTGATGCTTAGCAAAGTCTAGTACCAAGTTAATCAGGAAACCCTGAAAATCAGACATTACCAACAAATCAGAAAATAAGCACTGCAATACAGGAGGGCTGGGTGGGGAAGGAAGAATGTCACAAGAAACCATTCTGTCCTGTACTTACCACTGCTTGGAGATGTTACTTTAAGGACTCCAATAGCCCACAAAACCAAGTCATTTTCAATTGCCACTGACCATTTTATTTTAACCTTAAATCTGGAATTTTCATGGGCCTATACTCTCTGGAAAGAATGCAGCATATTCTAAAGACAGCCTTCAAGAATTAGTTGATGCTGAAACCTGACCTAGCTCCTTTACACTAGTGGTTCTGCTATGGAGTCCACCATCAGGTCACAAGCTTCCACAGTTAGTCACAATATCTCCTCCCCCCATCTCTCCCTGGGTTCATTTTCCATCACTGTGACAAAATAACTTTTAAAAAATTATAGAAAAAGTTGTATTTGGGCTTGTGGTTTCAGAGATTTCTGTCCATGTCAGCTTTGCTCTGCTTCTTTGGGTCTGAATCACATCAGATTATCATGTCTGTAGAAAATGTGGCAGAGGAAGCTGCTCACCTCATATCAGGCAGGAAGCAGAGAGAGCAAGACTGACAGAGGAAGGGTAGGGATATAATATGACTTCAAAGGCAAGCCCCCATCTAGTCCCTGCTTCCTAGTTCCACCACCTCTCAATAATGCCATCAAATTATGAGTCTATTAATGGACTGATGATGTCAGAGGTCAACAGCTTCCTAAAAGCCCATCAGCTGGCAAGTGTAATCCTTTAAAACATGAGCCTCTGGAGGACATTTCATATCTAAACTCTAAGCTCTAAGTCTCCTACAACAGCTAAGGTTGATTTTGATGCCCAAGGATATCTGTCAATGCCTGGAGATTTTCTGTTCCAACTAGGGAAAAGGGTACTACTAATATCTACTGATTAGAGGTCAGGGAGGCCAGTCCTTCCCACAATGAAAATTACTCAGCCCAACATGGTGGTGGTGCCAAAGGTGAGAAACTACAGCTTAGAAGAATATTTTGCATAGTATTTATTACTCTATGGACATGATTTCGTTCTCAGTGAAAATCCTGTTCTGTTTAATAGTGGCAGAGTCAACATGATAGATACAGAAACCTTTAAGTTTTCACTCAGAAGCTATCTTTTTTATTTTTATTTTTTTGCTATCTTTTAGCACTAATAATGGCCCTGCATCATTCTGAGAAGAGGGCTTTAAAGCAAAGAAGATAGGCTCACTGTCCCCACAGAGCTTCAAGGTTAGAGATGGGCTCCAAGCAGAGAACTGACTACATCAGAGTAAAAGGAGAACCATAGGAGCTGGAAGGATGTGTAAGTGAAGACCTAGACAGAAATCAGGGCCTCAGAGGCTTCCCTGAGGAAAGCTAGATTGGGCAGAGTTCTAAAGGATGCTTAGGCGTTCACTAGAGGGGAGGTGAGAAAACAACACATCTGAAGTCATCTGTCTATGGTCACATTGCCTTGAATGCCCCTGATGTCAGCTCATCTCAAGCTAAGCAGGGTTGGGCCTGGTTAGTGCTTGGATGGGAGATCACAAAGTCATGGAAGAAAGGAGCAGACAAGATGCTCAGACACAGGCAAGGCAAAGGAGAATGAACCAGAAAGGTTCTGGTTCAGTGCTCTTTAAAGAGATTGATCACTGTCTTAACAGCAACATGAAATCCTTTAAGTTCCTTAAGCTTGGGCAGGGGGTTGAAAGATTTAAATATGGTCTAGTCTGTTGACCGGGATTCTGTATAAGAACCGCCTGGGGAGCTTTTTTAAAAACATACATGTTGGGGTCAATGAGATTGCTCAGTGAATAAGGGTGCTTGCCACCCAGCCCGACTGCCTGAGTTCAGTTCCATGGACGTACATAATAGAAGGAGAAAATCAGCTGACACAGTTGTCCTCTGACCTCCACACACACCAGACATATGCATACATGTGGGGTCTCTCCCCTTCCTTGTGGGTCATTGGCCACAGGCCCACGAGGACAAAGGGAGCAGAAGCCACAAACCGGGTCAGGACGGCCAGTGAGCACTGACGGAAGAAAGCCCTTGGGGGAGGCAGGTTCAGTGATACAAACAGCTCCAGAATCAGTGAAACAGCTCCGTTTATTCAGTAGGGGTCAGGGAAAATATAGTGTGGAGGCAGCAGTCAAAGCTTCAGCTGATAGGTGCTCATAGTATGCTTTATTTACATGTAGGCTCCTATCATCTGACTACCAGGCAACGCCTAATTATCATATAGAAAAAACCTGGGGGTAGTTTTCACTCCAGGTAACTATGCCAAAGGTCATGTTTTAAATGAGGCCAAGCATCCGTGCTTGGGTGCTTGGCGGCACTTTCCAGGTAAGTCAGGCAGGAAGCTCCTACTGAGAAAGGAGCCAACCTTAACAGCAGGGTTCCCCAACACATACACACATACACACATGCATAAATAGATCAATATTTAAAATGTTTTTAAAAATGCACATGTTCAGCCCCACTGCCCCAAATAAATCAGAATTTCTAGGGAGTTTGTCCAAACCTCAATTATTTTTTTAAGTATCAGGAACCTGTCCTGAAATATCACAAACCCCAAACCCATATATGCCTCTAAAATCTATAATTTAGTACAATCTATAATTTAATTAAAAACCATTAGTTACTCGATGAATGAGTTCGTTCTGAGACTAAGTTGGCTGGCACCTTTATTAGTACAAGTCCCTTCAATAGCACATCAGCTAGACATGGATAAGAGACACAATGTGTCCCTTGTCTTTGCAAAACTACAAATAACTTCAGGGCTTCTAGAAAATACTCAGCCCTATGAGTTTGGAAACCTGCACAAAGCACAGATTGACTGTATTTAGAAGATGGAAATGCGGCCACAATCAAAATTGCATGATACAACCAGTGAGGAAAGTGAGAAAAAAAAACATTGAAATGAACTATCTGGGCATGCCAAGAAATGCTAGGTTGTTAAGTAGTTTCAAGGGGAATAGAGATGGAATTTGTTTCAGTAGTTGGTAGTTTCAAAGTTGCCTGGAATTACAAATAATTTATAAAGGTATGCAAGCTACCTTAGCATAGCTCTCTCAGACAAAAAGTGTCTTCTGCTGACTTGGCCCATTATGGTATAGAATTGGCAATTAAACCAAAATGAACATGACAGAAAGATAATTGCATATCATATTAAAACCTATTCCAAGCACCACCACCAATAAAAAGGACCTAAATTTCAAACTAATAAAGACAGCGGAGAAGTGGAAAATACGTCAACACAACTTAGTATGCCAAACAGCACAGATAATGCAATAAAACAAAACTAGCTCCAGGTGTTCAGCTTTATATATCAGCAGGGAATTCATTTGCTTCAGTTCACCACCTACAACACAGCAGCGTTTATTGGAGACACCTGGGAAATACAGTGTGTCTCTGTAGGATTCATGACTGAGGCTACTGGTCAAGCTCTCTGGAAAAATTGAATGAATGATTACCAATAGTTGCTTTGGTCCAGCTTACATAAGAAGGTAAAAGAGAGGTACAAACAGAAAATGAGGAAGCATTGGGCTATTGGGACAAAAGAAGTCTGTTAGGCCTACGTGCTTTCAACTAGGAACATAGAAGACCAAAGTACACTGTGACTCTTATAAAGGCTTGCGTTTGGGAAATATCTCAAAAGTTCTATACTGAGCTAACATTTCTACGATTCTACTATATAAGGCATCTATGAAGGGAAACACAGCAAACACCTAGATAAAGGAGGTACTGGGAAACTGGGGATGGTTTATCCAAGAGAAAGATTGGTTTTAAGGCTTATTTTTAATTCCAATTCTTTGTGAAATCCATGTAGTAAGGATCCTTTATTAACCCTGTGGTCTATACTCATGGCTAAGCTAAAGCCCTCCAGTGGAATAAATGCAATCAAGTAGCAGACACTGGAGACTTAGAAAGGGTCACTCTGCTGTTAGGTTTGGGTAATCATCCCAAAAGCTGAAAAAGAGAATTTTCTGCCAGCAAAAGAAAAAGAATGGTAAATATTGCAGGATTGCTGATTATTTTTTAACCAGTCAATCAATTGATGGTGGGTGCTACATAAGACATTATGGATCTCTACAATAAATCGTGGCTTAAAACATGAATCGGGAAAACTGTTTAATGGTGGCATTTGCTCTGTGCTTTATTCTTAATGAATATTTCTCCAAATTCAAAGACAGATGCAGGCGACATTTACAGAAGATACTGCAATTTCCAAACGAGGAAGTATTTGTCTTCTGATTAATTCTGCAGCTCCATTGAAAATGAAGACATGATGCGGTCATGTTGTTTATATTTTACTTACAGCTAAGTGACATGGAGAAGTGTCAATGTTGCTGAAAGGGGGCTCATTTCCAAAAGAATGAGCCAATCTCCATTATGTTTAGAATTGTTTGTGCTACAGCCAAGAACAATTACTTTAACCAATAGCAAATTAAATGATTTTTTGCTCTTTTCTTTGAGACAGGGTCTTATTATGTAGCCTAGGCTGTCCTAGAACTGACAATCCTCCTACCTCAGTCTCCTGAGTGCTGAGATTATAAGCATATGCCACTACATTCAGAAGCTTAAACAGAACTCTTAATTTTAAAAGAGCATATATAGTCTATAATGTATATGTTTCTTCAGCAATTATTCAATTTTTAAAGGATTCGACTTTTTTTTTTTTTTTTTGGTCTTTTTGAGACAGGGTCTCCCTGTAGCCCCAGCTGTCCTGGAACTCACTATGTAGACCAGGCTGGCCTTAAACTCACAGAGATCCTCCTGCCTCTGCCTCTGGAGTGCTGGGATCAAAGGCGTGCACCACCACGCCCAGCTTTGACTTTTTAAGTTTTATAATCTCATTATTTGGAGTGTTTTCCCATAAATAGGCAAAAATCAAGATTACTTCCAGCATGTCATCCCAAGAAACTGAGAATTTAGGTGTGTCTGGCCCCACTTCCTCCCAGCCGTGCCTTCTGTGGGCTGCAGCTTCATCGGTCTCCTAAGACTGTGGTGGCACATTTATCAGAGACATAACAGTCAACTGTGGCTCAATCATAAGTCTCCAGCTCTGTTCTAGGAACTAAAGGTTTAAAAAATGACCAACCTGTCTTCATCAGGCTTAATCCAGTAAGTAGCTGCATAAGCATAAATAAGTTCCTACTAAGATGTTGCCTCCATGGAATGAAAACTTGACCCAAGTATCTTGTGGGTTCAAAGTTACAGTGCACTTGAGAGAGACTAGGACCTAGCAAGGCTCAGTAGCTGCCCTGGATCACAAGAGAATAAATCGTGATAGAAGATGTACGTGGGGTTGATTATCCACTTCCCACACTCTATGCTCTTGATCTTGATGCAATTCAGTCTTACAAGGAGGAAGTAATGAGTTTCATCTTGGATGGAGCTAGGCAATAAAAGTAGGAAAGATTTCAAAAGAGAGGAAGTGACTCAAGCCACGTCCAATAGGAGGATTGCACATGAGACGGCCAGTGAACACCTGAGCCTTCCAGTAAGTCCTCAGGAAGAAGGCTGATGGCGGGGGCAGTGCCAAGCACATGCTGGAGCTGTCCACAGAGCCAGGCAGTAGAGAACTAAATTAGTATTTTAGAATAATCTGATATCCTGGGAAGAGAGAGCAATAGGAAAAGTGCCTGACTTGCAAGCACGAAGACCTGAGCTCAGTTCCCAGGAGTCATGTAAAAAAGCTGATTGTAATACCAGCACTGGGGAGAAATAGACAGGAAATCCCTGGGACTCACTTACAGCTGGGCTAGCCTACTTGGCAAGCTTCAACCCAATGTGAGACCCTGTCTCAAAAACCAAGGTGGGCAGCCCCTAAGGAATGATGTCCAAGGTTGTCCTCTGGCCTCTACACATACATGCACATACATATACCTACAGCAACATGTGCTACACACACATATACACACAGAGAGAATAGAAATAGGATTATCTGGTGACAGGATGAAAAATGGACTAGAGGAGCAAGTCAAGGAAGAAGAAAAAAAGACCAGGTTAGAAACAGTTGGCGTTTGTGTGTGATGACATCTCTATCTTAGCAGCACTGAGGGACAGATCAATTCAATGAACTCTACAGGGTAGTGACTGATTAGCCCTGGGAAGAGGGAAGGTTGCATGGGAAGTACGGAGACTGCTAATCTAGGAGGCTGAACGATACCACATGCTATAAGACAGTACAGAAGGGGACAGCAGGGGAGTGGGAAAGGAGAGGTTATGAGCTCATCTTTGAACAGGTGAAAACCAGGATCCTATGGAGCATCGATGTGGAGACATACCTAGTAGGCTGAGGGATGAGCAAGCAGAACTCGTTACACCAAACACACGAATAGTGAAGACAGAAAGCCATGAAAAAGAATGCCCAGAGCTCCCTGATGTGCCTGTGAGAACCTGTGTGGTGTCCCTATAGTAATAGCATTTTGAAGCCCCAGGCACAAAGGAAAATGCATTCTACCAGTATTACCACAAGAGGGCAGTAAAGAGTATTTTCTCCTGGACCTGCCTTGCTCTCATGAGCCCTCGATGTATTCAGCCTAATTGGTAATATTTCAGCTGCAAGATGGTTGCGGAGAGCCCTGTTCATTTATTCTTTGCTCCTTCAACCAAGAGGAAGGCTGGGATAAGCAATTTTCCCTTCAGTAAACTGTTCCTGACCATCTAAAGAGGGAAACAGGGTAACCTAATTCTCCTCTGTCTACAACACATCCTCTAATGGAGACCTAAGTGTGCCAGAGGTGAAGGTCATAGGGGTTTCCTGTGGCCATTTTGTCATCGATAATTCCACATACCCCTTCATAATTTTCTTTCAAGGTATTTTGTCCATTACAACCACATGTGTGATTGTTTAAATAGCATTTTCTGTATAGTCTGCCCTTGCCTCTTCATGTAACTCCTTGCATCCTAGTTGACATTTAATGTTCAGGAAAATTGTATTCAACACCTACTGTGTGACAGGCACTATGCTGAATCCTAGGGATGTGGGGTTGCTGGAATCTAGTCCTAACATCAAATTACTTATAGCCAGTTATGTCTCAGTTACTTTCTTGGTTAGTTAAGGGCATTGATTCTGATTCTGTTTAAAGGCAACTCCCTCTGGGCTCCCTGCACCAAGCCCTGAAGAGACCCACTCCAAAGCCAAAGATAGCTCAAGGAGAGGAAACCCCCACAAGTCAGGGCCTGAGATGCCTGAGGCACTCCGAATTGCTCTTGTAAGTGATATTAGTTTGGGTTCTTATGTAAGAGAGCATCTTTACTTCCTATAAAAGTCTCATTTGCTGCTAGCACCATTTGGGCTTTGAGGTATTTCTTCAGCACTGTTTAATCAAAGAGCACTGCCCATGTCCCACAGCAGGTATGGCCTTGTGGAATAACGTTGCCAAAGTCAAGATTTGTATACTTGTCCTTGATAGTGAGACTGTTACATCTATCTGCCTAATAACAATAATTTCCATAAGTTTGTAGTATTGGAAACCTAATATGAGATCAAAAATGATTAGTCTTGGAGGATGATTATTATTTAAGAAGCAACTGGCACCGACTTTTTTGTTAATGTCTGTACCCACTGGAGAGTTATATAGATTGAACATGGAATACTCTCAACCCACAATTCAGACATAAATTCTCATTCTCTCTCTCTCATTTATTTTAATAATATATAATCTACATACCATTCAATTCACCAATTTCAGAGGGCACAGTCTGATGATTTTTAGTATTTCTCTGAATTACACAACTGCAATCATTGTGATTTAGAATAGTTTTATTATCCCCTCTAAAGACGCTCCATTCACAAAGCAACCATACCTCCATCACCCCTGCTGTCTCTCCAGCCACTGTCTGTCTGTGTAGACTTCCCAATACTAAATACTTCACAGAGTTGGAGTCCTGCATTTGTTGTCTTTTGACTGGTATTTGAACTTAGAATAATATCTTTAAAAATCCATCATCTGTGTTGTAGAATGCATTAACACTTCCTTTTTACTTGCTAAGTACTATTCTAGTGTATGGATAGAGCACATATTGTTGATCCATTCATAGTTAATGGTCATTTCGGTTGTTTCTACTTGGGGGCTATAATGAATAATGTTGCTATGAACATTCATCTACAAGTGTTGTATGGACATTTCTTTACCTTGAATATATACCTAGGACTGGAATTGCTAGATTGTATGCCAGCTCTGTGCTCAACCTTTTAATTCAATTTTGGTTTTTTTGAGCATTAACCCCATATCAGATAACAATATTTGTCTTTTTCTTATTCCATAGGATGCTTTTTCATTTCCATTATTTCTTTAATGGACTAGAAAGACTTTAACATCAAATTGTCTCATGATATAACTCAGGCTGGCCTTGAGCTCATGATTCTCCTGCCACCATCTCTAAGGTGTTAGGGTTGCAGGTGCACCACACCCAGCTCAAGCTTTTATTTTTTCTATACTTTAGTCATTAAAAAGTTTTTTTTCCCAGACAGATGTTGAGGAGTTTTTCCTCAGTTTTTTTTCCCAATCAGATTTATAATTTTAAGTCTTCCTTATATTTAAAACTACTTTGCCATTATTTCACATTGATTTTTATATATGGTGTGAGACAGGGGTTCAATTTTATTCTTTTGCTTGTGAATATCCAGTACTGTTTTCCCAATATTACTTGCTGGAGAAAGAATCGCTCCTCTGTGTATGTTCTTGATATTTTCACTGAAGATCAATTGACCATAAACACATGAATTTATTTCTGGACTTTCTGCACTGGTCTGTTTTTGTACCAATACCATGCTGTTTCGATTACTGTTGTTTAACAGTCTGAGAAACTACAAGACTGTTTTCCAAAACACTGAACTATTTTTAATTCCTCCCAGAATTGTACTGGGTTTCTATTTTCTCCATGCCTTATCAATACTTGTGATTATCCGTTTTTGTTGTTGTTGTTGTTATTATAACCATCCCAGTGTGTATGACGTGGTACCTCACTGTGGCATTGACATGAATTATCCATCTTTTTTGCTGTAACCATCCCAGTGGGTATGAAGTGGTACCTCACTGTGCTACTGATATGAACTTCCCTGTTGGCTAATGATGCTCATAGATTTTTGATGCCTAAAGTTTTGAGATATTCTTCATATCCTTTTATTTTCTACACCGAAATGAAAAGAATGTCTTCTGAGAGAGAACTTAAATATAAAAACATGGGATATTAGACCCCTCTGATACAAGTAACACTTGAAAGGACCAGCAGAAATTGAGGGGGGCTTGTTAATGATGCAGTCAAGATAGGTTTGTATATAGAATACACCCATATTCTTGGGCTTCCAGAAAGTAAAAAGCAAAAAGTTTCATTAAATCCCACCACGTAGGAAGGGTCAGGCTAGGCCTCCACTTAAGTAAGCACCCGTTTCTGATTGAGTCCCTTTTCCTTTTGTTGCAATAAAATACCCTGACTTAAGGACAGAAGAGTTTATTTTAGACCACAGATCAAGCTATAGTCCATCTTGCTGGGGAAGTCAAGACAGCAGGAGCTGGAAGTAGTCAGTTATATGACACCCACAATCAGAAAGCAGAGACCACTGAATGATGTTGTTCAGCTCCCTTTCCCCTGCCCAGGGAATGGTCCCACCTACAATCACAATGGGTCTGCCCATTGTAAGCATTAATGTAATTAAGATAATCCCTCACAGGCTCAGAAGCCCATTTCCTAGGTGATTCTAGATTCTGCCAAGTTGACAGTTAACGTTAACCATTTCAAATGCCCAATTGCCTAAGGCCCTCTTGTGAATGACTTTACGAGGAGAAAAAATGTCATAAACAATAAGGAAAATGGGAATTGGGGGAAGAGCAAAATGTAGTCTTATGAATTGCATCAGAGAAGATCTAGGTTTGGTTTTAAGAGGACCTTGCACACTAGACTAAAGATTAGATCATAGAAAAATATCTGAGGTTGTAAAGTCAGGAGCATGTGGGTTCTGTGGGTGTGTTCTCCTCAGCCCCTGATGCTATATATCAGCTGTCACCAAGAATATGATCATGCACCATTAAATGACCATAAGCACTATGGTCACCCACCTCCCCTCACATTTCTGATAGCTTCTCTGTTCCTGAGTTGTGTGTGACTCACCTTGAGTTACAAAAAATTATGGTATCCACCTGACAGATGATGTAATACTTGGAAGAGACACTGAAGTGTCCATGATTAAAATGATGCTGCTTTTTGCTCACCTCTGTGGCTTATTTATTAAATCATGTTTATCAGTAAACTCAAGTTTTAAAAAAATTAAAATCACTAGTTAGAAGGTTGGGGAGATGGCTCAGTGGTTAAAAGCACTGATTGTTCTTCCAGAGGACCTGGGTTTAGGTCTCAGCACCCATAGGACAGCTAATAACCACTCATAATTCCAGTTTCAGGGGATCAGAGGCCCTCTTCTGATTTCCACAGCCATCACATGCACATGGTGCACTTATACACACACACACCAAAAAAAAAAAAACCACTCATACACATAAAACAAATATCACCAGTTAGAATGAGACTGTTGTTGAACTGAATCACTGTCAACTGAATTGTGATTCAAGCTTAAGACAGAGCAAAGGCGAATGTGGGGAGTTGAAGTACTCAATGTGACCACTGTGTGATCAGTAGCTCCTGGATGTAGGTAGACCATTTTTCAAGATAGAAACTGCCCTACTTAGGTGTAGCTGTCAACTTGACACAGCCTACAGTCACTTGAGAAGGGAGTCTCAACTGAAGGATTTCTCGTATCGGACTAGCCTAGGGGCACGTGTGTGGGATTAATCCATCTTGATTACTAATTGATGTGGGAGGGCCCAGACACAGTGGAGGGTACCATCCCTAAGCAATTGGTCTTGGGCTCTATAAGAAAGCTAACTAATGGGGACTGTAGAGAAGGTTCAGTGGTTAAGAGCACTGGCTGCTCTTGCAGAGGACTCGGGTTCAATTCCAGCACCCACATGGCAGCTAACAACCATCTGTAACTCCAGTTCCAGGGGATCCGGTACCCTCTTCAGACCTTCACGGGCATTGCATGACACAGGTACACTTACACACACACAGGCAATATACTCATACACATAAAATAAAATTAATAAATAAAATATTCATTAAAGGAAAAAGAAAGCTAACTAAGCATTAGCCTGAGAGTGAGCTGGCAAACAGTGTTCATAGTTTCTGCTTCAAGTTCCTTCTTCAGTGACGGTCTATGACCTGAAAGCATAGGCCAAATAAATCCCTTCTTCCCTTAAGTTGCTTTGGTCATAGTATTATATCAGCAGCAGAAAAGGAACTGCAACATTAGGACATGGTAGCGTACACCTTTAGTCCCAGCATTCAGGAGGCAGAGGCAGGCAGATTTCTGTGAGTTCAAGCATAGCCTGGTCTACACAGCAAGTTCCAGGCCAGCCAGGGCTACATAATGAGACCCTGTGTCAAAAATAAATAATAAATAAATAAATAGGCATTAAAGCAGAAAGTGCCTCTGAGTGAAGTACGTGCCTCATTCTTCAGCCGTAGTTGGGTGGAACTAAACCAAACTCCTGGTTTGGGGAAAGCGCAGAACTCAGAACTGACCACCAAGGCTCAAATCTGAGACTTAGCTTGAGCCATTCAAAGAAGCTTTCCCTTCCTATGGGTCTTGAAGCTGGGAATGCTCAGGGACTATGATACAAAGACCTGTCGAAAGACTGTGACAGGCAAAGTCCTCTTGGCACCATTTTCCCATTCCATAACGAAACCCCTTCCACACGTGTTGTCTTTTGCTTTGGTTTGTGTAGATCAAGTTAAGCTACTTGTCACTTGCAAATTAAGTCCCAGAGGACACCACCTTCTTAGCACCAGGCTGCTGTTGAACTGCGTGTCCTCAGGAACTGACATGACAGACCACATCCATGGTCCACTAGACCTGACAGCTTTCTTTGCCATCAGCTTGTTCTTGGTGCCTCCTTCTCTCTCTTGTCCCATGGCCCCTGTTCTACCTCTTTCTCTAACCTCATCCACTTAAAGTATGCCTTCCACAACAGGAAAATAAACCTGAGGCATCCATCACAACTGGACAACATCCTTGAGAAGGGCCCCGACTTCCCTGCTGCCCCTCATCTTCTCACAGTTTCCTAGTTCCAGTCCACATATGAATTAAGAGGTTTTTAACTACTGTTGCAATGTGCTCATTAACCGAAGCAGTAACCGCTCTAAATGATGCTTTCATTTTTCCCTTACTTGCTAATCTTAAGGGAATAAAGCCAAGCACAGTGGGAATCACCACAGTCCCAGTCCTATCCAAAGTTCTTATTATCTCACAAGGGGTTTCTGCTAATGTTTGTGAAAATTCATAGGAAAAAAAAAAAAAAAAAAAAAAAAAAAAAAAAAAAAAAAAAACTTGTCTGGAACCTTCCATTAGGGATGATGGAATAGTGCCCCAGCTGCTATGTCCTAGTTCCCAGTCAAGGAGTTACAGATTAACAACCTTCAGCCTGGGCTTGTAGCTCAGTGGTAGAAGACTTGCCTAGCATGTGCAAAGCCCCAGGTTTGATCCCTAATACTGAAAAAAAAGTAAGTATTCTTTTATTTTTTATCATAATGTATTTTCATCTGAAATCATATTTCCCTGGTGTTCTGTTACGAGTGGGTTATATCTTTTAGGAATCAGGAGTAGATATGCATATGTACAGCATAGTGTTTATATTATGGCTTCTGAGGTCAAGTCCTCTGAGTTTAAATCTCAGGTGAACCACTTAGAAACATTTAATTATTTCTCCTTTCTTTAATAGGAATATTAGAAGTCACATCCCACAGTTGCTGGGAAGATCAAAAATGTAGAGAGAGTTACCACAGTGCTCAGCATACAACGACACATCCTCAACCAACACCACCACTATAATGATCATTTGCCAACGAGTCAGAGATGTCATGATGTGCAAATCGCTTCTCAGAGCTGGAGCAAGTTGGTGGACCTCCCTGCCCACACGTGTGTGAATTTAATACTGCAGTGCTGAATCTCAGCAGAGAGATTAGATTCCCTAATGACACCCAGCTCCACATCCATTGGCTGTGACAAGGATTACAAAGCACTTCCAAGGGTAGACCATGTCCAGCACAATGTGGTTTCCATTGGAGAGTACTTTGCAATTGCTACTAGCATAAAGCCTCTACTTCTAGCAACTCATCAGCATTGATCAACATGTATGATGGCAGGCAGGTCCCAAGTAGAAGCACTGTCTACGGTCATGGCTTTGAACAAGGAGTAACTGACCATGTGCAGGCATTTCCATTGTATCTCCTAGTAGTGAGGAGGGAGTCACTAAAGCATATGGTGGGTAGAGGCCAAGGATGATGTTCAGTGTTCTTTAGTGCCCAGGACAGCCCTTTACAGATGAGACTGTCTATGTGATAGAGGCTGGGGAACTCTGGACTATGGCCGTATCTCTTGAAGTTTGGTTTTTGAACTGCTTGCACTAGAACTGGACTGGGATACTGGTCAGAAATGTATGTTATGAATTGGAACCTCAGACTAAAAAGTAAGACTCTCTGGGTCTCCTTGCCAGTCAGTTCTAAGGAGGATCACAGTTTAATGCAATTCCTCTAAACATTTCTCCTGATGCCTAAATCTGTCCTTTAAGAAATTCCCTCATTTTCTTTCATTTTTTTTTTCCTTGACCAAGTCCATAATACTGCGAAAGAGTGACCCTGGTTGCTGCTTAAGATACTGAAGATCTCATAATCCATTCCTTTCCATGCTTGGTGAAATCCCAGCATCAGCCATTTTTCTATTCTGTTTCCTTTGTTTGTGGTATTGGTTGTGTTTGTTTTGTTATTATGTGGTTTGATGGTTATTTGTTTTATTGGCAGGTCTCCTGAACCCAGCTGGTCATAAGCATATTATGTGACCAAGAATGACCTTGAACTAATGATCTTCCTACTTCTGCTTCCTGAATGCTAGGACTACAGGCATGTGCCACCACACCCAGATATCTGTCACATTTGTCTCTTTTCTTTCCATCTTAATCAAAATCATACACACAGGAGCTGGAGATATGGCTCAGCAGTTAAGAGCACTGGCTATTCTTATAGAAGACCTAGGTTCAGTGCCCAGCACCCATATGGCAGCCAGCAACCATCCATAACTACAGTTCCAGGGGATCTGATGTCTTCTTCTGGCCTCTAAGGTCATTGTACAATACGGCTCTGCTTACATATGCTCAGGCAAAACACTCATACATGTAAAAACTAAAGTAAACTTTTTTAAAACGCATACACATGAGTGGAAGGAAAGCTATGTTAAGGAGATAGAGAGGCAGTCGCCTGATGGCTGGATAAGCGAGACTTGCACACTCTTCAGTGCTGGCATGTGTCCAGGAAGGACAGCCCTTACTGAAATGGCCAGCTGAAGAAAGAGCTCCAGATGCTGTCTAGTTCTGGAAGTGACAAATGCCCTCTCCCTCTCAGGCAGAATATTCTAGTCACGAGTTTAAAACCCCTTGCCCATACCGATACCATTGCCACTAAAGAAATGCTGCACAAAAACTGAAGAGGGAGAGGTTCCCAATACTGACAGAGGGTCCCATACTTCCTGTCTTGTTCAGCTGTTGCAGATGAGCACAGGAATTTTCCAGAGGAACATCTTCAGCCTAGGTGTCTATAGACTTGCAGTTTGGATGGCAGAGTCAGGAGACCCCCACCCCAAGTCTTGCTTCAAAGTGCAGTTACAGAAGCAGCTGTAGTTCCTGGAGCCTGACACATGCCCAGTCGCAGGCTCACTGTAGCGCAACTGAGTCAGATGGTGCACTAATGCCTGCGCCCTAGGAAGCTTGGGTCACTTCTGTAGGCCAATTTTCCAACTTGTTCTCACATCAGATCACAGAAGCAATTTTTTATAAAGCATTGATTTCTCACCCTATCCCAGAAATTCCTCTGTGATTATCTCAAGGTGTGACCTCAGTATCAAAATGTTGAAAAGCTCCCCAGATACCTCTAACAAGAAACCAGGACCAGGATGACATAGAAGGAAGTGATCACACCCAACTGAGGACACCTTTGGAACAGAAAGATATTTTTATGCAAACTGTCAATCCAGGGAGTCATTGCTCAACACCCTCCTAAAGGGCCACAGAACTTCCTCAGTTGCTCATAGTCTAATCCCAGAAAAGCAAACTTAAAAACTGATTGCCCACCACCACACCTAGCAGCTAACTCTAGATCATGGCAGTCTAAATTGTTCCTATAGACATCAGGTTCATTAAAGTAACAAAAGAACCCCAGAGATCATAGAGTCCAAATCTCTCATTTTAGAGAGGAGGCAACGGAGGCAGAGAGAGACCTCTTCAAGTATGATGGAGGACCTGAACTCCTACCTCTCTATCTCCTACACACTGCCTTTGAATGAAAGGTGCTCATGGGGAAAAAAGATGTTAGATGAGTTTGTGGTCAAAAGTTCATCACGAAAATGTTTATTGTTAAGGAGGTTGAAAGTTTCCACGCCAACCCAGCAGGGCCGGGTAGCTCCCATTCTCTCAGTACACTTGCATCTAATTCTGGGTAGGTACAGTAATTGGAAACAGACATGGTTTCAGGAAATGGAAACCTCTAATACAATTCTGAGTGGGAAGAGTTGGCGTCCACAATGGTGAGCAGCTGGGACTCTCACAGTCTGGCCTGAGAGGAGGAAAAGGAAGCATATTCCGGGAGTGGAGAAAGGGGGTTAAGAGCGAGAACCCCAAGGTCTGGTACCACAGTCACATCTGGACAGTGAATACTGGCTGTGTGACGGGCCAGCATCCTGGCTGGTATATGATCAGGGTTATGCAAGATGTTGAGATCTACCAGCTGTTCTCTCTTTATATTATCCTAACTCTTGAAGCCACTCTATGAGGCACAAACCCCCATTTGGCAAGAGAGGTATCTGAGGTTTAGTTTGAATGACTTGAATTATTTATCCCCAGTTCCACAGACAGGGTGGGGCCAAGAGTGAGATCCACATCCTGCTAGAACCAGAATTCTGGCATCTTCCATGCCATATTGTCTACCCTCTTCTTATATCAGCAACGTCCATTCCTGACAAGGACCAACCTTGTCCTGGCAGGCAGGGCTCACAGAAGCACCAGGCCTCCTCAGAACAGATACTGACAGAGCAAGGTGGACACTGGAAAGGAGGCTGTGCTGTGATACACACTGTGAGCACAAGCCTCTCCTGGCAGCCAGGGGAATGCCAGGAACAGGAGCTCAGCCTTCCCTGGAGCTACAGCCCCTGGCATCTGCTGCACTGCAGTTCCCTGTAGCAGGACACTGGGTCCACCACCACTTCTGACCGTCTGACCTGTTGGTTGCTGATTGTGCTACCATGGAAGCTGAGCACAAGCTGAGTAGGCCTCCAGCAGACCCCATTTAACAAGTTCATGGCTCAATGCTTCTTAGGGGGATTTACAGGAAACCTAGTACTCTGGTGCCATGTTTTCCACAAAACCAGCTGCAGGTGGCTTCTCATGGTTGCCATCAGCCTTGTCAATAGGGCGCGATCTGTAGGTCATTTTCTCCTCTGGTACCAACCAGTTAGGCTGTGGTTAAAAATAATTCTCACTCTCTTTCTGTCTCTCTCTCTCTAGATATAGATATAAGGATACATATTATATAGATATGAATACAGGTCCCACTCCCAATCTGTGACCAGATACCTAACAAATGGATGCAGAGTTTACTCTGGCTCAAAGTTCAGAGGAATGCAGCCCATTATCATGGTATGGCGGCGGGAGTGGAAGCAGTGGATCGAGGCAGCTGAGTGGAGGCAGCTGGTCACACTGTGTCCTCAGTCAGGAAGCAGAGAGTCATGAATGCTGGTGTTCACTTTGCTCTGTTTCCCTTTTTTACTTATTCTAGGATTCCAGCTCCTGGATGGTGCCACCCACATTGACAATGGGTCTTCCTTTCTCAGTTAAACCTCTCTGGAAATACCTCACAGTCTGTCTCCTAGGAGATTCTCAGTCCAGGGAAGTGGGCAGTGAAAACTGACCACACCCCTTTCTCAAGTCTTTTCTACTTCTGCATTTTCATTCCAAACTTTCTCATCCACTCAAAACTTCATACTCTTTTGTATGCAGTTTTAAACCTTACCTCCTTTGTCTAGCCAGTCATGCAAATATAATTAAAGGCTAGAATGCTCCATTTTGTCTGGTGGGGAAGGGTAGAATTCCACTTGCTAATTGAGGTCCACTCTCCTTTTCCACTAAGGTTTCTAGAAAGTTCAGCAACCCCAGGACCACAGTGAGCTTTGAGGAGAGGGAGCAGAAAACAAGTCTCTATCCTACATCCCTGGGGGTGATGGCGGCATTCCCAGTCCTGCCTTCTGGGCTCCTTCTGGCCAATGGGCCTCCGGAATTATGGGAATCAACCTTTTCATTTTAGGCTGTGGGTAAACCAAGGCTAAAGGCTTCCTCATCAAAATCTGTAAGGCAGCTAGTTCCCCTCAGAGGCCGTGCTGTCTTCCTAGAAATCAGATTAGGTTTGTTACAAGTCAGCGGGAAAGTGGGAAAGTTTTTTTCTTAATCTTCTTGCTGCCACCAATAAATGAAAGGAAGGAACAAAAGTGAAAGAAATAATAAAAATCAGTAGTATTATTTTTGGATGTGAGACTACCTTGAGCAAGACACCAAGGCTCAGAGGTATAACACATCCTACCCAGAGACAGGAGAGCGAGCGCATGGGAAAACCCGAGTCAGGACTTCGGGTGAGGAGGAGGAGACAGGACACAGGAGGGGGATTTTGTTCACTGAGTCCAGCCTTGATTCAGAATAATGCCGGTCTCACAGGGACACTGACTTGTTATTAACGAGTACCCTGGGAAACGGTAAGCAGTCTTCTATAGGCATTAGGAAGCATTTTCCTAATGGAGATGCCAAGGCAGAGAAAGTACATGCTCACTGTTTTCTGGTACAGTTTAGAATCTACCAGTTTCCTAAAACACACACCTTGTTCATGGCTTCCCGACTACATCGCGACCCCTAGGGTAGGATTCCTTTTTTTCCAGGAACTGGTCCTCTGTCTTCTCTGGAAGAGCATCTGACAATTTTTGTTATTTTTAAACAATTCCTTCATACCACACCAAACTAATGGGCGGGGGGTGGGTGTCAATATGGCCAGGAGAGTAACAGATGATCCTGGGCTCAGGTATTTCTGCTACAAATGAACAGCAATATGAACAGGAGGCAAACATTTACTTGCCTGGTTCAAGGTGTTTGGATGTGTATTGGGGGCAAATAGGCCAAGCAGAAAGAACCCATGGGTAGTAATCTGACCAGAAATTCCTCTACTAGTCCTGTGAATAGATTAGAAAATATTAATTTGGTGTTGTTAACAAGTAATAATGAAATTCATCTGTGACCACACAATGTTTATACTTGTGAATATGTAATAAGACCTTACCCTTGGGGAATTTACTCTTATAGAAAGAAGGGAAGGAGGAAGGAAGGAGGGAGGAAGGAGGGAGGAAAGGGAGTAGGAAGAGGAAGGCAAGGGGGGGAGAAGGAACAGAAGGGAGAGGGAGAAGGAAGGGCAGAGGAGAAGGAGAGAGGAAGGAAGGAAGGCGGAAGGGAGGGAGGGAGGGAGGGAGGGAAGGAAAGGGTAAACATTAAAAAATGTAAAGTTACATGAAGACAGCTAAGAAGAGACTGAGTTGAAAGAAAGACTAGCAAACTTTCCCAAGAGCCAAGAATAAGCAGAGTGATGAAGCTTCAGGACCAGCCACTGGATGCTGGGAGGAGGCGTGGGAGGACTCCTTTCCAGGGCACACAGCTGTGAGCACCACAGCACGTCTGCCACAGCTACTCAGCTTCACCCTTTGAAGAAGCCACAGCCAATGGGAAAGGGGCTGGAGGTGTCCTTGACCCACAGATTTCACTTACAAAGTCAGGCTGCTGTTGGGTTTGGTCTAGGTAGTTTGCGCACCCTCGAGCTACAGCACCATGGAGACGGAGTGTGAAAGGTAATTATGTTGCATTAGTTACTGTTGTCAATGCTATGACCAAAATACCTGATGAGAAACAACTAAAGGGCTTATTTTGGTTCACAGTTTGAGGGCATAGTCCAATATGGCAGGGAAGTCATTATAGCATAAGCATGAGGCAGCCAATCCCAATCAGATATGGAGAGAGATGACTGCTGATGGCCAGTCAAGGACCCCAGCCCACGGCATGATGCCACCTGCACCTACCTATGTTACATGGATGTTCAAGAGGAAAAACCAAAGGTTTCCAAGCTGAGACTTGAAGAGTAGGACATGGGGCACAAGAAGCCAGGGAGGCAGACTTCCTGCATAGGTACCAGGAAGAACAGCTGAGCAGGGCCAGTGCCTGGCAAGGCAGAGGGCAGAGGCTGAGGAGGGAAAGGCTGTGGGTGCTGAAGGGCTGTGAGAATCAGCAGGCATAGGCATTGCCCTGGGGCCTGTGAGAAGTGGGAACTTTATTCCAAGTTCAATGGAAAGCCATTGACGATGTGAAACAAGGAACTGCCATAATTTGAGTAACTTGTATTTTAATATTTTTATTTATTCTTTTTATTTTTATGTGTATGCATGTATGTAAGTGCACCTGTATCATGCAATGCCCACAGAGGTCAGAGAAGAGCATTGGATCCCCTGGAACTGGAGTTACTGAAGGTTGCTAGCTGCCATGTGTGTGCTAGGAATCAAGCCTGGGTCCTCTGCAAGAGCAGTCAGTGCTCTTAACCACTGGTCCATCTCTCCAGCCCTGTAACTTGTATTTTAAAAAGCATCACCCTTATTCTCCTTTTGTTTGTTTGAGATAGTCTCCCTCTCTCCCAGCCTAGCCTGAAACAATATAGCCCCAGATGACCTTAAACTCTTATCAGTCTTCCTGACTCAGCCTCCTGAGTCCTAGGATTATAAGTGTGAGCCACTATAGCCTGCTCAGTAGCATCCTTTATAAAGCTGTGAAATATGGGAGAGGAGGACAGTTTTCAGACTTTGCTGTGGAGGAGGAGGAAGGCCACTTGAAACACTTGGCAGAGCTAAAGTTCAAAACTCCAATAGGACACTGAGGATGGAGGAATGCATCCTTTCGTTTCCATACTCCAAGTTCCACAGGTGGCTAGGGACAGGAACTACAAGGTCCTTGTGATGCTGAGGGGTTTCAAATCTATAAGTAAAGGGGTCACAGTGACCAGGGTGGGTCATGGAAAAAATTAACTGCCCCCCAGCACTTGAGATATCAAGGCTGGTCACTCATTACTTCAGTCAGCCTTAATTAAGCCCCAACCATGTACACAGCACAAAGCCAGATTTTAAACCCCACTTGGATGACATGGGCAATCTACAAAAGAATCATGACAGGGACCTGAGGTCACCTGCTTCCTCTCTGCCTGGATGCCTGTGTGTCTGTCCACTTCACACCCTAGTCTATGTCAGGCCCAAGGACATCAGACAATAGAAGGGCAGCAGAGGCAGAGATGGACACTGCCAGAGACAGCAGTGACCTATCCAGCAATGCTAAATTGCCAAAAAAAAAAAAAAAGCCAGAAAGCTCTAAAAAGTGTAACTTTGAAATAAAAGAGAACTGTCACCTTCCTGATCTTTAAAAAAAATATCTGGGCCAGATCAGCACACTTAAATGCCAGCCTGCTAGACAGGGTAGTTCTCTGGCTTTTGATATTTCTCTAGAAGCAGAGGCCCTGGAGGAGGCTGGAACACCTGGAGATGCCTGGGGTTCTACCCTCACACTGCCACAGAAGAGGTGTCCATGGTGAGTCAATCTCCCTCAGAGCCTCCATGGTTCTTTCTGGAAACCTAGCATTAGAGCAAATGCTCCCTAGGACCCTTCTAGAGCCTGACATATGCATAGTCCAGCCTGTGCCATGATGTTATTGACCATAGTTGTTGGCATTAAACTCTGTGGTTCTTGCTGATATTGCTCACCTGCCCTGCTGGAGGGCCATACATCACAACCAAAAAGGCCTTTCCTCTCCACAGAGAACAGAGCCAAGTTTTGCTCTCACAGCACATGAAAATGAACATTCAGCACCTGAGTTCACAGTGGAACATAAGGCAGATGGTGAGCTCCTTCCGCAGAACAGCTTATACCTGGGACTGTGTGCTAAGTCATTGTGGATATCCCTGAGTACCAGCCCCCACCAGCTCTCCATCCTCTGTGTTTGACCCTCTGCTCAGCCACATCCTGTAGAATATTCTTACTTGTATGACTGTGAATTCATTTATTCATCAGAAGCTAATTAAGCACCTACTGTGTGCCAGACATGGATAAGAGCTCTGGATCCAGGACAAACCAGACAGATACATATACCCACAAAGAGCTAGTGACTTGGCATGGGGGCAGGCCTGGGGGTTACTTAAAATTGTAACTTGTAATAAGTGCTATAAAGGAAATTCAGGCCAGAATGAAGAAAGAGATAATGGCAGGGGATCTACATGTGATCAAGACCACCAGTTAGGGGAGGAAGGGTACTCAGGCAAGGCCTCTCAGAAAGACTGGCATTCAAAGTGAGAGCTATATATGGGGGAAGGGAGGCAGAGAAGCCTGAAGCATGATGACAGCTTGAATGGGGTTGGGGGGCACAGCACAAAAGAGACAGGACCATGCCTGACTCGACTTTGGAGTTTGCTCTAGGCTACATTGAATGGCATTTATTAAGGGTTTCTATTTCATTGCTGCAGCTGTCCTAATAGCAAAGCATCACCAAGGGGAATTGCTTCTGTCCCCATTCTGGGGACTAAAGTCTAAAGTCCTGGTGTTGGCAAGGCAGGACTCCCTCTGGAAGTTCTGGGAAGAAACCCTTCCACGCCTCCTCCCAATCCCAGTTCCCATCCCTGGTATCCACTGGATGATAAACGCATCACTTCACATTCTTGCCTGTCTTATTGTGGCCTTCTTCATCTGTCTGGATCTTCTTTTTTAAAGTGTTTTATTTTTTTAATTTTATTTTATTCATATACTGCCTGAATGCATGTAAGTGCACCCGTGTTGTGCAATGCCCATGGAGATCAGAAGAAGTATCAGATTCCCTGGAGCTGGAGTTACAGATGGTTGTCAGCCACCATGTGGGTGCTGGGAATCAAACCCCCCTGAACCATCTCTCCAGCCCCTATTGTAGTTTCTACATCAACTTCCGTGGTGGGTTCTGTCTTCCATCTTTTAGAAAGTGTTGGGTTGTTAGCTGCCATATGGGTGCTGGGAATCAAACCCAGGTCCTCTGTAAGAGGAGTCAGTGCTCTTAACCACTGAACCATCTCTCCATCCCCTGTGTCTTTTCTATTTATAAGGCCACCAATCATAAAGTTTAAGACTTCATCTAACTGAAGCCTTCATCTTAATTAAAAATGTGAAGAATCTTAATTCCAAATAAGGCCACATTCTGGGGATTGGTTAAACAGGAATATTGAGGGGACACTATGCAATCCACTGCAGGATTTTAGGCAGGAATCGGGTAGGGCAAAATTTGTGTTTAAAAATAGGACTCTGAGTTCTTTGCAAGGAATGGATTAGAGTGAAGAAAGATGCAAAGGATAGAGGAGACGGGTCAAGAACACTCTCCTTCCAGTCACTTGGACAGTCTGCACTTTTGAGGGCAAGAGACAAGTCTCCTTTCTCCCTTGCACAGATGAGGTGCTCAGCAAATACCTGTGAACTTTTACTTGACCCAGAGAATACGTAGGGGGCCAGAACAAGTGTCTCAGAAGTTGAGCACGCAGCTTCTTTTTCTGCTGAGAGGTGGTAACTTTAGATTCAATATCCAGCATGGACAGTGTTTTCCACTAAATGAGAAGCAGAGGAAACACCTGTACTGGGGCTGAGGCTATAGCTCAGTTGGTAGAGTGTGTGCCTAGCATACACAGACTTTGGGTTCAAACTCCAGCACTGCATAAACCAGGTATAGCAGGTGCACACCTGTGATGCCAGCACTATGAAGATCAGAAGTGTAAGGACATCCTCAACTACATAGCGTTCAAGGCCAGACTGGGCTAGACGTAAGACTTTGTGGAAAAAACAAAGGAAACAAAACAAACACCAATCTATGCTTCCAGCTGATGGCAGCTCTCCTGCTGTTTCTGGGGCATGCTGAGAGACAAAGCAGTAAAAACTACAACAGGGTTCTAGCCCAGACTTCTGTGAGAAGCATCTTAGGACACCAGTTTCCACAAACAAGGGAATTTGCTCCTTGCCTGCTCTTTGACAAGTAGCTTGAGGCACCAGAGCAGAGGCTTCTGGAAGTAGCCAAAGGGAGGGAATCACCTACAGGCACGTGTGCACATGCACGCACACACACACACACACACATGCACGCACGCACGCACGCACACACACACACAAAGTGTTCACATGCTACTCAGCAGGTTGCTTTTTGATGTTTGCTTCTAAGATGCCACACTCCAAAAACTCAGACGTGAATCTGATCAAGACTCCAAGTTTAGACAGAAGGTTAAGAGGAAACACAGGGATCAGAGAAACATGCTACGCAGAACCCCAGGATGCAGTCAGCAAGCATCAGGCGTGGGAGGTCACATAAAACAGAATCAGATTTCCTAAACAAACATTGTAAGGGAAACAAAGAGAAAGAGAGAAACAAGGGACCACTCAAAAGAAACTAAGGAAGACTTAAAACTACATGGGGCACGTGTCTCTTATTTGGATCCGTCTTAGACCAATTGTTTTTTTAAAAAAAATAAAAGGAGAAAAGGAGACAACTGAATGTTGAACACTGGCTGGAATTTCTGTTGGTGTTTTAGGTGCAATAATGGGATTGTGATGTTTTCTTAAAAAGCCTCATTATCCTTTACAGCTGTCTGCTGAAATATTTATGGATGAAATGGTAGGATGTGGGAGATTTGCTTGGAAACAGTCCAGGAGTGGGGGGGAGGGTAGTTGGGAGGAAATGGGCCCTGGGTTGGCAATAGTTGAAGCCAATGATTGCAATGTGAGACCTGTACAAGGCTGTTCTTTCCACTTTAATATGCGTTTGGAATTTTCCATGATGAACAAGAATGTTTTTAAAGGAACTTAAAAAAAAAAAAAAAAAAAGCTGCCCAGGACACTCCCAGATCCACAACTGACAGGCTGGGCCTTCTGGAACATCTTTGGAGGAGTGATATCTGATTAGGTCTTCATCCTGGTCACATCTTATCTGTTTACTTGGCACCCTGGGGGAAGTAAGTCTCTCCTCAGGTCACCCTGAGACTCTGCATGGACTTGTCACTTGGCTCATGCATCCACCCTCAGAGCTGTCCTTATCCCTCTATCCTGCAGTAAGCCCCCAGTAAACATTGTTTGGTTAGCTGAATAGATGAACTCTGGACTCCCAGCCCTTTGTTTCACATTTGTTGACAGAGCTCTGCAAGTTAGGATGCAAAAATCTGCCCTCTGTCTCTCTTTGCTCTGTGATGTGATTGAGCAATCTTGACCTCTCTGGGCTTCCTCACTCTATAAATCACCCTTACTAATTGCCTCCTGCCTACTGGTTTCAAGCCCACCACTCTGTTAATGTCCAGCTAGGACTGAGACCAGTCCTGATGGAACCTAACTAAAACAACGCAGCTCCCTAGGTGTCCCCAACTATACACAGCTTCAAAGGTGCCACTGTAACAACCCTCCAGGTGTGTGTCTCTTAAGTGTACCCTAGAGTTCCAGAAGGCCTCTGCAGGAAGACTTCCTGTTCTCCTTGTGATGGAAATCATCCCCAGCTCACAGAAAAGCAAATAAGATTAACATTTCAGAAGAGCCATGACACAACCAATCCGATGAGGGGTTATTGGGGAGTGGGCATCACTGCAAGGACACTAAAGTGCTCTGATGGCTGGACACAGAAGTTCACCAGCTGGAGGAAGAAACTCCAACCTAGCCATGTGCTTTGACAAGCAGGTCCAGGCCCAGAGCCCACTGACACCCCACAGAAGAACATGATGCAGTCCTTCACCCCAGTCAGCAGTGTTCAGAGACTGGCCTCAGAAGGCACAGCAGCCTCAATCTCTGCAGAGAATATCATCCATGCCTACCATTGTCAGCACTCCAGTGACTCCACCCGCACAGGCTGCATTTCAGACCCAGCGGAAAGGCTTGAAAGCTATGGTTGCACAGCCTCTGGACAGAGGGTCAAAGCTGCTGGGGGATTTGATGATCAGTGGATATCCCTGGCCCCTCCAGGAAGCTTAGCTTAGGAGTACTAAAGGCCAGGCTGCAATAGAGTTAACAGCCCAGTTCCCTGGCCTGAGCAGCCTAGCAGGAGAGGACTGAGGGAGCTGGGGCTGAGCCTTCTTTATCTGTTGATATCCTGGTTCTAAAACATCCAGGCCCAGTGGAGGTGTTGAGTTCCAAGTGCAGGACCCAGCCAAGCCTAGAGGGGATAAAGAACAAGCATGGACCTATGAGATGGCACCCTGGGTAAAGGCACCTGCTCCCAAGCCTGAGGCTGTAAGTTCTATCCCCGGGACCCACATAGTGGGTCAAACCAGCTCCAGCAAGTTTTCCTCTAACCTCCTCCTCCCTTGCTTGCACGCCAAATAAATAAAAATGTAATTTTAAAAAGACAAGACATGCTAAAGATGCTTTATCTTGTCCTGGAAGCTCATACTCCAGAGAAAAGGTTCCTGGGCAGGCCAACTCAGCTAAACAGGCTAAAACTGCCTGGGGAGTTCCTCTGGTCTCTACCACAGCAGCCCAAGTCCCCAGACCCTGTCCAAAAGCCACAGGGCTTGGCATGAGGTACCCAAGGAAACAACAGCCGCATCTGAGCAGGGTCGGGGGGGGGGGGGGGGGGAGCAGGGGCGGGGGGGGGGGGAAGGTTACAGAGGCGGGAGGAAACAAGGTTCCAGACCTCAGACTCCCCAAACCTCACACTCTTGAAAGGAAGCTTCGCGCAAAGTTGAAGGACGCTGGCGCCCTCTAGTGGACAGGACGGTCATAGTTTTAACCTGCTTCTTTGAGTGCCTGGACTTCAGGGCAGGACAGAATGAAGTCCCGTCCCCGTCCCCCTCAGAACAAACTGTGAACCCAGCACACGAGCCTCCATTCCATTCTCTCGCCTGCTCAGCGTTCCAGAATCTTCCCACAAATCAGACATAAACGTACATTCTCCCTACAGCCCTTCCCCGCTCGCTCTTTTGATCTCAGTTTAGCTAAGATGTAAAATTTACAAAGTGAATGAATGAAGGGGATTAAAATGAGAGCCTCATCGGGGGGGGGGAGTCGGTTTTTAGCTGGTAAAGCCTTGGCTCAGAGTCAAGTTCCTATACGGTGGTTTGAGAACACCAAAAAGACATTTCCAGGTGTCCTGGAGGCACTCGCTCGCTCCTCATGGACTCTAGGCGTCATTAGCACCCCACTTTCCAGTGGTAAAGAGAGATCTTAGGTGGACTAAAGAGGGGAGGGAGGAGGGACCCTGCGGTCCAGGGCTTGGAGTCCCTGGACACCAGAGAGCTGGGGAGAAAAGCGAAGAGCTGTCCCGCCCTCTCCGTAGCCCTTGCAGCATCCCTAAGGGCCCTCAGACAGCAGATGGCATGCAGCCCCAGGGGCCACCTGCTTTCCCGGGGTCTTGGGCTATCTGGACCACTGCCTCTGCCACCCTTTATGCACCAGCCCCTTTCCTTCCTTCATCGAGGAAACAAACCATCCTGGAGTCTCACTCTGGCAGTCTGTGCTAAGCGACATAGCTAAGGAGCATCCCAAGAAATGTCTACCCTAGTTGCAAGGTCTGGGCGGCCTCGGACTTGCTTTTCTTTTTTTAATTCTCCAGCTCTGTGTCTTAAGAAGCCATTGGTGAAATTCTCGCGCCACCTAGAGGGCAGATCTGGGAAGCGCGGCGTGGCCACACCCGGGGTTCAGGTGGGGTCTGATGGAAGCATTTAAACAAAATGTAAATAAATGTATGACCCTCAGGAAGAATGGGAATGAGGAATCCCAAAGCACTCAGATACTCAGATGGCCCTGTCTACGACAGTGGCTGGAATAGCGTCTGCCAAACGCTGACTGAGAAGGGATGGGCCGGCAAAGAGACAACCCGGAGCAGAGCTAACATTTATAAGCAGCCATAATGAGCCAGGCTGGAGCAGAGTGCCTCCTGCAAGTGCCAGTGGCTGGGTAGGGTGGGGCAGGGACTCAAACCCAAGCAGCCTTAGCCAGGTTCTGGGGCTGAGTAGCAAAGCTATTCAGCAACAGTATGCAAAGACAGCACACCTGGAGCTAATGCAGACAGGCTGCTAGCTCCAGATTCTGGCACTGGTTCCTGTGGGTTCAAAACTTGGTGTTGGGGATCTAGTCTCAGTGGCCTCACCCATGACCCTCCAGTAGTCAGCCTTCCTTTTCCAAGCAGCCTTAGCCAGGTTCTGGGGCTGAGTAGCAAAGCTATTCAGCAACAGTATGCAAAGACAGCACACCTGGAGCTAATGCAGACAGGCTGCTAGCTCCAGATTCTGGCACTGGTTCCTGTGGGTTCAAAACTTGGTGTTGGGGATCTAGTCTCAGTGGCCTCACCCATGACCCTCCAGTAGTCAGCCTTCCTTTTTCATCCTGAGATCTCAGATCCTAGACATAGATCGGTCTGTCCATCACATGCAGAGGTGATATGGGCCTCCCCTCCCATATAGCCATAGTTTCAGCCCCACTGTCTGGAGTTGGGTGGGTGGGTGTGGCTCCTGAGGCAGATGCCTGGGTGCTGGGATGAGACTTCACATCTTGGGGGGAGTAAAAAATATTCCCCAGTGCCCCACCGTTTTTCTCCTCCCACCCCAGATGAGACAACACACTATGATCATGAAGTCCAAACATTCAGGAAGAGGTCAAGGTTGAGGAAATCAGGTTCATCCTCCTAGCTGTCAGTTTCCCTGAAAACCTTGATGTTTCCCCAAACCTTCCTGCCGCCACTTCTTCATGTGTAAAATGGGAAGTGGCTGGTCCTGCCAGCTCAGTGGCCTGTCATTACTCATGGTCTGTGTACTTGACTTCGCTGCAAAGATCAAATTGCCGACTCAAACAGCTTGCTTTCCCCCAGTTTAAACAAAGGTGTGCATTTAGAGGCATTGCTGCCTATGTTAGAAAAAACACAGCTGTGCAAGCCCAGTGATTAAATGGCCCTTGACACAGGGAAAGGGTGGTAAACAGAAGGCAATCACGCTCCGTCTGAACAGTCTCCATTCCCATCAACGCCCCAACTCCAGCTTGGGAGTGTAGATCTTCTAACACAGCCAGCGTTTTAAAGAAAAAAGTACTCATGAATGGTTTGAGAACATACAGATCTTTCATATGACCACTTAATCGTTTCAGCGGTGGTGGTGGTGGTGGTGGTCTTTTTGAAATAAGGTCTCCCTGTAGCCACAGCTGGCCTTGAACTCGCTATATAGATCAAGCTGGGCTTACAAAGATCTGCTTGCCTCTGCTCTGGAATGCTGGGATTAAAGGCATGTGCCACCACTTAATAGTTTTTTCAAATTCAACTTGCAGGTAAAATGTCGAAAGGATTCCTGCCTCTTATGTGTTCTTGTCTTTCCTTCCACACCCAGTGGCATAGTGTCTTTGAGATGAGAACTCCTTAATCATGCCCCATCTCCACCCAAGTCCAGCAAGCTCCAGACCTTCCTTAGCCAAGTGCAGTTCTGTAGGGAATTTTTATTAGGTATAGTTTTTATCCCCAAGGAGAGTCAATACTGCTCCAGGGTTGAGGGTGGCGTGTACCACTCATATTGTCTCCACAAACACCAAACTCTGGACTCTGAATATTTATTTGCTCTTGATAGCACTAGCACTTTGTACACACTCAGACTCTACGATCTCTAATCATTACAGTGGGCCTTCCTCTCTGGGACCAACAGATGAGCTAGGGAAGTGTTCACAGATCATTCCCCCACTGCCACTCTTTCATGAGGCTCTCCGCTGCTCACTTGAAATGTTCAGGTAGGAGTCTCCCTCTCCCTCTCTCTGCCAGCTGGAGTGATTACATTGGCTAAGTCCAACTTAATAGTCTTTGGAAACACTAGCTCCTGACATAGCTTCACAGCTCAGCATCTAGTCTAATGAAGTCATGAGGACTATCCTCATTTGGTTTCCCTAAAAGCAGCTCAAGAGATGTGAATTCAAATCATGTATGTGCATGTTGATGCCAAGAACCAGCAAGAGATGAGTCAAGGGAGACACAGAAGGAGGAACTTAAAAGGGTGTTAATGAGTGGGTCAGTGCTATGGGCAACCGAAGCCTAGTACCACTGGGAGTCTGAAAATGCTCCCCTTGGGGGAAAAGAAGCTAGGTTATCACTGGTTCCCGAACCTCACAAGTTGGAGGTCATGCATGTGATATTGTTAGCTCACCAGCACTTTGGGCAGCGTCCAGGAGCATCCTCTGCAGAGAGATACAGGAAGAGTACAGCAACTCCCACGGGTGACTGCCAGGGTAGTCAAGCACAACTAGGGAGAGAGCTTCAAAGTCCATTGTAAAAACCTGCCCCAAGAAAACCCAGCTGGCACACGTCTTCAATTCCAGCACTTGGGAGGCAGAGGCAGGTTGGATCTCTGTGAGTTCAAGGGCAGCCTGATCTACATAGTGAGTTCCAGGCCAGCCAGGGATATATAGTGAAATCCTCTCTCAAAAAATAAATAAATACAATAAAAGAAGTCCATCCTCATGCTGAAAGAATTAATTTATTTTGGGGACACTTCCATGGACTCAAGTTGCTATTGTTATTAGCCCCAGTTTACGAAAGTTTGAATTCAAGTGTGTGCCCAAAGTCATATATGCAATTACTAACTCTAATGTGCATACTTGAGCTTCCTATTACTAAAGACCTTGCCAGAGAGTTACTTTAAATAGCAAAGCACTCAATCCCAGGTTCTTTTGTAATTTTGACTATTGATTTCTTTAGAGCACACATCCTGTGGGTGGTGCCCTATCTGTGGGCTCCTGATTTGACTACAGAGAACCCATGTTCAGCATTCACCGCTTGCTACCTACCACCTACAGTTCCATGAGACCCAAATGCTCTTCCCTTTATTATCTAGTTATTAGTGTGTGTGTGTGTGTGTGTGTGTGTGTGTGTGTGTGTGTGTGTGTTAGTTTGTATGTGTGGTGTATGTGCAGGCACATGCACCCAGAAGTCAAAGGTGGACCTTAGGTGTCCTGCTCTATCACGCTCCACCTTATGCCTTTGAGACAGGTTCTTTCACTGAACCTGGAGTCAGGCTGGCAGCCAGAAAGCCCCAGTGATCCTCCTGTCTCCACCCACCCCGGCCCCACCTCCTCAACAGCACTGGAGTTGCTGGTACTCCTGCGCATCTGTGCCCAACTTTTTACATGGTCAGTGCTATGATCTGAACTCCCACCATGCTTGGGCAGCAAGCACTCTTACCTACTGATCCATCTCTCTATCCCTCCCCCGAATGCCCTAACAATTACTTTCAACCTCAACATTTTACTTTTATGTAAACTTATCTTCTGGGTGCTAAGATATTATTGTAATAAAATTGAATTAAAACAACAGCCAGAAACCCATCATTTAATCTGACCCTTGTGGTAGGTGATGGAAGCAAAATGAATTTTTATACATCAAAATGCAAAGTTTGGGGCAATAAAAATTTAGTTCCACCTTTGGTCAAAGGCAGTTGTGTTCTGCTGTCCATTTTAGACATACTCTTCCAAGTTAACTGGAGTACTGCATGGAACAGTGCTCCTATGCAGTAACACTGAGGCTGGAAGGCTCCCGCAGGTGAGATGCACCAGAAATTCCTCATCTACAGATGGAAGCCATCCTGTAAAAGATGGCTGGCATAGGAGGATCTGAAGGCATCGTGTAGTTAATGCCCCATTAGATCATCCCAAGGTTGCAGGTCTGGAAATGATTCATGGCGCCTCACATGATGTGGGAGGATGAGGTGGAATGGCTACTTCTTCCACCAATGACAGATACGCTTTTCAATCCAGGGAGCATTGTGTGGGATTTCAAAGCAGACCCAGCTAAAGCCTGCTTTGTGCTCCACACCTCCCAAGTAAATGCCATCTCCAGACTACTGCAGTGCTGTTTTCTTCCAGACATGGATCCACCAGGGTTGCTGAGTGCCTCCGCTGAACAAATGCCAGAGTGTTGAACATCAAGCTCAAACATTAGCCACATGCTTTGTCAACAGCATGTCTTTGTGTTATTGCTATTTAGTTCTTTTGAGTTGTTAAACACTGTCATCAAGTGATCCACACAGTATGATAATAGAAGTAGCATGCACTCATGACTGCTGGACTTGATGGCATGAAATGGTGGCATGTCCAGCCATCTGCAACCTTGGGCTATTGGCCTGCTCCACCCTGTGCAACGGCAGTCTAAGAGGGAACTGCAAAGTTTTTTACTTGCCATCTTATGGTCTTTTCCCCAGTCTGAGGTGATGTGTAGCTCTCTACTATGTTGTAGCCACACCACACTTCAACCAATAGCTCCAGGATACAGGGAGAATTTGCAAAACTCAGGTAAAAGGGGGTCACAATGATCCAGGACAAATCTGAACTCTACCTTGGCCAAAGTCTTCAGCAAACTTCACCCCTGAGCCTCGGTTTCATCATTTATAAAATGGAATAGTTTTACCCTGGATCTCCCTACACACTTCTAGGGCAGGTTGAATCTGAGTACTTTCAAAAAATCTGTAAAAATATGTGCTCTACCAGAATGCCCCAAACCCTGGGGAACCGAAGCTGCGGTCCCCTCCCATGAACCTGGAGCTGTGGTCCCCAACCCTGAGCCAGGGTTCCACATTTCTCTGGTGATGGGCTGATGGTGGAACAGATTGGAGGATGGAGGACTTCCCGATGTTGGGCAGCAGTTTCAGTCTTCGAGTGGCTGCACTCCCACAGCCCCCTCCCCTGAGGTCCCAGGTTGTGCAGGGCAGTGGCTTTGCCTCTGTGTTGGGTTTATCCTGAGGACAGGGGAAGTTTCTGTCATTTGCAGTTTCTAGTCATGGGAGGACTGACTGTCAAGAATGGAACTTCCCACCTCTCTTGATGGCCAGCTGTGGTCTTGACTCCACATGTGGTCCTGGGCACCCAGGCCTTCCTTAACACTGGATCTTGCCCATTCCCAGGCACCAAGAGGTTTTCCACCATCTTTCTGTTACTCTTCTATAGCCCCAGTGTATATCACCTACGCCCCACAGAAAATGTAATCACCTAATTGAACTTCTAGAGTCACAGTCTGGGAAGTTAAAAATAAAGATGTACCCTTATATTTACAGAAAAGTATGTGGAGACTATTACAGAGTTCCACAACTGGTCATACACAGAGAATAAGTGTCTGTGAGATCCCCGGCCCTATGTGACACATCCACAATGGAACCTCTACACCTAAGGCTCAAGGAACATAGCAGAACAGAGGTAGAGAGAATATTAATGCATCTCTCAACTCTCACCAGGGAAGCTTCCTCATCCAACAGAGGGTGATTAACACGGAAAGCCACAACTGGCCAAAATGTAGAGAATATGAGACTGCAGAATGTGCGCCCCTGGACAGGACTCCTGTGTTACACCTCTGTCACCCAGGGCTCAGGGACCACTGGGGAAGAGGGTGTGGAAAGATTGTGAGGGTGGATGGCCACAAGGGAACAATTTCAGAGGCTTCTGGGAACTTGCTCATATGAGCTTACAGCAATGGTGACAGCATGCACAAGACCCATGCAAACTCACCAGACAAAAACCCAGCATAGAACTGGGGAAATGGGTAAGAAGACCCACCTTAGGTGAGGACCTACTGGCAGCTGATCACTGCTGGGCAAGGGAGAGAATTGGTCTTCTTTAAGGGAGTAATGCGATAGACTGACCAGGCTCCAGGGGCTGAACAAATACCAAGGGACACATGAGAACACAAACTTGACTCAATAGGCCTTAACAGGTATGACAGAATGCATGAAATTTGGTGGGAGGCCTATTGGGGGGTGGGCAGATAGGAAAGGGAATCTAAATATGATCAAGACGCATTGTACGAAATACACAAAAATTCAATTAAAATATACACTGAAGAAAATAGATAAAAATTTAAAAATCTGAGCTCTGATCAAAGAAATAGTTTACTTATGCCAAAAAAACAAATAAACTAATATTTTTGAGCAACTATTATAAACTAGTGGGGAACACCTGGGCCATGAGCGCACTTTGTATAAAGTTAATGTATATAAAAAGCAGATAGCAGAATGCATGCTGAAAGGAGTCTAAAAACCTAAAGAACATCCCTGTGATGTGGAGAACAGCAGACCTTCTGCTCCTAGTGCTTCGTCCCCTTTGTAGAGTGTGAGCCAGGAAAACAGCCCTCCAGGCTCACAAGACAATGCCACATGAGATAGTAAGCATTTTAATAAAATTCTGTGGGAAGTCAACAAGAATAATAAATGAATTACATATGGAACTTTTAATGACAAGTCCAAGACATTAGCAATAGATGGTTTTTCTCGTTTATTTATTAAAACAAAGCTACATTTCTGTGCTTTTCACAATACATTCTCATTAGGCATAAAAATCACTCAACATTTCCAAGTAAACGTCACTCACAAAATCACACAGTGCTATTTTACAATGGTAATTCTTTTTTACAACAATCTAATGTTACTTTGTAGGCAAATATTTTAATACCTCCCATGAAGACAATTAGCCCTTAAGCTGTGGAAGTGAGGTCAAGAGTCTTTTCTGAATCGACCAGTAGTTTGTACTAAACTAAAATGCCACATGGCAACTCTCAAGCTCCTAAAAAGTGTTTTTAAAAAACCGATTTACATTCCATAGCACATTTTACAAACTTCAATGACAGGGCCTATCATTTCAAAATGCTACAGCTACCTATGGATAAAAGTTTGCATTCACTTGTACAATGTTTTCTTCTAGATCTAAATCAAAATCTTTATTATTTACCCCCAATTAATCCTTGTTATCAATTCTGCTACTTCCAGTAAAAAAAAACGACCAGGGTCATGGATGGCTGATCTTTCCACCAAAGGAAAGGGCTGGGGCCACTGGTATTGCAGTTTCCCTGGCTTACTCTGTCCAGTGGGGGAAATACATGTTCACTTGGTAAACCGAGGATGGTACACGCAAGTTCTGCCTCAGCGCCATTGTTACTGCTTGGTCTGCATTGAAGAACTAATATAGTTTCCAAAATGTTTTCCAAGCATGCTCGTGAGAGGTTCTGAGGCATCCTAGAGGGGAGAAAGGTCCTGAGGAGTTTGGAAATACTGGAGTCAGCCAGAAGGCTGTGCACTGCGGGATACTGAATGCTCACTGCATGTCAGGGCACTGTAGTTTCCATGTGCAAACTCCGTATACCAGCAGCACTTCCCCCAGAACCCAGCACTTCCCCCAGAACATCTCACAGAGTGCTCCCATGACAGACAGCACTGTGGGAGATATGGCTCCAGGAACTCCAGTCTGAGTTTCCGCTCATGTCCATCCTGGCTGTTTTCTCCACTCTACGGTGCTCTCTCAGTCCCTAGCTTCATACACTGAGCACTTGTTTTTTTTTGCCTTTGCTTTCCTTAGAGTTTTAAGAGCAAAAGGTCCTTTCCCTCTCCTGAATTACTTAGGTTGTTTTAGCTTTAAAAACAGTATAACAGTGCAGTTTCATATTGCTTAGTTTAGGGTTTTTTCTTTTTTTTTTTTAATTTGACTCACAGTCTTCCCCTGAAGGGCATGCATTTCGGTTTTACAGAAATGCAGTAAACGACAGTAAACTATGTACAAGCACCTCGATTGTTTTACATTAGAAGGAAGCCATCCACTGCTAGAAAACAAGAATGTTTCTAATAGCAAAACATGCTGTCTGGAAGCCGTATGCAATGAGGCACTGAAGAATGAGTTGTGCTGAAATTAATTCAGGGTCTGCGTGTCTGGATGAGCCTAACTTTGGTTGAGATTTTTCTTCCTTGAAAAAGGGTTTTCAAAGCACCAGTGAATTACAAAAAGCATGCATATTTATCCTCACAGTGAGTTAAGTGGCTGGCGACAGCTAGTGAATTGCGTTCCCTAAAGCGATTGAGTGTTTTAAAAACAAGCCAACCAAAAGGGAAAGCAGAGCAAAGGAGGCAAGAGCATCTCTGCTCAGACTGCAAAAGCAGCGGCTCTTTGCAGAAGTGACAATGGAGCGGCAGCATCCCGGGAAGTCATTCTGACCTTGACTTTGCTACCACCTGACTGACTCTGATTTGATTTTCATTTAAAGGACAGGTAAATAAGAGAGACTAATAAAATGCTTGATTTCTCACATGAGATACACCCAAAGGAATAAGCCAGACTCCCTGGGTATCCCCCAAGTACAGCCAAGGAAAGTGTTCATCTACCCTAGTCAGTAAAATGGAAGGCTAAAACGTGAACAACTTTCTCTACACCAGCTGCAACAACTAACAGTGAACTATGGCACACGAGCTCCAAGGTGGTGAGAAAAAGTAGGTTTCACATGCACAGCACAAGAAGAGTGGAGAAGACCACAGCATGGCTACGAGCTCCACACGGACATTTCAGACACTGTGAAAGATGATTTCATACAATGGGAAATACCAGGCAGTATCTCACCCTCTTCCAATACACATCACTCACAAGATACTATTAGTGTTTAAAATTTAAGTTCAGGAAAGGACAAGCTTAATCCTTAATACTTTTATGTTAAATTCAAAGAATCTATGCAACGTTCATCAGAAAAATTTCTAGTTCCATATCATGGAGATATGGGACAGTAAATTGTTAGAAATTTTAACGTTACATGATCATTAAGAAATTGCCATAATTACCACAACTAACAATTATGCTCCTTGCTCACAAAAAGGTACCTACCCATGATAAACAGAAAAATTTTCATAATTATTTGTCTCTATGTGGCAATGGAGTTTGGGTACATAGCCCATATAAATGTCTAAAGGACCAAGTTTTTTTTTTTTTTTTTTTTTTTTTTTCCTCAAAGCTAAAAATCCATAAATGCTTCTAACAGTCTGCTACTCAGTAGGGTCCAAGTACCATCACCTAGACTGGGGTGTGGTACCCAGTCTGTGAGCAGTGTCTGAAAGTCCTAGGTCAGCAGTCTGCAACCAGAGTGCCACATAGCAGCAATCTCTCCAGCAGAGCTATCAACTTAGTACAGCTGCTGCTGGGTTGGAGGGCTCCTAAGAAACAGTAGGTGGCTGCTACTTGAAGGGTGGGGAAGATGCAGATATTAAACAGGAGAAGTTTCTAAATAATTGCTGGTCATTTAAAACTCAATGGCACTTCATCTTATGAGCAAAAGCAGTGCCAGTTTCCTGGCAAATATACTGTGACTTCTGCCAGTCAGATTTACATCCTGATGGCAGCCGTTTGATCGCATCTCACTTCCTGACCTAAACTGTCTCATTTGCTCAGGCAGCTCTTCAAACACTTTGAGTCTGCCTGCACAGGGCAGCAGAGTGATGCTGGGTATGACAGAGCTCAGCCCACTCCTTAGTAAATCACTTGGGACGAAAGGGTCTCTCCTATAAACTGTAGCTTCTGTGGATAAAGATAAAATGGAAGAGAGAATGGATGACCCAATTATTTTAAAGGAAGCAGTAACCATTAATGAGAAAACAGACCGTGGACTTAGCTACAACATTATACACACTATACAAGAGTCAGTTCTACATACATCTGTGTCCGTCACAGTAATTAGTCCTTAAAAGTCGTACTTAAAATGTGAATCTTTAATAAACTCCAAAATAACTTACTGAGATTTTACCTAGCAACCCACTGATTATGAGTCATGAATGGAGGCTGGGCCCCGAGTGTTCTGCACAGGTCACTGTGTCTGAGTTGGGAAGAGCACAGGTCCATGGGGGCAGAAGGCACTTATCCTCCAGGAGGTTACCTTAGGGCAGAGCAAGCCTGGCCACACCAGGGCTCCTGCCACTCTGGGTCAGGCTGAAGCCTGCAAGGGACTCATCTCTAGCTCCACGCATGCTACAGGTGCTGTGAGCTCCCTACAGCACCACGAAACTCAGAATGTATTCTAGGAGTTTTTGCCGGTTGCACTGAGGTAGGAAAGTGTTGCTCAGTTCTAAAATAGATACTCTCTTTTGCTTGATCTCTTTGAAAACCTGAAAAGAAAGATTAGAGAGAATTAATGTCAAACACAAGTGGGTGGGGGGGGTCAGTAAAGTCAGTAAAGGTACATGAGGCCATATGCAGCTTCAAGTAAACGTGGAATAGTCAACAGCTGAACTTGAACACACTGACTGTTTGAAACTTACTGATTGCTCTTACACTTTATGTGTTTGGCAATAGTTTACAATAATCGGCAATAGTTTGGGAAGGAGTATAAAGCTAGCAAAATCCTGGGCCATTCAAATAAGCCTACATGATGGCCTTGCCTTCAGCAAGTCTTTCCCCAAGCAGAAATTCCCAGTTTTCCCAGCACAAAGTCCACAAAGGCTATGCAAATAGACTTGATCTACTAGGGAACAAAAGTCAACACAAGAGTGGACACGTACCCCGATATCCTTAAACATCTTCACAGCATTCTTCACTAGACAATATGTGGCACTCTCAGCTGCAGGGAAACAAGAAGGCACTGTCAGTGTTCAGCCCAGCACAGGAGTCCCTACATGGGGGACTACAGAGAACATGACTGTGAGGCCTGTCTGGACAAGCTCCCTGCTGCTGCTGGACGGTCTCCCTCAGTTGGTCTGCTATTCCTTTAAGCCTTGTTTGTCATTTACTAAGGAGAAACGGAGAGGAAAGAAGACAGAGCAGAGGGAAGAGAAAAGGAAGGGAGATACCCCAAGTATCCATCTTGCAGGGCTTTGTGAGAATCAACAAGACAATGTATTTTTTTTAAATTTTTAACTACACAGTGAGTCAGACATGATAGCACACATCTTTAATCCCAGGACTTGGGAGGCAGAGGCAGGTGGATCTCTGTGAGTTTAAGGCCAGCCTGGTGGTCTGCATAGCAAGTCTCAGGCCAGCTGGGGCTACATATGAGATCCTAGCTTAAAAGAGACAAGAAAAACTAAAACTGGATGGTGATGCATGAAAGATTCCTAAGCCCACAGATCCACGTGGGCACAAGTCTAATGTCAGAAAAGAGAATTCTAAGCCCATATTTGCTCACTCATCAGTTACATGCCCTGGAACAGTCATTCATAAAGTCACATGATTGTATTAGATCTCTAGATCTGTTCTGGCTCTGAAAGTTGCTTTGGCATGCACTCAAGTGTGGACCCACCACAGGGATTCAAACGCCAGCATAGCAGCACTGTGCAAAGCAGGTCTACACTGCAAACAGCCCAACAGCAGAGTGAGCAGTAAGTGCTGCTTGTTCACTGGAACTCAACACAAAAGACAAAACCACATGCAACATGAATATCACTAATAACGTTCAGTGGAAAAAGGCAGACACAAGAATATGCAACTGTATGGTTCAATTTATGTAACATGCCAAAGCAGAGAACAGTGGCAATCTCTGGGCTGAGAGGTCAGGATAATTTTGCATTTTCCCTTATTTCCCATAATTAGCAGATTTATGTAACAACAGGAAAACAACTCTAAAAGAAGGCGAACGCTGGTTGCACATACCATACACCGCGACGTTCCTTTCCGTCCTGGTGATTAGGTACCTGTGCAGCTTCTGCAGGTACTCTGGCTCCGGAACTGGACCGCTGAAGCTGTGGACAAAGATGGCGGCAGAGCTGTAGGCCTCCAACAAGGGCCCAAGGAGCCGCTGCAGGAAGGAGATGAACTGCCGGTGCTCCGTGGACTGGCTCACCTGAGAGTGCGAGACAGGAGTGTGGTCACAGGATGGGACGCAGAGCCGGCTGCCGAGGAATTCTGGGAACCAGCAATTGCAAAGATGACCCTCCCACTGGGATTACATTAGAGCAGCCTGTTGAGCAATTGCCTTAGGAAACCGCAGCTGATTATCAGCATGTTCTCTATTGCAATTGTTCACTTTTATAGGATTTGTTCACTGAAAGTCATCTACAAGAAATTTTCCTAATTGACTGACAGAATTTTTACAAATTCTCATCACTGAAAATAGCTTGTCTAGTGATTGAGCACCCCAGGGTTTACAGTCTGGGTATAACAGTCATGCACACACAAAAAGCAGGTAAGAACAGCAATACACTCAAGTGTGCATGAAGGAACAGCATCGCAATCATCCCAGGCTCTTGCCAGCTCCAACCCGCCACTTCCCCTGCACACCTCTCTGCATGTCAGGCAACGTGGAGAACAATGGCTATATGAAGGGTGCTCTGTGGCAGAAGAGCCTCTCACTGCGCCTACCCAAACATGTGGCTTCACCTAAGCTCCACCAGAGTATGGACATGAGACCAATGCCCAATGGGGAAACTAGTAAGGCTCAATGGAAAAGAAAAAATTAATACTACTGCCAGGAAGAGACAGTGTAGGTGTGGGTATCCAGGTGTGAGTGGGGCACCCATGGAAGGACGGCAAAAGCCATCTGTGGCTTTCTACTTTTCAATTCTTGTTACTTTTCCACTTACCAGTCCCCAAGCTCGACAATTTAAGGCATTAACTCAATTCAAACAGTTTTAGTGTCATTACTCAGTAAAAGGCACCAGTACAGGTTAGCTGATACTTCAGGCATGAGCCAATTCCCAGAGTACCAGGGTATCTAGAGTAGCAAAAGCCTCAATGCTTCTGTAAGGTACCCCAGAATCCTTCACCAAAGTACCTTCAGATAGCAATCTCGCTGCTCCTCACCAAAATCACTGTCTTCATCTTCTTCATCACTTCTCCAGTTCAAAGGTTCAGGAAGCTTCTTGTCCCACTGCTGCTCTGCAAGACCAGGACTGATATCTTCCTGGTCATCTTGCTATGCCAAGAAGATGACTGACAGTAAATACAAATGTTTACATATACAACCAACCACCCAACCGGACCCACGACAAGGCAGCCTCTTTTCAGACCCTTCCTGATCCTTCTCTGTCAGGCATCCCTCAAGCAAATCCTCAACCCTTCTAAACTCAAAACCACCCCAGAGGCAGTAGGGGAGGACAAAGAGGGGTTGGGGAAAGTGCTAGAGACAGAACTTTCACATCTTCTAAACTGATACCTACTTTCCCAGTCTCTCTGCACTTCGCTAAATCTATTAAACCATGGTTGAAATCTCAAAAGAGAAAGATACATATGCATAAACTATCAGTACACCTTGATATGTTTCGTATCTCATCAACCTCTAGACACCAGCAAATCAAGTCAAGATATGTTTTAATTTAGACAAAAATACCACTTAAAAATTAAAAAATCCGAAGACACTTGGTCCTCATTCTTACTTTACTCTATCAACTAGACATAAATATAAGAAACTGTATTTATTGGTTAAAGTAAATGATAAAATATTAATTTAAATAACTGGTAGGAAAGTAATGCAGAACAAGAAGCTACATAAAGACAGATTTAAAAAAAAAAAAAAAAAAGCAGGTCCATTCTCTTACCTCTGCCACTGTAAGAATGCCATACTGGATAAACTTTCCTACTGTTTCATGGCAAACTTGGTAAAAAGTCTGACAGGGCTAAAAAGAAAAGCAATTTAAAAGTAAATGTCACTGTCATGTACACCTTTTCTTAAAGCATCCATCAAATCCTCCCATTCTACCACCCCATCTACTTCCCTGCACAAGTTCTATGATTTCTGATGTCCACTGTCTTGATAAACATGATCATGGGCAAATCCCTTTCCCACAAATGACAATACACCTGGTGCAGCACCACCTACAGAGGGTGCTCTTGGGCTCAATGCCACTCCCCAATGGAGCAAGCCCTGTGTAGGGGCCTGCTTCTCCAGCCCTTAACAACTGTTTCTTTTGCTTTCTACAATGATCTCTGGGCAAAAGCTATCTCACAATGAAGACTGTTCACACAAGAAGTGAATGAAGAAACATGTTACTAACTCAGAAAAGACCCACGAAAAAGATGAAGCCAGCTTTAGGAGCCTTACCTGCCCATACCCTTCTCCATCCTGCCACCAAGCGCCATGCAAAGTGCCATGCAAAGGAGGTTCTCCAGGAGACCCACCAACCAACCACACACAAAGAGGAGGGACAAGCTCAAAATGCTGTACACATAAATGTCCCAAGATACATTCATATATGGGGAAAAGAATAACAGAATGCAACTAGAAAGTCTGTTTAATATAGGCCTTAGTTCAAATGTCTGAAAGCATGGGGACCAAACAAACAAGCACATTCACACTTCTGAGCCCTAGTTTCCTTATACATAAGCTGAGAAGGGGCTGAAGAGATGATTCCTAAGGCTTATCAACTTATCATCTGTGCTTCCATCACCCACAAGTGTGTATGCTAATTAGGGACAGAACCCTGACCCAATACCTTCTGCACAATAATTGTGCAGTAACTTAGGGCCTCACTGAGAACCTTCACCAATCTGCCCTCTCATGCCTTGGAGTTAGGCAGTGAGCCAGACATAGACCAAGACAGCCAATGCCAGGAGTAGAACAGAAACCTGCAGTAACAGGCTAAAAGTTCTCTAAGAGAAAAATAACTGTGCTTCATGTTCCCATATAAGTGATCAAGAGAGGGCAGGTAGCAGGAAAAGCCTTCACTCACGAGCGAGATGGTGCCTTCATTGGAGAGCAGATAACACAGGCTGGCAGCCTTTCGCACCAGCTGCTCCTGGCTGATCAGGTTGCTAGGGCTGCTGACAGGTCCTCCCGAGCCCCTCTTATTCAAAACTGCATAAAGGCTGCAGGCTGAGGAAATACAAGCAACAATGGAGTCACCAGTGCTGGGTTTCCAAGGGAAGCTTTGACTCTTAGATTACCTTAAGAGCCTGTTAACATAGAAAACAAAAGCACTTGCAGTTGCTGGAGAAGCTTAATCTGTAGAATGCCACAGATTCCATTCCTACAATCCCATTAGGTCCCAGCCCCATCAAAGGTCTTCCCAAGGGCTCAGACCCCTCTGCCCACCTCCCGGTATTGCAGGAGCCCTCCACGCTCCTAGCTGTATGTGCTGTCTCAACCAGGTTTTCAGCTTCTGACAGCATGACACCTTACCTCACTTCCACAGTGATAAATTCGGTACTATGCAGAGGGCAGATTCAAAAGTACCTGCTATGGCTGTCACAGCAATGTGACAGCAAATTAACTTTTCATTTGAAGACTAAAACTACAGTAGTGTCTTCCATCCAACAAGGGGCTAGCATCTAAACTCAATTAGGCAATACTCCATGTTCCAGGCCTAACATACCTATGATGGCCTCCATGATAAAGACATGAAGCACCCCATTGCTGTAGAAGTTGAGTTCAAAGACTGATGGGACTGTGGTGCTGGGAGTAATAAAAAACTCATCGTTCCTGCTAGTGTGGGTGATCGTGACACAGTTTCCCAGCAGCTGAATAGCGTGCATGACTACATCTTCTGAATTTCCTGAGAACCCCAGGTCAAAATCACGAGCCAGGACTTCTTCCTTCATCACAAAGAAGTCTTCCACCAGTGTGGAGAGGTGAATTCCCTGGAGAGAGACAAAATGGGTCTCAGGGGGCAGAAAGCCTGCTTTCCCAGATTGTCTTCCTGCCCTGACTGCCCTGCTATCCACAGAAACTGGCAAAGATGACAAACTAAATATTCATCTCACAAATATGGTGCCTATATACAGACCCTAGGTCTGGTGTTACAAACATGAAAGGCATGCGCTCTCCCATGGTGGAGTTACACAAGCCCGCTGTGGGAGGGCAGAGGGCAGGCTCAAAGATACAAACCAAATTGCTTAGAAACTGTTCACAGCAGAATGCCTACTATGTGTCTTTGAAATATACCTGATTTACATGAACCACATAAATCAAAGGATGTCCTATAAGTATTTACAGTCTGCCTTTCTTTCATGCAGACATCTTCCTTCACTGGGTTGATAAATTCCTCTGGGTAGGGTCTTTAGCTTCTTTCACTGTTTATCTCATGGTCACAGTCCCAGCCTCGGATGGGCCCAATCTGTCCCAAGTATATGAACAGCTGATAAACATCTCGGACCATCAGAGAACCACAAGTGGCGTCACTGACATACCTGCCTGTGTCTGTAGAGGAGCAGGCAGGCCACGATATGGGTGGACATGATGGCACAGGACTTGCTAGCAGCTGGAAGAAACACAGCTTTAGTTGTACTTTCTTCTAATATAACCAAGCCCTTTATATTTGAAGGAGTATTTGAAACTATAAAATTTTTTTCTGCCATATTTCCCATAATTGCAATTTACAATGGAAATACAACTAGATTTGCTAGTGTTCGTAGAATGAATCCTTGGAGACAGCACTACTCATCAGGCCACTGTCTAAGAAAGAGCCGCCTTCGAACTAGACCAATAGGATTAGGTCACTGAATGACGAAGAAACACCTTGACTGAGACACCCAGACCCTAATGTGGAACACTCTGGAGATCTAGGAGGACCCCCACCACGTGTGTCCTGCATGTCGCAGGCTATGGTCTATTATCACCACAGTTTTACTTCCCTCATCTTGCAGGTCTCCATCATATACACTAAAGGGATCAAATCCTAACCTCTATACTCATTAACATCATGACTTGGAGCAAATTACATGAATTGCTGAGCCTCCATTCTGAAAATACCATGAAGCTCATGGGCTACATGAGAATGAAATGATGGCCTGGTAAACATCTGTAGTAAAGATGCTCAACACATTTTTATTTTTATTTCTTCTTTTCAATCTGGTCCAGAGGAGAGGGAAGGATAACATATGCAAATGAAACACCCATACTTTATAACCCAACATTGAATTTGTCAGAAAGTGTCATCATATATATCAATCAGAAACAGGTATCATTTGAGTTTTCTGAGATGACAATTCTCAAATATTGCACTCACATCATGTTTGAAAAGAACCTAGTATCATTTTTACAGCTATTATGAAAAACAGTTATGAAGAGCTCTTAAAAACATCAATAAATGTGTAATAAGTAGAAAACAGAACAATGCAAAGCAATAAAATATTTCCAGACACTAGACAGCGATGTTGCTGGTTACTAAAGCACTAAGTTTTGCTGTTTATCTCACGTTTATTTTCCACCCTTTTACAATCAGGAAGTATTTATTTTGGCATCCATACCTGAGGTATGAGAGACACAGTCACACGTTCTTAAGAAAGAAACCTCTGGGCTAAGGGTGCAGCTCAGTGATGAAACACTTGTTTAGAAGGTATGAGGCCCTGGGTTCCATCCTTGACCACACGCACACATGCACGCATGTACACACGCACACACACGCACACAGTAATCCTATTGCCAGCAGTCAAGTAGGAAAAGGGACAGCCACAGTGAGAGAATGGGAGAAGCAAGCTGGGAGAAAGGCCCCCTTGCAACAGGGCCGACAGAGAGGGAGGAGAATGTGACCTGGACATGGCCCGTAGAATGGAAAGCAGGAGATCCCACCAGCTGTGCTGTCTTCAGATTTTCAAGCAGCCAGTACAACTCACAACACCGTGGCTGGGGCTGCAAGGAATGCTTGATGCTGGCGGGCTCTCCCTCTGCAGCGTCTATGTGCAGCTACTCCACGAGAAGAGCAGGAGCTGCTGAGTACGGAACCACTAAGGGTCCGTCTGCACCCCCACAACTGAGACAACGCTTCAACATTTACTGAATAGAAACACCGAGCGACATCTGGGGACATAAACTTGATTTGATAGACCTCAACATATATAACAGAATACATGAAATTTGGTGGGGAAGTGTGGGGCAGTGCAGACAGGGGAGTGAGCCTAAATATGATTAAGATGTACTGTATGAAATGCACAAAAATTCAATTATTTCTAAAAATACACGGGGTCAGAGGAGAAAGGGACACACACTACAAAGCTGTAATGTAGGGCAAGACACAAAGCAAAAGAATCCAAAGCATCCTGACCAAATACATTTTTAAAGCAAGAGAACCACCACATGAGCACCCTTCCTCATCAGACATCGTGTGGAGTGTTTTATTACGAGCCCTCAGGTCCCGTACTATTGCTCCAGGATCTCACCCCCTGCAACCTGTGCATTAGGTAACCTACTCCAAGGAGGAATGAACCTGAGCAGAGCTTGAACCCATGTGGCCTGTGCTGCTTCATGAGAAACATGAACTGTGCAAGGACAAAGCGTGGAGTTCTACTTACTGAAGAGGATGTGCTCCGCCAGATTTGCAATCAGCCTTCTGCGGAAGGACTCATCCACCACATTCCTGGACTCGTTATTGGATGTATCTGGACCTTCACTGGCAGCATCATTAGGCCTGAAGAAATTTTTAAAATAGGTCTCCTATAGCCCCATGCTCTGACATCTATTTATTTATTTATTTTGAGATGAGGGTCTCACTCTCTAGCAAGGTTGACATCAAACCTGCAGCAATTACCCTGCCTCTCTCTGCCTCCCAAGCGCTGGGATAGCAGGCATGTACCACCATGGTAGCCCCATGCTTTTATATGGCAAACAATACAGAATTAATTTTTAAATGTACTAGATAGCTTGAATTACTACATATTTAAATTTTAAACCACAAGTAGATCTGTTGGGGAACCCTGCTGTTAAGGTCGGCTCCTTTCTCAGCAGGGGCTTCCTGCCTGACTTACCTAAAAAGTGCCTCCAAGCCCGGATGCCTGACCTTATTCAGAACATGACCTTTGGCATAGTTACCTGCAATAAAACTGCCCCCAGGTATTTTCTATCTGATAATTAGGCATTACCCTATAGGATGATAGGATCCCCCTACCACATGTAAATAAAGCATACTATGAGCACCTATCAGCTGAAGCTTTGGCTGCTGCCTCCACACTATATTTTCCCTGACCCCCACTGAATAAACGGAGCTGTTTCACTGAGTCTGGAGCTGTTTCACTGAGTCTGGAGCTGTTTGTGTCACTGAATCTGCCTTCCCGGAAGGGCTTTCTTCCGTCAGTGCTCACTGGCCGTCCTGACCCCGTTCGTCGCTTCTGCTCCCTTTGTTCTCGTGAATCAGTGGCCAACGACCCATGAGGGGAGGGAGAGACCCCACATAGATCATTTCTGGGGCTTGTTTTCCTTCATAATGCAGCTTATTATGTCTAATATATTCTCACAGATAAACTACTTTATTTAGTCATGGCTAGTCACTTCCAAACCCATTGGCAGAAGGAATTCAGAAACTAAGAGATAAATGTTTTAAGACATCTGAAAATTCAACCTGCTTATCTACTAAAGGTAGGGCTCTACATTATGATTCATCTTCAGTTCTGGAAAATTCAATTACTATCAAAATCTCTTTTATACAGCTCACTTATGTACAACATGCATAAGCTAAACTACCACCAAAAAGACTTCAGCTGAAACATTCAAAAGCATAAATCAAGTAAGAACTCCAACATGATTTACAAAATCAAAGAGATTCAACATGTAAATAAACAAAACCCTCCACACAGAGTATTCCTGCACTCCACCAGATGGACAGGAAGGGAACGAGGACTGTGCACTCACTAACGCAAGCCTGCTTTTCTATGCCATGTCAGGATCAATAGCTGGTTGACAGTTGGTTTCATACAAAAGTCTCTGCACATCCTACCTTGAAGGAAGGATAGCTGGTAACAGTGCTTGCTCCAGAGAAAGCGGGGCAGACACAGGTTTCTGGCTTTGGCTTTCTAAATATTCCTGGAAAAAGACACCGGGGGAAAAAAAATCATTGTACCAGCTTCATATCAAAATAAAAAATGTATTTTGATCTTCAGAGGGGAGCTGTTTATAAAAACAAGCCAGGCTAAAGAGCATAGGAAATACTTTCAACCTCCTAAACAGTCTTCAGAAGTCTAAAATGACTCAAAGAATGTGACAGATAAAACATGAAATGTACGACCTGGAGATACAAACTACAGAACGGTGCCTATGGAAGCATTTAAAAGTTAGAAGGAAAATCTTAACTTTTCTTTACATACTATTTGATTTTCCAAAATTAGTAACAGTACAGACAACTACATTTTTTTGAAGGAAACTAGCAATGTGAAGGCCCATACAATTTGCTAGAGAACTTCAACTCAAGTGCAAATCATAGAAATACAGTAGAATCAGGCAGCTTTAAAAATTGAGGACCTTGAGTATGGAATGATGCGATTCTTCCAGTCTGGAGAAGATCCAGCAGCTGGAATGCTGAAGTTGAGCCACAAAGTGATCAGCATTAGACATGAGACCTCTGTTCCTTATCCCAGGGTTTCTTCCCACTCAGCCCTTTCTTTTCCCTCACCCAGTTTGAAAGAATCTCAGGAACTTAAGCAAGCAAGGACCTCAGAGAACTGGCAATTCCAGACTTTCACTGAGGTCATGCCCTTCCTTTGGGATATTTTGCTACTGGATTCTACACAACAGAACCCATCATCCTAACTGCCAATTTTACCAAGCTCTTGGGGGAGGTATTTGGAAAAGTTTCTCATAAGTGCAATCTTAAAATATAATGTAAAATACTGATATTCATAATAAGTCCTATGCAAGATTCTCCTGAATTAGAAAAAGATCATAATAAATGTTGAGCCTGGTATCTCCCAAAGAAAGACACTCATTTTCAGGTGTCCACAGGAGGGAAAACTTAGAAAAGGCTACTTTCATCATAGTCCCCACTTTGCAGGAGGAAAAGGAGGCTCCAATCACAGAGGAGGGGCGAGAGCCAGGAGGGGCGAGAGCCAGGAGGAGCATCAGGAATTCTGCCTGGGCCAACGCTTAACCAGTTCACCCCACCAGACGCTCACCTTCAAGGAAAATGGTTGTGCAAAATCCACTCTGACGTACCCATAGTTTTTCCGTAGCATTCTAATGACACCTCTCGCCACGCTCCAGATGCTCTCGTTCTTCTTGGGTTTGCCCTAAATCCAATGGTGAAAAAAGAAGCATGATAAGAAGTGAAGCTAACACACAAATATTATGGTTTTTAGATAAAGGTAGTTCTGTGTTTTGTTTATGTCTGTGTGTCTTGGCAAAAGAAAAATTTTCTTTTGAAACAGGGTCTCACTATGCTGCCCAACTTGGCCTTGACCTTAATATGTACCAAAAGCTGGCCTCAAACCCAAAATTCTCCTGCCTTGGTCCCCCAAGAGCTAAGATTTCAGGCATGAAACACCATGCCTAGCTAGAATAGTTTGTTTTAATAGAAATTTGAATTTTATCTTGAAAGAGACGATGAGCAAAGAAGGAAAATAAGTAACTGAGAGTCAGGCATGCCTAACCTTCTGACACTGCAAAATGACATGCTGTCTACAAGTGAGTTGAGTCTCATGTATACCTATCTGTGGGACACATGTGGCCTGCAAGCCACATGTTGGACATGTCTGACTTAGCATGTCCTTAACTGAGACCTATCAGAAAATGTCTAGTATTCAAGATACTAACAAAACATAACCTTGTCATATAGGAGAGGAAACATAGTCAATGAGAAACATTTAATGCTAGTTCATGTTCACATAATTCATAAGCAAACAGCTATAAACCAGTGAAGGACAAAATGATGTAACACTGCCACACTACCCTGAAAAACAGTGCTGCAAGTACTCAGCTAAAAAGGAGAGGTCAGTGGTTAAGAGCACTGACTACCCTTGCAGAGGACCAGGTTCAGTTAGTTCTCAGCACCCACACGACAGCTGACAACCTTCCAGAACTCCAGTTCCAGGGGATCCGAAGCCCTCTGCTGACCTCCACGGGCACTGCATGACATGGATGCACCTACTTACATGCAAGCAATATACTCATACATATAAAATAAAAATCATAAAATATTTTTTTAAGGGCTGGAGAGATGGCTCAGTGGTTAAGAGCACTGATTGCTCTTGCAAAGGTCCCAGGTTCAATTCCCAGCACCCACATGGTGGCTGACAACCATCCATAACTCCAGTTCCAGGGGAATCTGATGCCCTCTTCTGACCTCCCTGGGCATTACACAACACAAGTGCACTTACACACATGCAGGCAATACATTCATACACAAAATAATAAGTATTTAAAATGTGTGTGTGTGTGTGTGTGTGTGTGTGTGTGTGTGTGTGTGTGTCTTAAAAATCAGAGGTCAAAGAAACCACCTAGACAAGGTCAGTAAATCACTATAGAGTCTAATACTTAATATTAGGTGACAAAGGGACAAAGTCGGCCTCATAGCAGCCGTTCCACTGATGGTTTACAGAAAGCATTTACTGAACACTCTGTATGACACACAAGGTCACCCTCCAACCAAGCACAGCAACATCACAAATTGAAGAATGCCAGCCAGCTAAAAATCTAGATACCTCCTCCGGTTTTTAAATTCTCCAATTGTCAAGAATCCTAGAACTTCAGACATACTGAAAGCAGAACCTTTGAAGCACATATTTTGTCTAAGACTTACTTCCTCACTAAATCAGAATAAAACTAAGCTCCTCTAGCACACCCACACTGCACTAGGAGTGGTCAGCTGGCAAAACCATTTTGGCACTGTGTCTGGAACATAAAGCACACTCACACTTGTGACTGTCCACTCCTTCCTAGGTGTACACACAACAAAACGAATCCATAGGGTCACCAAGAGAAATGCATTAAGACTAGGTCTTTTTCTCAAACAGTTGGGTGCATTAGGATTTATTCATACCATGCCGGTGCCCACTGTGAGAAGGTCTGAACCACATGCAGCACCATGGACGAGTCTCACAAATGCTGTGTGAGCACAGGAGATCAGATGCAGGACTACAAAGTCCATTACTCCACTTACATAAAGATCTAACCCAGGCTAAACTAATCTATAAGTTAAACAAGTTGCCCTCCTTGAGTGGCTAACGGGGGGGAGGGGGCACAAGAAGATTTCGATAATATTCCTTCCTCTGGGGCTAAGTAATGGCTTGTGCATTTTTTGGTAATTATTATAATTCAATAAAAAAGTTTACTGAAAAAACTTTCTGCTATTTCTCAAGTTAATTTGCAGCTGCTTTGCTAACATGACCCAACCAGTCTTTTAGGTTTCAGAAAAATTCCCACATAATCCACAGACCCTGGAGAGAGCAATGTAGGGATAACCTCGCACAGGGAGGGATAACTCATTAACAAGTGGCCTTCTACCACCAGTTCTATGAGCAAGGCCAGCACGGGCACACATAATCAGGGACTTCTTCCAAATGTGGGACAGCACCACATGAGACTCCCTCCTGAGTTGACCCCAGAGGGGAAGGTGACTCACCATGTCCATTCAGCCAGGTTTTACATAGGCAACGCCCCCCAAACCATTCTTAGCAAAAAATTCATTCTTAACTGAGTGTTAACAGTAAAAGCGGAGCTTGAAAGACAAAGATGACCTTGTGCAGGCTGTCCCCTTACCAGCTGTTCGCCATTGTAGTGACCTTCGATTATTCGATCATAGGAGATTCCCACAGGGATGATCAAGATGTCTGGGATGGTGTTGGTGGACAAAGTATCCACCACCACTGACAACAGTCCTGCCCGAGCACAGGAGGTCTTTCCACTCCTGGAGCGGGTGCCTTCCAGGAAAATCTCCAAGAATTGCTGCTGCCGGAGTAGTTCAACTATGTGCTGAGACAGGAGGGAAAGTCAAGCATGAATTATGCAACTCAGATATGCTCAGAACAGTTAAACCTTAAGACAAAACACAGAAGAAATGATGATGTTGCTACTGACAAAATACTTCACCCACAGTAGCAAAGCATCCCACTAATGCTGTATTTCAGAGATTACAAAAAATGACTACTCACACCTAAGCAATAACTTCTCAAATTAGTCAGAACAAGTTTTTAAGAATCCCAGATCAACCAAATATCCTTGTTGCTCCCCTATGATAGCTAACAGTGGCATTAAGGATAATTAGAGGTCATACCCACCCCATGAAGCAAAGCTCTATAGAGAATGTCCTTCCGTCCATCTGGAGTCTCATCAAGCCTTCGTCTTATGAAAAAGCCCCCAAGTTTGTGGATCAAAGTACTGTAAATTCAAAAATGCATGGATTATTTATAAGGAAACATGTAAAACAGAATACTCAAATGTCAAGATACTTCAAAACATTTGCCACTCAGATCTAAGCTGCATATGCCACATGAATGTTGACAGGGGAAATGCAGACAGGATTTCCATATTATTGACATGTTTCAAACATTCCTATCACCCCTCAGCCTCTGGAATAGCACCACATCATAATGAAGAGCTATAATACCAGTTCCAAGACAGAAAAGGAAGTCATAATGTGATACCATGCCACAAAGGTGATGGTACAGATTTTAAGACAATTCTGAAACACCTCTACATTTTGAAATCCTGCCTTCAGCTGTGTATATGCTGGTGATCCTACCAGGCTCCAATGGACAGTGCCAAGCCAATTCACACAGATGGCCCTGGTTAAACTACATGGATCACAAAACAAAACTAAAAGTCCTGAATTTGAGGAAAAAATTGGTGGGGAGGGGTGGGAGGGGGGGCAGTTCATAGGGATCAGGAGGATGAGTTTACAGGGAGGAGGAGGGAAGTTCAGAGGGAAGGGAGGGAGTAAAAGTGGGGAGAGAGTAACAGAATGCATTCTACACATGTATGAAATGGTCAGAGAACAAAATTAATCAATAAAAACCTGAAAAACAAAATTCCTGCCCAGGGTCTCAAAACATAGGCTCTTGGACACAGAAATTGGTCCACATCAAATCTACAAGGTGAACAAATATCGACTGGGGAAAACGTTCTCAACTGTTGTAACTGGTGAACATTTGTTCACCACTGGGGAAAATGTTCTCAACTGTTGTAACTGTTTAAAGTGGGTCCCTATGAGGTGAGGAAAATTTTATCAAACTGAAACCAAGTGTAATTATCTTTAAAAAACATGAACCAAAACCTGGCTTCATCCACACATATAAGAACACACTTCCACTCCCAAGCCCAAGTCTATTTCTGGAACCCTGACAAGTTTGAATATGAAGCAGAAATTCTGTAAGTCAGCTTTCCCAAACTTAGAGCCTCTTCCTAGTCTTTTCAAAAGGAGAAATTGTTTTCAAATAGAAATAAATAGTAATATTTATATTAGTATAGTGACAGTGACATCATATTCAATATTAATGTATTCTGATATCCCTTATAGTGTATATATGGAAGTCAAGGTAAAATGTTGCTGAATCACTCTGATATCAAAATTCTGCAGGATAAATTCACGATGAACAAGAATGGACCCTGAGAGTGGACTGTCACTGTGTAGATCGGAATATGATAAAAGAAAGTCCAAACAAACAAGCAAGGCCATCTACAATCCGCCCTGTCTGAAGACAGAAGGAGCTAAGCACTGACTGACAAGTTCACAAAAAGAAAAGCTGAATTATGGGAAATTATAAGCATCTATTAGGCACTTACAAAAAGCCTAGCTGAGACTCATATCTGGAGGGAGTGAGCATGTGGGCGCCCATGATCATAGCAGAGCCCTGGGAGAACAGCCATCTAAGTTCTGAGACTAGTTCTGACACCAAGCCTGTCGTGTGTGTGTGTGTGTGTGTGTGTGTGTGTGTGTGTGTGTGTGTATAGAGGTACAAGTATGAGGCAGAGGACAACCTCAACTTCATGTTTGCCCTGAAGGCTCCTATACCAGTGTATTATGCTAGGTGTTTGTGTTCCCCATTAGATTACAAGCTATTTGACAGCTACGACTATGTATGTGTCTTCTTCCTGCTTGCTTAAAACACATCTGGATAAATATCACTGACAACTTAAATGGATGGTTTCTCTTCTGCTTACTGCAGAGGTCTGATTAGCTATAGAACTCTGTGGGCCTGCACAATACTGGGCCCAGGGATCAGGAAAGAGTTCCCAGCATGGTGAGGCTAAGGCCCCAACTTCACAGAACAAAGGTAATGAAAGCCACCATGTGAGGCCCAGACTCACAGCCTGCCAGCCCTCTTCCCTTGCCCTTCCTCTCCACATGCATCCTCCTCTTACTCATTTCCAATTCACAGAGCTGATGTTAGAGGTGAAGGCTTGGCACTTTGACATTTAAAAGTTTACTTTCTCAGGCGGGCGTGGTGGCGCACGCCTTTAATCCCAGCACTCCGGAGGCAGAGGCAGGCGGATCTCTGTGAGTTCAAGGCCAACCTGGTCTACATAGCGAGTCCCAGGACAGCTGGAGCTACAGGGAGACCCTGTCTCAAAAAGACCAAAAAAAAAAAAAAAAAAAGTTCAGTTTCTCAGACTGGCTAAACCTAGTCTTCAGCAACTCTCCTCAGTGATCAAACACAGTAGATACTATGGTGTCTCTCCACCCCTCAGTTGAGCTCCCAATCTGGACAAGCACTGAGTCTCAGGAGCTCAGTTTACCAAATTCTGTCTGTTTCTACTCTCCTCTTCAAGAGCACTACTACATTTTTGATATACACCCTCATTTTTTGTCTGAATTCTTAGAATCGAAATTAACCCCTTCTATTCCAGAATGACCATTCAAAATACAGGTCTTAACATGTCACTGTTCACAGTCAGGACAGACTACAAGCCCTTGGCTTAGAGCTGCTGTGCATCTAGCTCTTACTACCCATGCCACAACCACCTCCGGCCTCTATTCCAGGCATCCTACCACACATTTTAACTTCACCTGACTGTCCATCACTTCTCCACACCACGCTCTTGATCCCTCTGCCTCTGCACATAACATTCCCTCTGAATAGAATGCACTGCAACCTCTGGAAAAGCTCGACAAAACACTATTCGTTTCATATGTGCTTTCTAAATTAGAGGTCAAGGTAAGAGGTACGGTTATTCTTATTTACCAGCACACAGCCACTTCACCTTCCTACTGCCAGGCCTGGTACTTGCCTTTCTAACTGCCTTTCAGCCTCCTGGTAAATACTGTCCATCAGGCTCAGCTATGCACAGTTCACCCAGTAGCCCACATCAAATACATAAACAATGGTGATAATCACGCTTGTTCTTAGCCAAAAGGCCGAGAAGCAATTACACAATAGTGATAATGCTTTGTATTTTGTACTATCTTAATATTACACAATGAATGAACATTATTTATTTTAAAAAAATAAATACATCATCATTTTAACATGTATCAAGTTATCAAAAAAAAAAAATACAATTCCAAAATTCAAAACACCATTCATTGTTTCAAAGTAAGTGGATGGTACCTGAAGATGGGGATGTTGAGATTATTGCCTGAGGCAATGTATGGCGCTTTGATGTTGTGGCAGAAGAGAATGAAGGTGAGCAGCAGGTAGTCAATGTGGGATCTGTGCACTGGCAGAAACAGGAGCGGCAGGTTTGTCTAGTGAGGAGCAGAGGGCCATGTTGAAAGCTCAGGGGTAACATTCAGTCCCATTCTGCTGCAGTCTGGCTACAGCCACTCAACCCTGACCAATCAGTGACTCACTCTCTAAAATCATTTTGTACTAAGACTTCAATTTAAAGTCTATGTATCTAAACACAAGAGCCACTGTAACAGCAGCAGTGAGGAGCTGGGGAAAGAAGAAACAGGAGCTAACCTGAGCTCCACCTCCTCTGAGAGGCAGCCTCCACTACAGAAAAAAAGCATGGGCTTTTCTACTCAGGCTCAGTTTGAAATACTGGGCAAATCACATAGTATCTCTGACCTAGAACAATTTCCTCATTCTTCCATTGCCTCTGTTTCTTTATGTTTAAAACAGGGATCATATGACTTGACTTTTATGGCTGCTGCAAGGTAACTTACAAGAGGAATCCTATACATAGCTGACAGCCCTTCTGCACCCTGCTTCTCTCACCAAATGCACACCTATTACCATTATCACAAAAAGGGCAAGAGCTTCCAGATGGGTCCAAAAGCCCAACAGTTTGCAAGAGGGAATTTCTAAAAGAACTCTAAAATTATTCCACAAGGGGCTGGAGAGATGGCCCAATGGTTAAGAGCACTGGCTGCTCTTGCAAAGGAACCAAGTTCAGTTCCTGATAACCACCATTCATAAGTCCAGTTCCAGAGGATCTAACACCCTCTTCTGACCTCCACGGGCAATGCATGACACAGGTGCACTCACACACATACAGACAAAACACTCATATGCATAAAAAATAATTCATTAATTAAAATCACTCCACAACCACAGGGGAAATAGAGTGACAGAGTCACAGAAATCCTGACCTCAGTTGCAGCTTTAACCATCTCAAGTTGACCTTTGTGAATCTGGATGTTCCAAAAGAAGCTGTTGAACAGTTTTAGCAACACCCACCCAGTCAGTCTGAAAGAAATGAAGACATTTAAATCTATATGCATGTAGGTATAAGCGTATGTAGCAATCTGCATATAGTTCACTTTTGTCTACTTCAGCATCTCAGCCTACAACCTAAGAGTACTCGTGACTTCAAGGTGTGTGCACACCTAGGTATCTGAACTGCAGAAGGAGCAAGCTGACTTTAAACAGACACTACTTTTAGAAGTATCTACTCATTATGAATAAAGACTGTATTTTACTCTAATAATTCTACTACTTCAAAGGTAAATGGCCAAAGCGAATATTTAGTGAGGAAGATTCCTCTAACACATACAAGCCACTCCCTTTAAGACACGGATACGTGAGGCCTGACTCAACCATTTGAGGAGAACAGAGAGCAGTAGAGCAGAAGGCACCTCCCAGTCACCCTGTGCCACTTGACATGCAGCTGCATCCAAAGAGCTGGATTTATCACTGAAGCACATTAATGTCTTTTTCCTCAATAAGAACTGAGCTGGAAGAGGAAGCCCACTGGTTCTGATCTATTTGCTCAGAACAGGCTCGCTCAGGCCACATGCTATGCTCTCCCTCTAATACCTGATCATCCCTGGGGAAACAGTGGCAACCATTTCTTGAAGGATCTTTCTGGCTTTCTTTTTCACTTTTTGGATGGCCTTGGACTGCTGCTGGGCAGATCCATCGGAGTTCAGCTCAGTGGCCACTTCAGCAATTGCCTCTTGGACTCTAATGTGAAAACGGAAACAAAGACAGTGAAACGGGATCTACGTTACAGTCCATACTCAGGATTTTCTAAACTACACCTCTAAATGGATAAAATGGGAAAACTGAACAATATTCATATTCTCTTAATATGCAGAAAATGCATATTCTCTTTAAAATGTGGCAACATGAAAGAATGAGTTCAAGTTACAAATGTTCACCCTGCTTATCTACCAAAACAGACAGATGTCACATTGCTAAATCTGTGAATCTCTTAGAAATCAGAAAAAAAGACTTAAGGATTTCAGATTCACTGGGTGACAGCCAAGGAACTTGAATGGGGCTTTCTTGAGGGACACAAATTGCACTCTAGCAAAATAAGAGAAAAGAGGAGCTAGAGAGATGACTCAGTGGTTTAAGAGCACTGGCTGTTCTTGCAGAGGACCCAGGTTTGGTTCCCAGCACCCACATGGCAGCTAACAACCATCAGAAACTCTAGTTCCAGAGGATCTGATGCCTTCTTCTAACCTCTGTGGGCACTCCACAACATGGGTAGCACTTACACATGTGCAGGCAAGATACTCATACGCATAAAAATAAAAAATAATAAAATTTTAAAAATTAAAACCCAGCACCAAGCAATAAGAAATAAGCTAAAAGAAAGTGTTTAATCCAATTTAATAAATCTTTCACTCGACTTTTGGGAGAAAACCTGAGGTTGAACTTTGTTAAAATACTTCTACCACCCTAAGTACTTGGACGTTTTTAACTAGAAAGTACTTACTATATCTGACTGAGAATGTTTCTCAGGGTATTTGATATGATTATCATATCTTTATTATCAGCTTTCACTGGTTCCTTTAATGTGTTTCCATGAGTATCTACTATGTACCAGCATTAATGGGACTGTAGCCACAACCCCACAGGGACTCCAAACAAAGCTTGCACACTCAAAGAAGCTCTCAATCCACCCCATCTTCTGGTCTCTGAGTCCAGTTACACCTTATCTAAGATGGGCCACACCAAGGAGGCAAAACAGAACACCTTTCCCTCAAATTCCACACTTTGAGGTTCAGAAAACCAAACCCCAAAGTATGGGTGTTCAGCAAGCTGCACCTCTTCAAATTAAAAGTAATTGGAAGGCCTTGGAAAGTGCTGTAGTCCAGGGCTCTCTATCTTTCTGTCATCTCTCCTGACCAAGGGTATGGAAAGGTGCCCTCCGTAATTCCCTTATCTGACTGAGAAAAGTTTTCAAAGAAATGAGATTATCTGCAACTCCCTCCTACAATCGCACTAAGCAGGCAGGAAGGTTGAGCGCCAGAAAGGAGACCCAAAGACCGTGCAAAGTCTGGGCTTCAGAGACCTGTGTGACTAACCTGAAGAACGAGACACTTCCCAGTGCAGTTCCGTTCCTCATCCAATGTCTCAGAGTCCAGAGGAACTTTGTCCCAGGGACTTCCTGATCCCCAGGCTTACTCATAATCCCCTAAAGCCATTTACTATACCTCAAAATCTCCTACACCCCCTCATTTCCTCTCCCCTATGGAGGACACTGTAGTTTCTCAACCACACAGGGCAATCACTTTCCTGGGGGTGTGGTACACATTAATGAAGGTATGTAGCCCTTTCTCCTGGGTCAGGTTTGTTCAAGGAAACATCAGGATATAAGCTGCTTCCACATGGCTTCAAGTCAACCTCCTTCACAAGCACACAAGTTCCTCTGAGAGCAAAGATTTCTAGCAATGGCTTTCTACTACAAGCATCTGGACTGAGGCACTAAGTAACTATCTGACAAAACCAAACTCACTACTTCCCACTCCCATCCACCACACCGGCCTGCCCCACCTTGACAACAGTGTCCCTGCCCTTACCTGCTGCTCTTCAGGACGTTTTCAGTGACATTGGTGGCAAACATGCCTTTGTGGACATCTCGCTCTTGAACAAAAAGGATGTAAGAAAGACGTCTTGCCAGCCACCCTCGGTGCCTGCAATGCAAAACCAAATTCTCAGCAAGTGCCCTAGCACACCTCCACTGCAGTGGGTCCCCTCCCCTCCCACAGCTGTCCCAGCACACCTGCACTGCAGTGCTTCCCCTCCCACAGCTGTCCTAGCACCTGCACTGCAGTGGGTCCTCTCCCACAGCTGTCCCAGCACACCTGCACTGCAGTGCTTCCCCTCCCACAGCTGTCCTAGCACCTGCACTGCAGTGGGTCCTCTCCCACAGCTGTCCCAGCACACCTGCACTGCAGTGCTTCCCCTCCCACAGCTGTCCTAGCACCTTCACTGCAGTGCCTCTTTCACAAAAACAGCTAGCTGTCCTTAGCAGGTCAGGCTGCTATGCAGTCACTCTTATTCATAATTGTTTTCATGTGTTCTCAGGTAAAACTGATACTCAGAATTTGTGTGTTAATGCTTGAATAGTCTTATTTTTGCTGAGTAGTGAAAACAAAAGAAATAAAAATTTTGGCTTTATCAACACCACTAAAAAGTCGAGTTGAATGTTACCTATTAGTTATGTATGTGTGGAGGTAGGCAGATGAGATATAGCTTAGAGCTATAGGTATGGGCTATTTAAAAAAATGAAATTGGAAGTCTTTTTCCTAACAGGAAGGGCTACTTTTTAATTATTATTATAGCATTTCCTCTAAGACAGGCATTGATTCTCCAACTGAATTAAAAAGGCTAATCAGATAAAAGAAGTCAAGCATAACTGGTTTACGGCATGATCTGAACTCCTGTACTCTGAATCTGCAAGGCCAATTTTTTTACTGTCAACACATATTCAATCTGTCCAAGGGAAACGACATTCTTGTTGGTGACGGTGACTACATGGTGTTTAGCTGGGGGCATGAGATGCACTGCACAGTAAGCATCTTACAAGTCTTTGTTAGATTTGAAAGGCAGGGTTTCTGCGACACAGACAGAGGACTTCAAGTACGAAGTCCATAACTGAAAAGATCTGAAGACCGAGCACTGTTGGTGAGTGACTTGCTCATCTCTCCTTGTCTGGTTCTTCCTCTTCTGCCTTTGTCTCAACCTTCTGAAAACTTAGCCCACTATGTTCCAGTCACACTAAACTCTTCCTTCAGTGGACACTTTCAGATTATTACCATAACATACAATATCCAAGCTCTCTCTGAAATCCTTTTGCAACTAACTAAAAACACTGCACGCATATGGAAGTAAAGTGCGAGTGAATTCATGACAATGTAGGAGTAAGAGCACACGGGAACATGTATGAATGGCCTGAGTGTGTGCAGGAGAGAATTATGTGTACATGTTCTTGTAAAAGTATTTAGGTTTGCTTCATAAAACTAAACAGCTATACGGGCAACTGATTTCACTGAATAGTTTCCTCTATTGCCAAGTTAATATAGCCAACGCTTAAATTTACTTTTATTACAACTGTTCCAACTGGGGACAATAGACAAAAGTTTTGGTTTCATGTGTAAAATGTTTGTTTACATAAAGAAGAAAATATTCCTTTACTTAGAATTATAGTCATGTCAATTAAGAAAGAAAACAAATACTTCAAGGACCAGTCTCTCCTCTCTGCTTTAAAGTTAAAGAAGAGAGACAGAGAGGAAAGAAAAATGAGAGGAGCCTAAGAATGGGAAGAATGAAAGTGTTCACTGACTTGGATTCTAGTTCTACTACAAAAGGAATCTTTAATTTTGGACAGGTAGCACCAGTCTCACAAAAGAGCCATCATCTAACTACGAACAGAACCATCAAGCACCAAATCTAAATACTGCATTCTTGGATCACTTTTTCATAGACTTTTTCATAGACTTTCAAGCATTTCTCAAGACCCCAAGAATACTCCTCACCGTCTTCAGGCACCCACCCTTAGACTTTTAAGGACTGCTAATATTTCGAGCTGCTGCTCCCCTTGCATCACAGACACAGTTTTCTAATTTTTCCTTCCATATCTTCTAACCTTGACTCATAAAACAAAAGCATCTTTCTCTCTGGCACCTATCAGCCCATCCCCACATACTTGGAATTTGAAAGTAAGAATTCTTTTTAAAAACTGTCTTAGGTAAATAAGTCAAAGAACATTTGCTGGTGGGAGGGGATCAACAGGAAAGAGACGTGTGAAGAGAAAGAAGGGGATGAATAGGAGCAAAGCACAGTGATGTGTATTACAAAAATATAACAAAACCCAGCATTTTGTATGCTGATCTAAAATATTAATGAAAGAAAGAAACGAATATTTAATAGTAACAATAAAGAATACATTTATGAAAATGTGATGAAATCCATCATTTTGTAGAATGAATATACACTATTAAAAAGGGGGACATTTACTCAGTAGAAGAAAATATATTCTAGCACTCTAAGGATTAGGCAGATTTGAATCATTTTTTAATTTTTAAATTCTATTATTAATGTGTGCGTGCGTTTGCGTACATACATGTGAATATATAGAGGTCAAAGGTCAAATTTCAGGAGTCAGTTCTCTCCTTAGATCATGGGTTCCAGGAAACCAACTTGGTCATCAGGCTAAGCCATCTTGACAGCAATACATATATACATACACACATATATATCTATATATATTTAGTATAAAACAGTCACAATAGATCTTAAATCACTCAAACTACTAAAGAACTATTTCCTATTCTCAAAGAACTATTTCCCACTTTTTAGCAAAAGTCAATACACCAGGGCTGAGGTAAACAAGTAGCATCCACACCACCATGGAGAAGTCAGGAGAGCAGGAGTCTTGGTTGTCCCGCTTCTGTTCCTAGATGAAGCCTCTTATACCAAAAGCTCCTGTTGGACTCACTCTCAAACCCATAGTTTTGCCTTAAAGTATGCTAACTAGCATTTATAGGATTTTCCTTTAAAGGCTTATTAGAAACATAAGAAATTTCTTCTCACCTTGTATGAGTTTCATTGATATAAATAACATTCCGCAAACCCAGAGATGGGATACCGGGGTTGAAAAACTTTTCCTATTAAAAAACAAAATAAATGTAGACATGCGTTCACAGCAGAAGTGAAGGTGAGGAACCACCCCTACCCCCAATGCTTCTAGAAGACATTTACAATTCAAGCATGTCATTAGATATTGCTTCAGAAATCTACAGAATGAGGAAAACAGGTTTCACTGAATAGTTCTTTTTAACACTTCAAAGACAGTCACAAACTCAAATTTAACTTTTGAAACCTTAAAACCAAAGGAGACAGTTCTCCTTCCTTTCCTATGCCACCGCTCACCTCTATCCCCAAAGAGCTAAATTTATAGTCATTCACAATAAAGTCACAGACTTCAGTCCTCTCAAAATGCAAAATATTATCAATACGGTTACTATTAATTATTAAATCTCTCAATGCATAAGACATATAAGATTATACTCATTTTATAGGTAAGAAAATTGAGGCTACCAGAACTTTAGGATTCAATCTCAGATCTTTCCATTTCCCAAATCCACTTAATGAAAAAAATGTACACTTACAAGTCAATCACTTTACAGGTGATAATGAAAAATAAGTCAGAGTGCTCTCTGTTGAAAAGACAGAGTCTACCATCTCAGCAGTGTGAACAGAAAGGTAAAAGTCCAGAGCAATGAGATGGCTCAGCAGTTAAGAGCACTAGCTGCTCTTGCAGAGGACCCAAGTTCAATTCCCAGCACCCACATGGTGGCTAACAACCATCTGTAACTTCAGTTCCAGGGGATCTGAAGCTCTCTTCTGACCTTCACGGGGGTTGCACAACACAGGTGTACTTACATACATACCCATACACATAAAATAAAAATAATACATAAAATATTAAGAAGGTAAAAGGCCCACAAATAAATGTAAAACAAATGAAAAATCAATGAGATGTAAAAATTACTTAAGTGCAATCTATATAGAAAAGAAAAATGGGATTTCAGGGAAAAGACAGCAAATATCAAGAATCTACTATAAAAATATTTCTAAACAAATTACTTTAAAGGTACATGCCAAGAAAGAAATTCAAGATAAGTCCAGTTCCACCCATTAGTGCATCTACACTATGTTTATACATATATAAAAAAAAATCAATACTGTTGCCATATGTCTGTCATCCCCAGCCACAGCACCACCGCCCTCTTCTGACTTAGGAATGCATTGTAGCTGCAGTTGTTTAGTGAAGTACTGTAATTTAGGTATTGTTTTGCATAAGCATTCAAATTTAGAATTAGATGAGGGGCCAGGTCTAAAAAGAAACACCACATGATCTTCTATTTAAATCTCTATTTCCACTGTCCCCTAAGTCAGAACTGGCCTTACTCCTAAACTAGAAATGTCCATGATCCTTCAACTATACCAAATTCACCCAACAAGGGACTTCCAGTTTAAAAAGAGTATCTCTTACAAGCCAGTCTCAAGCATATCTGAACATTTAACATGAATTATTTGGGCTCCACATAAATCTCCTCAATGTCATAAATCTCTTTATGCCAAGCTCAGAACTCCTTCCTGCCAACCCTGAGTAGAAAATACACCAGTACAGTTAGCTATTCATACAAGTCACAAGCAACCTGTATAAAATGACTGCTTGTGGATCCTAGATAGTTGGCCCATCTCAAGAAGAGCTTATCATCTAATTCAGCCTTCCAAAGGGTAACTCTCCTTAGAGGACCACCTTGGAAAATTCCACATTGTGCTAACTCATCCCTCTCTCCAAACACCCTCAGTTCACCTTTCACCCAGCTGGCTCTTCTGGAGCAGACACTGTAATGTGGAAGGTGTTACATGCCTTATGCTTTTTCACCAAAATAGAAACAACAGAACTAAGCATAGTCTGTTTGTGATCGCTTCTATCAACTCCATAGAAGAATTAACTCAAAGTGAAATCTACTCTCCCTTAAACCAGAGACAAAAAGCACAAAGAGTAAGAATACTGTCTGGACTAAGTGTGGACCGAGATCACTGAATTACAATGAAGTCACCTTTTTTACCTGAAACATCTGATTGACATAAACAGGAGTCTCGGCTCGAAGGAGTCAAGTCCACTAAAACCAAACAACAAAAACTGGCAAAGCTGAAAGCCCATGCCACAGACGCCCTACTTCTGACTGGCCAGCAAGCAAGGAAGCTCTTACCCAGCTCTGCGGCGTGCAGGAGTAACAGCACCTTCCAACGAATGGCCTCTTCCGGCTCATGAGGCTTTCTTTCCACTTTAATGTTGCAGATCTGAAGAAGGCAGGTCTAAACCCACAGTCATCCTAATAAATAGAAGGGGGAAATCATATCTAAATGGTAAGAGATTTGAACTTATCGTGATCTCAAAAACTAACATATTTCAAACAGAAAAGTACACTGTGCTTTTGGGGGGTAGTATAATCACATGTTTTTCAGAGTGCTTTTCATTCAAGGTACCCTGTTCCAAGATCAACACTTAGAAAAAAGTTTGGCAGATATATAGCATTCAAAGGTGAAAAATAAAGTTGTGATATCCAACAATGGGTGGATATAAAAAATATGGCATGAGCCAGGTATGATAGCGCTCACCTTTAGTCCCAGCATTTAGTAAGCAAAGGCAGGTGGATCTCTATGAGATCAAGGCCAGCCTGGTTAGCTGAGTTAGAGAGATGCTATCTCAAAAGGACCCATACAGCCAATGGAATACTATTCAGCCATACAAATGGATGAAACACTGACAAACCTGGAGTTCGTTAAGGTGACAACAGCCAGGCACAAATACTGCACATTCTTACTCCTGTGTGGAAGTCAAAAATGTGGTTCTCATTGGAGTAGAGAGTAAATAGTAGCTATCCAAAGCTGCAGAAGTAAAAGGGATGTCTGACAGCAGGATGAGTTAGACTCTGGAACCTTTATGCTCAGTCAACCTTATGCCCTTCAAATCACACAACCCCACCGCAGAGTGATGAGGGCCCAACACAGAGGTGAGCTGCTCCACTGCAGCGAATAGTGTTTGACTTTAAATGAAAACAAGGTTCACTTGAAGACACTCCTTTACCTCATCCAGAGAGCTAAAGGCTAGAATTTAAATGACAGCCATATTACTTGATCGGGGTCAAAACCTGCTCCACTGTTCTAAAATTTTTCTGAGTTTATTTACTGCTCAGGGCTCACTGATGTAACAGACTTAAAATAACCAAAAATCTTAATATAAATTTGTATTGAGATATTTTAAACACTCCATGTAATGTTGAAATACGAAAAACAACACAAGAAAATGCATGCTTTTTCAATTAAATGCTTTTGCAAATGTGCTATTTTTAATTTTTTAGTTCATGTACATTATAAAATTTGTGTTTATTAAATATAAGTTGTGGGAACTGGAGAGATGGCTCATTGCTTAAGGGCACTGGTTGCTCTTACAGAGGACCTAGGTTTGATTCCCAGCACCCACATGGTAGCTAACAAACACTTGTAACTCCAATCCCAGGTTAATCTGATGCTCTCTTCTGACCTCCGTGGGCATTGCATTACATGGGTGCACTTACATATGTGCAGGCAATACACTCATACACATAAAAATAATAAAAATTTTAAATATATAAGTTGCGGAGAATCGATACTGAAAGGAAAAGAAAATCTTTCTTTTTAAATATACTGTCTAGGGGCTGGAAAGATGGCTCTGTGGTTAAGAGCACTGGCTGCACTTGCAGAGGACCCAGGTTGGATTCCCAGCACCCACATGGCAGCTAACAACTGTCCATAACTCCAGTTCCAGGGCATCCAAGGCCCTCTTCTAACTTCCAATGGGCACTGCATGTCAGGGGTGCAATTAGATACATGCACTCATACACATAAAAATACTAAATAAAATATTTAAATATACTATCTAAAACATTACTGGAAATTTTTCCCCTAGGTATTTTGCTTTTTACCATAATCACAGTACTTAAATTTTCCATGCATTTTTTTTCTTGCCAATTTCAATACCATTGAAATTTTAAAATTATTCTCAGGTGACGGAAGCATCACTTCTAATCATTGGCAGAAACTTCAGCAATGACGAATACCTATTATGTTGCTGCAAACAAGGCACTTTCATGAATGAGATGGCAATGAACCTTTTAGGTGACGTGCTTTCAACTCTCATGTAAACTCACCCAGTCCTCATTTGTGTGCTTACATCGCCCAAGGTTGTATTCTGATGAATTTGGCAGACAGGAAACATCTATTGTGCCAAGGGTCAGCGCAGACTCATCCATGTCACAAAGTGTAACTCCCAAATCATGTACTGCAAAAAACAGGTACTACTCAAAATAATGAAGAATCCAGAGCCTTTATACCAGGTTCCAAAATTCTGAGTTCTACATTATTTTCTTCCATAATAGGGTATCAAATAAACATGGATTTCTAGTACAGTGAGTCACAGCATGAAAACTGTCCTTGAAGGTTGGTATGTAGGTCGTGGTAGAGTGCTTATCTAGCACCATGTGTTTTCATGAACAGTTAGGTTGCCCTGACCATAGGGTAAAAAAAAAAAAAAAAAAAAAAAAAATTGTATCCTGCTATGTCCTGAACTTACAGGGCCACAATATCTGTATCCTTCAGCTTCCGGAACAAAATTGCCACAGTCACTTGTACGAATAAAGACCGCCCACCTTTACCAGCACTTGGAAGGCAGTGACAAGCGGTTATCTGTGAGATCAAGGCCAGCCTGGTTTACACAGTGAGTTCCAGACCAGCTGGGGCACAGGAAAACAGTCCCAATACGTTTATTATTTATGACTCTCTGTCTGTCTGTCTGTCTGTGTGTCTGTGTGGTGTGTGCAGTGTGCACATGCACATGCCAGCCAGAGAAAGAGGGCAGCAGATCCCCTGGAGCTGGAGTTACAAGCAGTTCTGAGCCACGTGGTATGGGTGCTGGGAGTCCTCTAAACAAGCACCAAGCACTCTTAACCACTGACGCATCTCTGTAGCCCACCATAAGCTTTATTTCATGCAACACACATTATATGTATGCATACCAGATTTTTTTAAATTAGGAGCTGTACCAATTTGCATTAGTATATGTAAAAAAAAAATAAGGGCAATTAAAGCACCTCAGAAGTTTCCGATTTCAACTGAATTAAGTTTCTCTATTTTCTTGTGATGATTTAAAATAAATATTTGCACTCTTGATACAATGTTCTAAAAGAAACCAAAGGGAAAAAAAAGAAGAAAGATACCATTGGGGAGCATTTGATTTTTTTAAGTTTTCATCCTTTATAATAAGGGTCTTTCTACCTTGAGGGAAAATATTCAAAGTAAGTGAACTCCCAAAACAGACAATAACACAAAATATAAAAATTTCTATTCTCTAATGACTTTAGTTGTTGGGTTCTCATTTAGCATTACATTACTCCCTTAAAGTCCAAAGAGCACCTCCAGTTAGTAACAGCGTTCTCTGACATCCTTAAAAGTTTTATTTAACAATCCCGTCACAAATTTGCTCCAGTAACTGTTTCCCTCAAAACAACTACAACAATTTAACACAAGAAATCATCTGACTTGGAGGTCAGGAGGGAATAGTAAAAGAGTCTTTTTTCACCTGGGGTGAAGGGTCTTCTGTTTCATAAATTAAGGATTCGGCCCCCAGCTATCAGCTTCTGGTGCAGAGTATCCACAACAGGGGGCGTACGCTGCCGTCTGAGAAAAGAAATGGGATGATGGAGGAAAAAGAGATTTATGCCAGCATGAATTCCACGCCCGATCCTCTTCCCTCCCCACAGGGTTTACTCAAGGTCAATGGGGGGGGGGGGGGAAAAAAAAAAAAAAGGGGGGGGGGGGGTAAAAAAAAAAAAAGGGAAAGAATCAAAAAAAAGAAATAAAAGAAAATCCCTGAGGCTCCAGGCAGCTGGGCTGAGCGGAACAGATTGTTCCGCTATGGAATCTGACAGTCTGTCACAGGCAAAGGCAAGAAGGCCACCTCTCTGCACACCATCCGTGTAAATATGGCCAAGTTGGTTAAATTCTATGCCTTGCTTTTCCCATCTGGAAAATGGGCAGAAGACCATCCCTCCTACTTGGTCTGCAGGTAGGACTGAGGAACCCACGCAGGGCTCCTGGCAGGTGTGGCACACAGTGAGCGCTCAGCCCCATCCACAGCGGCTGCTGTCACCGGTGATGCCCATTACCAGCTCGCAGAGCCCCCAGCATCCTCAGCGTTCCCAGGGGTGCGATGGCTGCCCCTCCTCCGCCCCTCACTGGGTGTTCGGGGACCGCACCGGGCTCGGTCCTCGGTGCGCTCCCACTGCAGGCAGGCGTCCCCGGCACAGAACCATGCGGACCCCTCCCCGAGCCCGGCCCACTTCTCCGGGGGAACCTCGGAACTCAGGCAGCCAGTTCGCCCCAGACACTTGCAAAGCCCGGGGCAGGCCCAGGAGCGACGGGCGCGCACGCACCTGTCCCCGCGCTCCGGCCCAGCGGACCCGACTGCACCCGCTCGGCTCCACCCACACCCGTGCCTCGGCAGCCACAGCGGCCAGAGCCTGCTGCAGCGGCGCGCCCTGATGACGCAGCAGCGCGCGGCAGTGACGTTGGGCTGCTGGAGAGGGACTCCAGGAGCTGGTAGAGCGCTGCTGCTAGCTTCCAAACCTTGCATAATACGCTTGGATGAGAATAGACTGTGTGAGCTGAGGATGGCGAGTGAACCTGAATGGTTACACTTCCCAGGCTGCGTGTGTGTGCCTGTCTGTCCCTTGTTTGACCCCATCTGACCTGGGAGCGCCCACCACCACCACCTGGCCCTGTCTTGGAGGGCCTCGGGGGCTGGCCGGTTTTATAGGTCTGGGTGTGATTTTTGCCCTTGTATGAGATGTGTGAAACCAAGCAGAGGCAGGCTTTGCAAATGGCTACAACGTTGTAAAAGTTCTTAAGAGTGGCTGAGCCTCTAAGAAAAATGAAGAATGGACAAAGAAGGCTTGAAAGATACAAAGTCGCCAGGAGGCATCAGAGTATACCCCCTCCACTTTGAGATACATGTCACAGTGCAGTGAAGGTACTAAATAATAATGTGCTATATTCCTAGGGATGCTGAAGACAAAAAGTGATGCGTTTGAGATTGTGGTATGCTAAATTGTATTGTGTTTATAAATAATCGCTTTACTTCGTGTATAACTATGATCTGTCAATTTACAATTAAAAATACTTTTTTTTTTTTTTTGGTCTTTTTGAGACAGGGTCTACCCTGTATCCCCAGCTGTCCTGGAACTCACTATGTAGATCAGGCTGACCTTAAACTCACAGAGATCCGCCTGCCTCTGCCTCCCGAGTGCTGGGACTAAAGGCGTGCGCCACCACACCTGGCTAAAATTACTTTTTAAAAAAAGGTTGAAGTTGGAGTAAATTTACCTAACTTGAGCCATTTAAACAAAACAACACTGGACAGGAAGGGGCTCTTTTGCAATATTTGCTATGGCAGTTGACAAGGCCAGGGGTTATCAAGAGCATTGGCAATTTAAAAGGAAAAAGATGAATCACTCAAGAAACACACATTAAATATGAACTAGGCTCTGGGAACAAAGATGATTAAGGCACAGTGTCTGTCCTCAAGCCCCTGCTGCTGGTTCTTGTCCATCTTGCACGTTATTGCCCTAATCTACTGCTCAAAATAAATCTTTGTGCTTGTAAAACCCAATCAAAAGCTATCCATAGCTCCCTAGAGTCTAAATGAGCTTGGCACATCAGACCTACAACAGAGAGCTACAACTGAGAGATCCCCACTCCTCCAGCAGTAGTCCCTACCATTATCCCTAGACATGCATGGGATTGTGCCACTCTTCCCAGAATCCTGAACTAGTTCTTCAAGCCATCTCTATTTCACAATTATCACACTCTCCTGTGAAATCTCAAAGTTTATAGCACCACATCTCATGTCTTCATCGATTTGTATCGGGGCTTGACAAGGTTCCAAACTCATGGTGTCAGTGACTTGCCTCAGGTCCTATTTAACACTCAATACCTTGTTATAGTAAGAACCTAGTAAATACCTAAAGCTGAGGCACAAGAAAAACAGGAATCCCTTCACTTGAACTTTCCACTTTTCTTTATAGACCCATCCTGAAAAATAAATATTCTCTTCTTTGAAGCAACTCAAAGCAGAAGTGGATATTCATATAAAAAATATAGACCATTTTGAAGTCAAAGTCTCTGGATTTATTCAGCCTTACATTTATCTTACTTAAAAAAAAATTAAATTCTGGAGGACTATAGAATAAGAGGAAATCTTATCCTAAAACATCATGAAATTTTGTGTGCAGATTACTGAGCCTAAACAATGAGCAAAAACTAAAAGAAAGCACAACAAAAAGATGGAGGGAAAAGTAGAGAAAGGCCTCAGGGTTTGAATCAGTACTAAACAGAAAGTGGTAAGAAATTAAAAGAGTGACACAGAAACTTTTAAATGTAAGCCAGAGATAAAATGTGTCTTACATAGAACTCACTTGTAGGCAACTCTTTGGCAGTGCACATTACGCAAGCGTTACTCTACCTGTAAATGCAGATTGTCCTGCCAGGTGGTTCAGATTACTTAATGAAAATTGTTTTGGAAACCTGTGACACCCTAAGTAATCTATTTTATCAACAGAACAATTTATAGCAACCAGTCTAGCCACCAAAGATGGAGCAACAGGAATGAATTGACCGTCTTCTTTAAAACAGCCAAACCAAACAGGCAGATATAAAACAATAACATTCAGATATCAGACTTCATGTAGCTGAGCAAAACAGCAGGCCCTGAAATGAATTGAGCCCTGTGGTTACCTTGATTTAACACTTAGGAAGAGAGGTTAGGCTGCAGTGTAACGAAGGAACCCAAGAAGATCCAGGATGGTGCTGAACTAGGGAGATAGAGTTTGGAGGGCATGGAAACAAAGCAGCTGGAATGGGAAGCAGAATACCAGATAGAAACCAAAGAGACTTGTCAACCCAAAGTCCATCTAGCCTACAACTAATTAGCATATACATGTTGGGAAGCTATCCACAGCCAGGGAAAAAAAAACACATATATTTATTAAATGCAAAGAGAATAATTGCCATGGCTTGCACAGGGTGGAGAATTATTCTTGTTCCTACAAGTCAGAGCTGAAAGCTACTCGGTGGTCATATGGGACCGTAAACTAAGTCTGGAAGCTTCATAATTCATGACACGAATGACCTCATCTCAGTAGCAGAGCAAAATCAGCCCTATAGTAAAGACTATTGTGGTCCTACTTAACAAATCTTAAATCTTAACAAATCTTTGTCCCCAAAAAGGACAAAATTGTAAAAAATAAACCACAGGGGACTGGAGAGATGGCTCAGCAGATAAGAGCACTGGCTGCTCTTGCAGAGGACCTGGGTTTGATTCCCAGCATCCACATGATGGCTAACAACCATCTGTAACTCCAGTTCCAAGGGATCCTAAACCCTCTTCTGACCTCTGTGGGCATTGCAGGGCAAAGGTGCACTTACATACATGCAGGCATAACACTCATACACATAAAATAAAAATAACAAAACTTTTTTTTTAAAAAAAAAAGAATAAACCAAGTGAATACTAATAGGAAATCAAAAACATCCAGCACCTTACAAGATAAAATTTCCAGTGATGTCAAATTGAAATTATTGGGCAGGCATGCAAAAGAAATAGGAAAGAGTGATGCATAGATAGGGAAGGGGCCTATCAATTGAGAGAGACCTAGAAATGACAGAAATGATAGTATTAGTAGTCAAAGACAGCAACATAAGACATGGAAAAAGTCATTTTTAAATAATAATCCAGGGGCTGGAGAGATGGTCAGTGGTTAAGAACACTGGGTTGTTCTTGCACAAGACCCAGGTTTGAATCCCAGCACCCTAACAACTGTCCGTAACTCCAGTTCAGGGCATCCGACAGCCTCTTCTTTCCTCCTCGGGCATTGCACATGACACAGGTGCACTTACCTACATGCTGGCAATACACACATACACATAAAATAAAAATAAATAAAATATTAAAAATAATAATCCAAATCTAGTAGCACATGATAGTGCATGCCAGCACTCTAGAGAGAAGTGATGGAACCTCTGTGAGATTGAGACCAGCCTGGTCTACATAGCAAGTTCCAGGCCAGCTAGGGCCCACAGGAAGATCCTGTCTCAAAAAAAAAATACAAATCTGAACTGGGGTTGTAACTCAGTTGGTAGAGTGCTTGACTAGCTAGCAACAGTGTCCTGGGTTCAATCTCCTGCACTACATAGTGCCAGGAGTGATGGCACATACCCTAAATCTGAACAGTGGGGAAGTAAAGATCAGAAGTTCAAGGTCATCCTCCGTTATAAGTTAAGTTTGAGGCAAGCTTGTGCTACCCAAGACCCTGTCTCAAAAAATCCAAATCAAGCATATAGAGATTATAAACTCATTGAGATTTTTTTAACAAGCACAAATACATGCTTGTATAGTTGAAGGACTTTTTAAAAATGTTGTGATATGGTAGAAATTCCAAAATGCAACACTGAGAGAATAAGAAGAGTATCAGTGAACTTGGGATATATGTAATTGGTGTCCCTGAAGGAATAGAGAAAGACAGAGAGAGACATAAACAATGAAAGAATTCAAATCCAGAAGAGTCAGTTAATAAGGAACGGTGCGTCTTTCAGACAAAAAGAAAATGCCACCATTGGAAATCTGAATCTATACAAAGGAAATGGGGGATCTCAAGAGCCCCCAAATAAATTTTCTTATTTTTTAGTATTTTTTTATTTATTAGTTTTGGTTTACTTTATGTGTATGTGTGTATTGCCTGCATGTAGGTAAGTGCACCCATGTCGTATATTTTTTAAATCCCATTAAAAGATTATGGACTATTTACAACAAAAATAAAAGCAATTCTTTCATGCGTTTTGTAGCATGTATAACTAAAATATATGATGAGAACAGTGAAGTCCAACAGCACGAAGACAGAAGGTTGTAGAGACTGAACCAGAAGTTAGGCCTTCCTCACACTAAGTTCCATGTTCTTACCAGTATCAGTACTGCCCATCTAGCAGACCCTCTCCAAAAGGCTTCCCTCTTCGACTAAAACGCACCTGAGTACATTTTGTTTACATATCTCCACAAGAGAACAGTGTTAGCTGACTTTGTAAAATCCAGTCATGAAGTGTCTATGACATTGCTTGACTTAAACTATAGCAATTATTCTAGCAAAAACTACTAGGGAAACCATTTGGATGATGAATGGACCCATGCTTCTTTCTCATCAGCTACTTTTCTCCAGGCTCCTTTTGTTTATTTTAATCACTCAATAAATAGTTATAAAGCCTCTCCTCTGTATCAGGTACTGTCCTATAAATACAGCTTGAACAAGACAGCACAATCCCTTCTCCTTTAAAGCTGATAGTCTGGTATACTTACTCAACTCCTGTTGAATAATTCTTTCCAAAAAGATTCAAGGCTCAACATCAAGTCCTTTCTTTGCTTGTGGCTTCTAGGATTCACTTAGTTGACATGGAGCAGCACTGAGAACTGCTGGTCTAACATGTATCTATTCTTTCCCTCTGATTTAGTTCAGGGTGATCTTTTGCCCAGCTCTGAGAAAAGAACGATACAAGGTATCTAAGCCAATTATGATAATCTCATTCCTGAATATTGCAACTGTTATTGCAGCCAAGACAGTCACATGATCCAATTCAGGGCACTGTGACTTAAGAGAAAGGCAACTGTGAGGATTGCCAGAGCTTTGCTTTCCTAGTTAAAGGGACACAGCAGGCACCACAAATAATAAATAAATAAATAAATAAATAAATAAATAAATAAATAAATAAATAAATAAATAAATAAAATTAGATAAATAAA
>NW_008335438.1:875299-916310 GCF_000622305.1 Nannospalax galili
AATAAATAAATGAGACGGACTTCAGAAATAGACCTTGCCAGTGTTTGCTAAGGAAGGCAGTGCAAGGGAGGGACTGCCTTCTAGAAATCATCTCAGGGACTGAACCCTTTACTCACTTTGAGCACATTCATAGCACAATTAGGACTTCACTTTGACTGAAAGCTGCCTCATTAAATTTATAAGTAGAATAAGATTCAAATAAGAAACTCGAAGGTGGATTTCAATATTAAGTGTAGTGTCAACTAAAAATGTCGGTAATTATACAGTACCTTAGTTTTTTGTTTGCTTGTTTGGGGGATTTTGTTCATTTGTTTCTTGAGACAGGATCTCCCCCTGTGTAACCCCAGCTGTCCTGGAGCTCACTATGAAGACAAAGTTGACATCGAACACACAGAGATCCAACTGCTCTGCCTCCTGAGTTTTGGGATTAAAGGTGTGTGCCACTATGCCTGGCCCACACACTCACTACCTCTAGACCTGTGATTGCATTACCCATCACATCTTTATTGGTTCTCATTCAAATTTGTACAATTCAGAGTAGCCAATAATGACTTCTCTGCCTTCTAGTAAAATCAGGACATTTGGGTACAAACACCTGAATAAATAGGACTCAGCATCTATGGCAGAGTGCATAGGGTTTGGTGGGGGGAGAGGGGAGGTGTGGATGGGAGGGGGTCTGAAGTCTGGATGTGAGTGAGAAATATTGTATGAAATTTTAAAAGCTCAATAAAATAAATTAAATTAATTTTTTTTAAAAAAAAAAAAAAGCAAAGAAAAATCAGGACCTTCCAAAATGCTGCACCATGTGGCCCAGCCAACAGGCCCCAACCACTGTTGCTCCAATGCTAAAATATTTCTGATCCTTTCTCTTACATACATCCACTTTCTTCCAAGTCTTAAAGTGGACAGAGCAGTTACTGACAATACTGTAAACTTTGTGGGCTCAGGTATAAGGCATGCTGGGGCTCAGCTCAGGGAAAAGAAGACAGAAAAACAGAGCCAAATAGAACAGAAGATGAAAATTCTCCCAGTACTGAGGCTAATCATAGTCAAAGGTAAGGCTCAAAAGGATATGCCAAAGCCAGATTCAAGGAATGCACAAGCTAGGATGGGAGGGTCCACAGAACAAGGCAGGTTGGAGCAACAGTCCTTCAGGGTGGCCATCAAATGCTCTGAGATGATCAGATTTTGAGGAGACCTGGCCCAGCATGGCCTGCTGTCTAGCATGGCCTGCCACCTAGCATGGTCTGCTGCCTAGCTGAGCTCCTCAGGGAAGAAGCACAGCAGAAACTTAACTATTCCAAGCCTCCAGCTACTAGTTGTGCCTCAGGGCAGAGGACTGGTTTGAGGAGAACCAGGGTACCTGGTGAGCAGAGTCAGGTAATAAGGAATTAGCTTGTATAGTCTTTAAGGCAATACTAGCTTACACTGAAGGAACAAAGGATGTTTCCTCTTTTCTCTGGAGTATAGCCAGGCCTTACTACCTAAGTCCCAAGGTTCCCTAAATGCTTTTTTTCAGATTTATTTTCTTTTTAATGATGTGCTTGTGTGTGTGTGTGTGTGTGTGTGTGTGTGTGTGTGTGTGTGTTGATTTATATTTTTTTTATTGATGTGTGTGTGTGTGTGTGTGTGTGTGTGTGTGTGTGTGTGTGTGTGTGTGTGTGCATGTGCATGTGGGTGCTTGCAGGGGCCAGAGTCATTGAATCCCCCTTGATCTGGAGTTATAGATGGTTGTGAGCCACCTGATGTGGATGCTGGGAACTGAACTCAGGTCCTCTGCAGGAGCAGTATTCCCTTGATATCTGAGCCATCTCTCCAGCTCCAATTTTTTAAAAACATTTTTTGTATCTATGTGTATGAATGTGTGCCTGCATGTATGTATGTATACCACATTTGTACTGGTGCCCTTGGAGGCCAGAAGAGAGCTTCAGATCCCCTGAAACCAGAGCTACAGATGGTTGTGAGCCATCATGCAGGCGTTGGGAACCAAACTTGGGTCTTAACTGCTGGGCCATCTCTCCAGCCTCAGACCCCTAAATTCCTAAGGAAGCCTGAGTGGTTGCAATTCACAGCCTTTTGTGATGGGACACCAAATAAGAGGCCGCTTGACTGGAGTGAGCAGCCAGCCAGCCAGGACTTAAGCGGACTTCTGTTTCTCCCTGGATGTCAAGCTGGATTACATAAGAAGGGAAGCATATCTAAAATGGGGAGAGGAGTCAGCATGAGATGAGGACAGAGTTGAAGAGTCCAACTGTGGTTCAGGTGTGAGAGTCCCCACATCCAGTGCAGAGCACTCGACTCAGCAGATCCTTGACAGAAGGCAAAGCAGAGCATCTGAACAGTGAGAGTGTTCAGAGCCTCAGTGAAAGTTCTAGTAGTGGCGTATGTCACAGAAGAAAGAGCACCATGTGCCACACAGGCTCCAAATAAGAAAGGAAAACCCACTGGAACTAAGCCAGCGTCTCTAGTTGTCCTTCATGCCACCCAAGTAAGGGGCAGGAGGCAGACTTCCAAAAATGATCAATCACTTTTGGAGTCTAGGGAACAGCTTAAAGACAGGTTCAATTCAACATTAATTCGTTCACAACCCACTGACTGAGTCTATTTTGTAGCAGGCATCTAACTATGTGCTGAAGATGCAAAGAGGACGATACCATGCATAGATATGGCCCCAGTGAATTAAGAGTCTAATGGCCCTTGGCAGATAGGAATGGACAGGAGGACAAAACATAATAAACAAATAAAAATAAGGAAGAAACAATAAAGAGTCTAAACATGTCACAGAATAACAGAAGTGACTGGCCTTATGATAGTCAAGTTAGGTAGCTGGTTAGATATCAGCAGGCTAGAAGGTCATTGAAGGTCATTGAGCTCCCTTATAATCAGCAGCTTCAGGAACCGAAACCACAGGACTTTGATTACTGATCCAGATCTGAATCATATCTCTGGACTTGGATAGAAACACGATATTCTAAACTGCCCAGAAGATTGTAAGAATATTGCCTAGCTTTCTGGTATAGCACTAAGACACTATCCTCCCATCCTTCAGAGGTCATTCGAGTTGTGCATTATGGGACATGCTTATAATCTCAGCACTGGGGAGTTGGAGGCAGAAGAATTGGGAGCTCAGGTTCACCCTCAGCTACAGAGTGAACTCATGAGACCCTCTCTCAAAAAAAAAGAGAACAATATTTTAATGGTCAATTACTCTTACAGGAAAATGCCCCTCAGGAAGCTTACTGTTCCAGAAACCTTAATAAACAGTGGTGTATAGTCTACCTTAAAAAGCAGTCAGTATAATGGTTTATCTGGCCATTGTCCACTTTTATTCTGTGAGAGCTTGTTCCTTCACGATGGGCTCTCTGACCATTTTATAATCTCAACCTTGACAATGCCTCGTGTTATCCTGTAATAATCTCTGCTTGTCTTCTTTTACACTACACCGTGTCTCATCTACATTTGTTGGGGAATCACAGGACTGAGAAGCCTAGAGGAAGCCACAGTAAGACTCCAGTAACAGTCAGAGAGGGTTTCTAGATGGGGGCGCTACCACACTGAGCCAGGGCGAGAATGATCTCTCCATGAAAGGAGCCCAGAGAAGATGTGTCCAGGGGGCAAACAAACATTCCAAAACCCAAAGGTAAGACGGAGCTTGACAGAGAGTGAAACCTGAGCCAAGGCCAGTGAGGTTAGAGAGCAGCAGAAGGAGGGGACAGTCAGGATCAGATAAAGCTAGGTTTTGTAAGCCACAGTAAGAAGTTTGAAATCTTAAAAGTAAAATTGTGACATGTGTTATGAATTCCATGGTCAAATTCACATCCCTTTACCTTGAAAGATTAGGTAACCACCAGTGAAAACAGACACATATGTCTATAGATGTGATCATTCTGGAAGAAGTAAACAATGGTTCAGGGCCTTTGATGTTCCCAGGGCTCTGTCTGGGGCAAGTTGGCAGCAAAGGCTATAGGTGGGCAGTAAGTACATTTTGTACGGTCCCCTTATCCAGCACTTTCTACGTGCTAAGCACAGTTCTAAACACATTACAAGCACTGTCAAGCCAGTCTCTGAACCATGAAGCAGCCAAGAAAACAGAGTCCATGCTAGAAAGCTCAGGAGAGGGACATTCACACAGAGAACTAATTAGATGGGTCTCGGAATTGCTGAAGCAACAAAAAGAGATAGTGAAGCAATCCAGAATTTAGTAACAGCCCAAAATGGCTACGCTCCCTAGTGCTGGAGTGACTGTCACCTGGGAAAAGGAGACAGGAAGCCAGGAGGTGCCTAGACCAGAGCATCTCCACCCAGGAAGGGGCCTAAGCATAGTACCACTATCCAAAATGAGCCTAGACCATCACCACCCAGTAAGAGGAGCAGACCTTGCCTTTCCCTGTGTCTGCCCTTTTAACATCCATCAGTTTTCCCAGGGGAGCCTGAGGCATCCATGAATTTGCAGGGTCATTCCCTCCAGATACAGTATGGAGAGAAGATCTGATGTCAAAGAGGCAAATGAGGGACTCATCCTTCCCATGAGTTAGGAACTACTCACTCATGCATTTTTCAAAAGGGGAAACTGAGGCACAGGGAAAGTCAGATAGGTCTAGTAAGTACCAGAATCCTTAAGTGAATTCAGATCTATCTGACTCCAGAGTATATCACACAAATACTGTCTGTTGTTCCCCCTGCTCAGGTGTGGAACCTAGTAACTAGGGCTGGGACACCACGTCCTAAACCTGAGAAAACAGATCTTTCCATGAAACCCAACTGCCTGGCGGAGCACAGGGCTCTGTTACTCAGATGGGGTTGGCTGAGGAGCTGGACTGTTGATTGGGAGATGGGAGTACATACACCCAACCCAAGTCTTTCTAGAAGAATGTCTGTGAGCTCTGTAGAGCCAGATAGCCTGTTTCTACTCATATCTATCAGTTCTTAATGCACAAGCAAGTTCTTCACCCTCACTGACCCCCGATGCATTCATGTGGAATATTGATTTGCTAATGTTTGCTTACTGATTGGATTATTTTGAGATTAAAATGAATAATTATACAAAACAACTAGTATAGTGCCTGCCACAGGTAAGACTTCCTAAATGGGAGCTATTATAATTCTTGTTGATATTTGCAATGGACATAACCATAGTTCTTTGACAACCCTCCTCTCAAAAGAGCTAGGGTATAAGAACTTGTGCTTGGAAAACACTTCTTACGGAGTTCTTGGGGACATAAATCAGAATGCTGTTTTTAAATTACCATTCTTTCTTGGAAAATATTGCATAAGATGTTTGGTGAAACTAAAACACTGGCAGGAATGATGGGGAAACCAAGCATCTTGTATTCTAGAGGGATGCTAATAGAGTACATTCAGAGAAACTTTTCTACTCCCATAGCCTGATGTGAGACTATGAAGTATCAATGGCTTGTGGAGTAAGTTCAAGCTAGGTGTAAGGAACAAGGCCTTTCCTTGACCTGATAGCCCAAAGCCCCTTGTATTGCTTCTCTTGACATCTTCTGCTGGTTCAAGGCTTTCCTTCCTTCCTATCCCATACTATCTGCTTAGCAGACCAGGAACTTAAGCATCATTCTGGCATTCTTCCCATATCCAATCCAGCATGAAATCCCAGCAACTATACCTTCTAAGTTGCTCAGAACTCATTATCCACTTATCTCTGTCTCTTCCTACACTAGCCTAACCCAAACCACCATTATCCTCCCTGGAAGGCATATGCTCACTGCGGGGACTCCCCATGTCTAGTTCTGTCACTTTCCACCCCTTGAAGCATTGCCTCCACATATTAACCAGAACAAACATTTGAATGTGTAACACAAGCCACAAACCATGTCAAACACCCATCTCTTAGCCCCACTCCAACTGATTAAAATCTATTCAATTATGCCTTCCCCACTAACATCTTAAATACAGCCTCTACTGTCTGGCAAAGTTTACTTTTACCAAACTCCCTACCCTCATTTTCTTCTTATCTTTTCTCTCTCTGAATTTTGCCACCCTGGCCTCCTTTCAGTTCTTCAAGAAAGAGATAGATCTGCACTTCCCTTGAATATACCACTTCCTCTCCTTGCAGTGCACCCCCCATACCTCACTTCTCTCTAGTTCACTTTCTAATGAAACTTAAATCTCAAAACCATTCTTGGCTTCTCCCGTTCCCTCTCTCCCATGTTCTTGGCTTAAAAGAGTACTTTGTTTAAAAAACAGATATTCAATATCTATTGTCAAATGTCTAATTCCAAGACATGACTCACTATGTAACAAAGGAAATAGGAATGACTCTTACAGTTGTCAACATGCCTAGGCAGAGAGCCCTCTAGGGCTAGAAGTATTCAAGGGGAGATATGTAAATCACAGAGTTCGGATGTGTCCCAGCTTCACAAAAAGGTAGGCATTGGGTTTCTTCTCTGCCTCCTACCCTTTCCCCACCCCCACCAACATCCTGGGTCAGAATTGACAGAGCACTGTAAGTGCAAGAGAGAAGAGGGGCCCAGATCCCTAGACATGATCAACCACACAGGTGAGGGAGTAGTCACCATGGATTAGAATGTCACAGTCATGAACAAAGGCCAAGATGAAGATGTGAGGAAAACACACATCTGCAGAATACTCAAGGAAGGACTTGGCAGATAGTTTGAAGGGAAAACAAGAAATGGCTGGAGACAGCCTTATCTTTTTTAAAACATATTTTATTTTCTATTTTTATTGTATGTGTATGAGTATATTGCCTGCATGTATGTAAGTGCACCTGTGTCATGCAAAGCCCTCAGAGACCGAAAGAGGGCATTGGATCCCCTGGAACTGGAGTAACAGATGGTTGTTAACTGCCATGTGGGTTTTGGGAATTGAACCCCGGTCCTCTAGAAGAACAGCAAGTTTCTTAACTACTGAGCCATCTCTCTAGCCCCAAGAGACAGTCTTACCTTTGTCCTCTCTCAAACTCAGTCTTTGTCAAAAGGAAGAATTTTCATAAGAAGGGGAATAGAACTTCTTTGCATTTTTTTCTTTTTCTAATGAGTTCAATGTAAAGTAGGACCTTATTAAGTTTAATTGGGAAGATCAAACTAAATTCAATCAAGGCATTTTTTATAGTATACTTCTGAAGAAATTTAGTATTATTACCTCCAAGGATGCAGAAAAATTCAAGGATTTTCTTTTGGAAAATGTTTTCACTTGGGCAGTGGAAACATACTCTATACATCTGTCTTTAGCTTTTAACTTACAGATCTCTCAAAAGAAATGTAAGGAATTACTCATCAGCGAAATTACTTGATATGAAGGAAAACTTGAATATAAAATCGAAACACAACTGCATGTGGTTTTAACCAAATCTATCTCATCTATCAATTGCTTTCATGTTACAAAAATTGTCTCCAACACAGATGTGAGGTATTGGGGAATGGGTTTTCCATTATCCAAGATCATGGGATGCAAGCAGGGTGTGATTCCCTCTTAGTTCCTCTTGCCACACTACTAGTTGGATGGATTGTGGAGCTAACCCATCACTTAGGGAGGATAATGTTTCCATCCCATTGTACATTCATTTCTGCTGGTGAAGAACGTGTCCCATTTATCAGTAACACTATTGTTACTGTTTCCAGAGGCTCTTTCTGCTCCAGCACTCCTGTGTCATCTCCATAAGCCAATAGATGCATGTAAATTATATACAAGAGTTGTAGAATTCCTAGTACCCACTTTAGTCAATGGGTCTGCTAAATAAATGTTAATTCCTGTATTGTTGGCTTTTCTTAGGTTATTTATAAGTGAAGTCCTTAAAGTAATCCACCTAAGTTTCTAGGTCATTTGTTCATTAACTATTGAATAAATATAGACTAATAGTGAATGATTATCTAAAGTCACACCAATTGATCAAATCCTGGAATGAATGGAATGCTAACCTCCCAGAGATAAGATTTACTTGACTTTCAGCTCTTTAGAGTTGTGACATGCCTGTGTACACAGTGTGAATATTTAATAGTGATGATAGTAACATAAACAAACTTACATAAGTTAACTGTTTAACCTTATTATTTAACCAGAGTCACTCACAAACAAATTATAATTAAGCAGAACTGACAACCGGCTCACTTCAACATATGACTGGTAGACTTCCTTATTTCCAAACTATAGTGACACATACATGTATCCTGCTATTAATTAGGCATGTGTTTTAGGATTGCAGAAAGGTATGGCTGCTGTTCAGACATGTCTAAAAGTGTAATTATTCTAAACCCATTCTTATAGCTGGACCAACTGCACTATCCACATTTGTGAAGGAATGTTGAATGTAAATTCAATTTATGTTTTTTTTTTAAGTCTTTCTCCCCTGCCTCCTCCATTTTCCTCATCTGTAAAACAAAGCTCATAATAATACTTATTTTTATATTGTGGCAAGGGTTAAGAGTTAAAATATGTCATGCACTTGAGAGGCAGGAGAATTGCTGAGAGTTTGAAGCCAGCCTGGGCTATAAACAAGATGTTGCCATCAAAAACCCAAGGTGGGGAATGGCATATAAGTCACTCGAGACAGTCGCTGGTGCATAATGGGTACTATGGGGGTGCCTTTTAGAAGACTGGGCATTTGGTCCTGATCAGTACCATTTGCTTTCAGAGATCATAACTAATAAAGGGAGTGCTTTAGAGCCATGGGGTTCTCCGGCTTCAACCCCAGCACATTTTCCCTTTCCAGTTATAAACTTGGAGGCTTTTCTTTGTTATACTACTGACAGAGTTGGTAAACCTGTAGAGCAGTCATTCACAAGTGTGATATCAAAGTAAAGAATATAGATCTAAAGGAATTTCAGAGCTTTCCCCAGGAAAACTGAAAATGATAACTGTTTGCATTCCTTCTCAGCCAGTTCTTGATCTTCTCCAAAGTCATTCATGGGCCCCAGATTCAAGAATCTGTGTTACCATGGAAAAGAGTATGGAGATTCCTCAAAAAAATTTAAAAGTAGAACTACTGTATGATCCACCACACTTGTGGTTGCATATCCAAAGGAAATGAAATTCATGTGTTGAAGACACATCTGCAATTCTGTGTCTGCTGCAACATCATCCACAATAGCCAAATATACCTAAATATTCACCGATGGGTGAATGGATACACACACACACACACACACACACACACACACACACACGATAGTATTCAGCCTTAAGGGGGATAAAAAGGAAATTCCATTATTTTTTAAGGCATGGGCAAACCTGGAATGTATTATACTAAGTGAAATGAGCCACACACTGAAAATTGAATACTGCATACTCACTTTTATGCTGAATGTAAAAGTGCCGCACTCACAGAAGCAGAGAGAGGGATGGTAGTTACCCAGGGTTGGGGAGGAGGCAAGCAACGGGAGGTATTGGTCAAAAGTTATGTGTTTCTATCGGATAGGAAAAGTGAATTTTGGTGGTATAATGTACAACATAGTGACTGTAGTCAAGAATAATATAGTATATATTTGAAAAGTGCTAAAGAGTAGATTTTTAAATATTCTCACCACCAAAAAATACTAAGTGCCTGCATGTGATGTGGATTCCTAGAATCCCAGTACTCAGAGGGTCAGATCAGGAGAATCAGGAGTTCAAGGCCAGTCTCAGCTAGAGAGTGAATTTGAGGCCAGCCTGGGCTACCTAAGGTCCTGTCACAAAACAAAACCAAAAAAGACATAAGTAAGCTAAGTATGGGAGGCTAAGAGGTACTCTCTTAAAACATGTATTTGAGTGTGTGTGTGTGTGTGTGTGTGTGTGTTTGAGAGAGAGAGAGAGAGAGAGAGAGAGAGAGATGCTGAAAGGGGCTTGTATATGTATAGGTCAGACAAATAGTCTACCACTAGCCTACATCCCAGTCTGATTTCTACCATGGTTTGAATACAACATGTCTCATGCGGGAACTTAATCAGTTAAGTCACATGAACAGTAATAAGAGAGAGGAAATGTAACCCAAGTGTGATACTTAGAGTTGGGGCCTTTGGGAAGTGAATAGGATTTGATAAAAGCAATGAAAAAAAAAAAAAAATCCCATGCTTGGATCCAGATAGAACTTGGCAAGGATCACAGACACACATGGGCTCCTTGTTTCTTGCTATGTGACTCCTTTGCAACACAGGACTCTGATAGCAAGAAGGCTGTCACCATCTGTGGCCTCTGACCTTGCACCTCCAGAACTGTGGGCTATATAGCCATCTTTATAAATTTAGCCTGCCTTTGCTATAGTGACAAAAAGCTGTATAATACACATATCAATAAAGGTTGGTTTTGAGAATGATGAAGATGATGGAGGAGGATAAGAGTCATCCAAAGTAGCCTGGGATAGGGGTTATGATTTAAATGTGACATGTTCCCCATATGCGCATGTGTTTGAACACTTGCTTCCTAGCTGGTGGTGCTTTTAGAGAGGTTTTGGACTTCTAGGACATAGGCCCTAGCTGGTAGATGTCGGCTACTGGAGTGGACCTGTGGTTTTATAGCCCAGCCTCATTCCAGTCCTGAGAGTTCTACTTCCTGATCCACTGTTATGTGAAGATGATGGAGGAGGAGAGTGGAGGGGGGTAGCTCCTGCCACCTTCGACTGAGCTGATGTGCCTTCCCCACCATGATCGATGGCACCTTCTGAAATTGTGAGCCTAAATAAACCCACTTTCTCTTAACTTGCTTCTGTCAAGCGTTTTCTTGGCAACAAGAAAAGTAGTTAATACTGTATTTGAACTAATAATATATTGTCATCTCTAGGCAGAGTATGCAGGCAAGCTTTTGCAACTGTGGCTACTACACGGCTATTATTAGCAATTGTGGAGACAGTTTGGGTAACTAATGGTATCTGAGGCTTTCTTTTAAGCCACAAACAGGTAAAATATTATCAGGAGGGCCTTTCACGCCTGTTCGGTGATTTGGACAGAAAAGAAATGGTAATTGTGGGAACCAGCACTATGAATCCTGAGTGACTCTAGGGACAAAATGCTTATCTGGTGGTCTTATGTTGCTGGAAATTTATTAGAGGCTTTGAGATTACATTAACTGATAGGCACCTTAAGTGCTCAGCCTGCAAAAGCTTTAAAAGCTCTTGATAAGGAACAATTTCAAAGAAGTAATGATACTAGCCAGATTTGTCAGGTGAGTTAGGGACACTGTAAGGAGAAAAGTCCCAGGAGGTGGCTGAACTCAATGGGGTGCTGTGATGGTTTTCACAAGCAAGAGATGCCACATGAGGCCCCCTACTGATCCCTTGTACCAATGCTGATCAATGCAGGAGCAAAGAAAACTATACTACCTCCAACAAAGACACAGAGGAGGCCACAGGCTGGATTCCGCTTCTGCACCCACCTCTGTCTCCGATAGCCCTGATTCTGAGCTGCACACACTCTCAAGGGCACAAGCTCTAGCCTGCTTTTACCCCTATGCAAAGCTCCACTCCTACCATCTACCACTCTCTCCTCCCTCAGTGCCACAGGCCCCAAACCCATCTCTCTCTTCCTGGACCATTCTAAGCTCATCCCTAGCTTAGGGCCTCTGTGTCTCTGGTTCCTCCTGCCAGGAACATTCCTTCTCCAGATATTTGTGTGGCTGACTCATTCTTCATTTTAGCTCTTAGCTCCTTTAGCAATTTTCTGTCCCCAGCTGTGCCACTTCCTTCTGTATTCCATTTTATTTATAGGACTTATCACTATCTGAAATTAACCTGTTGTTTACTTTTCCTGAGCATCATCTATTCTGTCCACAACAGAATAGGAGCTTGGTTAGAGAAGACTATGAATAAACATTTGCTGGGCAGAAGAACAAATGGTCATCTCGATACACATTTGCTTGATATGGTGCGAATGACCATCATAGCTGCCATTTACTGAGCATTACTTTGTGCCAGACATGGATTTGTAGATTTTTATAAATATAATCTCACTAAGTCCTCCCAGCAACCCTCCAAGATAGGTACTTATTTACCATCCCCATGGAGCAGATGAGATTTCATAGAAAGGTTATACAATTTTCCCAGTGCCACAGCTAATAAGAAACTAAGACCCCGTTTGAACTCACGAGTGATAGACACCAACACACATCCTCTAAGTTAAGAGTCAGTACATTTTTTTCTTTTCTGCAAAGAGCCACATAGTAAATATTTTGGGCTTTGTTGTCCATATGGTTTCTGTGACAACTACTCAACACTGCTGTGTGAAAGGGGCCACAGGCAATACATATGTAAATCAATGGGGCTGTGTGCCAGCACAACTTTATTTGCCAAGCAGGTGGTGGGCAGGATTTGACCCAGGGGCCACCATTGACCAATCCCTCTTTAAGTTTTTATGTTATAGTAGAAAGAGATTAAAATGAGAAGGGACAAAGAGGCTTTGGAGGTGGCTCAGAGGGTAAAGTGCTTGCCACATATGTATGATAAACTGCGTTTGACCCCAGCACCCATGTGAGAAGCTGGGTACAGCAGCATATGCTTGTAATCCTAGTATTGGGAAGGTGGAGACAGGATGATCCTTGAGACTTGCCAGTCAGACACTCTAGCTGATTTGGTGAGCTCAAGGTCTAGCAAAAAATACTGTGGAAAGTGAAAAAGCAAGACATCTGATGTCAACATTTGGCTTACACATGTCTCCACACACATATGCACACATGCACCTGCAACACATACATGAACATATATACATATATATATATATATGAACACATACACATGGAAAATGAAGAGTGCGTGGGGTGAAGAAAAAGCATTAAGCATGTGCTCTATGTAAGGTGAGCCTCTTCACATAAGGAAGACAGTAGGCATCTGATAGGAATAGGACAGGGCTGACCCTGAAGCTCCTGGCTGTAGCAAAACCTTCGTCTAGGATCACAGTAGAGATTAACTCAATTTACTCCATTTTGACCAAGGTTTCATTCGTTGTAATTGGACATGATTTCACATGCCAACACCCTCGAACACCTGTCATAAATTCCTCTCAAGCAGACCCAATGCGTGGAGTCTATGCTAAATACTGTCTCTCCCAGCTATTGAGCCTGCTCACTTCAGTCTTTCTCAAGTAGGCAAACTTATGAGGGATTGACCATAGGTGAAAGGCAGAGTGAGGGCCACAGCTCTGAGCCAAGCCAGAGGAATCTCTTGTTATCTTATCGAGAAGGTTAGTATTTGTGTGCAGTTGTTCAGTAGTTCAGAGTGTCTCTCAATCCTGGGTATCAGTATTAAAGCAAAAGATCAGTTCACCAGTCCCTTGGGTCTGGACTGAACTTTGAGAAGTTGAGAGAGCAAGGGACAAAGGAGATGTTTTATACTGCTGGCTGTGCATAAGCAACACGAGAGTTGACTGGACCTTAAAGGACCTGTCCCCCTTGGGCACTCTGCTTTGAGACAGTGGATTTAATGTATGAGATTATATGTGTGAATCTATAGGGTGTATGTAACATGCAGAAAAGGAGTGGGAAGTGCTGGAGGAGGGTGTGTTATATACATGTGACAAATACACATATGTATGGTATATGCATGTGTGTGGTATGTATAGTGTGTATGTGGTATGTGTGGTGTGTATGTGTGATGTATATATGTGATGTTTGTATGGGATGTATGATGTTTATGTGATATATATGTGGTATATGTAGTGTGTATTATAATATATAGCATGTATGGATTACATATGGTATGTGTCATCTATATGTGTGTAGAATGTATCTATGATGTATATGCAATATGTGTATATGGTATGTGTGGTCTATATATGTGATGCATATGTGGTATACGTATGTGGCATGTGTGTGGTATAGATGTTTGATGTTTATGTGATATGTATGTGTGTATGTGTGTGTGGTATAGATGTGTGATACTTATGTGATGTGTGTATATGTGTGTGTGTGTGTGTGTGTGTGTGTGTGTGTGAGATGTGTGATGTGTAATACTTAATCTCCCCTTCATGCTAAGATGGAGAATCAGTAATTCTCTTCCCTGGGGTCTTTCTATGCTTAGACATTTAGAGAAAACATTAATTTTCCTTACCCTGAAGAAAGCATCCCACTAGCAACAGCTACCAAGAGAGATTCTCTGCAAACTGCATTTGGTACTCAGCCCTATTTTATTTGACTTTTGTGACGTTTTCTAAACATGAGCTTCAAATATTTGAGCAAGAAAGCCTCAGCACAGAAACTGCCTATGCCTAGAGAGATGTCACCTTCCCACCTCTGCAGTCAACCAGCACTCAGGGCCTGGGCAACCTTTCTAACTGTTCCTTTTCCAAGTTCCTTTCCTTATCAGGAATGAGTCAGTCTCATACTTTTCCATCCACCCAAACTCATGGTGCTTTTAGTTGTGTGCCACTTCCTATCTCTATCACTGCTGATAGCTGCTATTTAAGATGGTACATATGATGACTATGGACTTTATTGGCGGTATCTACCATGTGCTCTCTGTGTGTAATATTATTTAATACAACTGCCCAACGAGGGATGAACTTTTTGGCTATAGGCTTCTCAGATCTGGGGACAGCTGAGGTTCTGGAAAGAGACATGAGTTTCTCAAGACAACACAAGAAGTAGTTTGCAAAACTAGGGTTAGATTTAGAATCTATTTTGATAAGAATTACAAAATTCTCCAGGGCATGGAGAGATGGTTCAGTGGTTAAGAGCACTGGCTGCTCTTGGAGAGAACCCAGGTTCAATTCCCAGCACTCACATGGTGGCCAATAACTGTCCATAACTCCAGTTCCAGGGGAATTTGACACCCTCTTCTGACCTCCATGGGCATTGCAGGATGTGGGTGCATTTACATACATGCAGGCAATACACTCATAGACATAAAAATTTTTTAAAAATGGAATATCAAAAAAGAATTGCAATCTTCAGAAGCCCTGTCAGGGATTGACTGGAGAGGAAAACACAGTCTCAAACTCCCCCACCCTGAAGTCTTTCTCACTCAGTCATCAAGCCTCTCTCCACACTAGGTTTCCAAACACCAGGATGTTTTTTACAGAGGAGCTGGCGTGGCAGCTGCCATCATGTTCAAGGCATGATCTCTGCCTCGGTGACACTGAGAACCCAGGAAAAGTGGTCACACTCCTAGGGCAATTGGTACCCAGGAGGAAGAGTGCTGGTGGCACCCATAGGAGTGCTCTTGCTCTCGGTCCCTAGTCACTAGCTTACATAAGCAAGCAATGAAACAGTGGCATCTGCAAGTCTCTGCATCAAATAGAATCTTTTTTCTTTGAAAGAAAGAAGCATCTCCTTCTAGGATGACCCAGGTCAACAATCTGGTGACACAACCCCCACCCCAAGGCTCATGGAATTGCAGAAGAGGGGGAAGAAAGAGCATAAGAGCCAGAGGATGAGGAGGAGTGCTGTGAAGTGCTGTGGACCAGATAAGGCTGTTGCACGATGAAATCACAGGAGCTATACTTAGCTGTACAAGATCAGGCCAGTAAAAAAATTCCAGCACAGAATAAGGAGGGGACCCCTAACTGAGGAACTATTAGAAATTAATGGTTCTCGGGGAGGGAGAGTCACTTTCTTCGTGGGGTGGCCACTGATTGGTTGCCCATGTCCCAGAGGATGACCATGCACATATGGGCAGCATTAACTGGATTCAGTGGGTTATAAGAAATTAAAAGGACATGAAGCTTGGAGGGAGATATGTTGGGTGGATTAGAGGGGTTGGAGGGAAGGAAATGAGTAGATATAATCAAGATACATTGTATACTTGATAAGAAGTTAGAACTTCATATATATATATATATATATATATATGACTCTTGCTTTGGTCATATACCTGGTTGATGGTAAAGTCACAGTAAGAACACCCACTGGAGAGTTCCACGGTGCTCTAGCCAGAGCTTCAAGGAGCTGAGCAGCCAAGGGAACACTATTCCAAGAGGGATGAGTTCAGTGGGAAAAGTTGTGCTGATGAAGGAATCCAAGGAATCCAAGGAATCCAAGGAATCCAAGGAAACCAAACGCAATTACATAAGTTTAAGCAGACAGCAGCTATTGCTCTCCAATCTGAACCAGCCCTTAAATAAGTGGCCAGGGAAGGTTCTAGAAGATAGAAGCCCAATACTAAGAACATCTATTACTCACCTACAGACATGGCTGCTTCCTGCGCCTCATTTTTTTTCACCCCTTCCTTTTCTCAGGTTTCAGACCAACCACAGTAATGAAGTTGAAGAAAACTTTTCATAGCCAAATGGGCAAGTTAAAATAGTAGCAGTTGTGGGTCACATAGGACAAGGAAGAAACTGCCAGAAACTAAGTCTCTGTAAAATAGATTAGTCAGTTGCATCATCATTATCCCCAACAACCATTTTTTGGTGTGGTGCATGTCAAGAGATGTGCTGAGTTTTGAGGAAGAAACATGGACAGACAGAGACAGGATGGCATCCATTGATAACAAATATAAGGCATGTCATTAACCTCAATAAGGTTTTAGTTCAAGTGTACTTTTTTCCTGTGTAATTGCTACTGCAAAGCCAACCTTGCAAACACGGCTATAACAAAGCCCACCTTACAAATGCATATCTAAACTAAGTGAGACCTGCTTATGTAAAACAATTTCTAAGATGGAAATGTCCAAACACAGACAAGAACTTGGATATTACTTAGATTTTTGGAATTTGACTCGCCTGATATGTGTTTTCTCTTCTCCATCAAGCACTGAGGGGGACGGCCAGTGCTCTGGATCATACAGAATATATTCGGATAGCCAAATGCATTCTGACACCTCCTGTACCTGGAGCAGAGCCTATGACCCCAAGAATACCAACTTCAGCAGGTGGTCAGAGAACCCTACCTCGCAGCCACACTGGGCCAGGATACTGGCAGCTTTTGCAACAGTCTCTAAACAGCACATGAGTGGAAGCTGACGACCTGGGTTAGCACGACTCTGAAGATCAACTTTTATCTTGAAACACCAATGAAAAATTAAATAGCCTGATAACACTGTGTGCTAATGGCTTTTATTTCCATTGATACTACTGTCTGAGATAGATAATTCCTTTTTAGATTTTCATGACTTTGGCCCAGAAATCAGAAACCTCGGGCATTAGACACACAGGATCTTGAGACACCATGAGCACAGTAGATTCTTTTTAAGGATTTGACTTTCACTGCTAGCTAAGTATCTTAGAAAGTGATGAAATGTGACTATCTCATCCCAGCCACTCTGTTACAATCAGGGAAATCAGAAACTAGGAAATATGTCCCAAGGACTCCTGCTTCGTTTGGACATGGGTGTTGGCCTCAATGATAAATGGTTTGTTGAACAGTACTTCCCAGGTTCTGAGATAGTATGATATGGGAAACAAAGGAAGACTAGATTCTTAATTCTGCCCAGCCACTATATTAAACTAAACATAAATTATCAATGGACAAGCATCATCATTCAATGAAAGAAAGATGCTTTATCATCCCAACAAACACTCTTGGGAAGGGAAGCCCCTTACATTGACTATGTATAGTTTTAAAATTTTGCAGGGATGGAGAGATGACTCAGAGGTTAAGAGCACTGGCTGTTATTGCAGAGGGCCCAGGTTCCATTCCTAGCACCCGTATGGCAACTAACAGCTGTCAGTAACTCCAGTACCAGGGGATCCAACACCCTCTTCTGACCTCTGCGGGTGTTATAGGACACAGACCCACTTATATGCACGCAGGCGATACACTCATAAAATAAAAATAATAAACATTTTTAATTGTTTTTCCATTTTTAGGAGTAGGGATGCTGGGAAGCTAGTTGGCAATAAAATTATTTGCCATGCAATCATAAGGACCTGAGTTCAATGCCCAGCACCTTCATAAAAAGCCTAGCTTGGTAGTGCATACTTGTAATCTCAGCTCTGGGGAGGCAGACACAGGTGGATGCCCGGAGCTCACTGTCCAGCCAGTCCAGCCTAAATTGGCAAATCTCAGGTCCTAGTGAGAGACTGTGTCTCAAAAACAAGATCAATAACACCTGAGGAGCAACATCTGAGGTTGACCTTTGGTCTTCACCGGCACATGCTTTCACACATGCACATACACCTGCACATAGCCTATACACATACAACACACACATAATTTGCAATGTTATCCTTATTTTCATGCTGGACTGGAAAAAAAAACTGCAATCTTTGTAGTTCCAGGAGTGTTAAGGAGCCACTAGAGGTGACTGGAGAAAAAGCTTTGAGGTCCAGCTAAATGAGAAGATATTCCATGACAAAGACCAGAAGGGAAGAGGGAGGCAGACTGGGCGACAGGACTGTCCTGTGAATGCTCTGCCCTGCTCCACAGTCACACCTTCCACTCCGCAATGTCACACTCAGTTGCCTGTTGATCTCCTGTCCCCTCCATTAGGCTGTGAGCTCCTTGAGAGCAGCAACTCTGCCTTGTTGCTGAGTCCCTGGGCTAATTAGAAGTAGGGCAGGAATGGTGGCCCTGGGAGGGAGCACTAAAGGAGCAAAGTACCAAGGACACACAGTGATTCTCAGATCCATGGGATCTGAGCAACAGAGGGGCACTTTCTCTATTACCTAAGAGTGCTTGCTGGTATTCGAGTGCCCTTATCCTATCCAGCAGACTCATCCTGAGCATCAGGGCACTGGATAATTAAATGCACCCCAAAGGGAACTTGCTGGGATTAAGATTGCTACGAGGTGCCTGGGGACCTGTGAGCAAAATCTCAGCTACTCTTCAGAGTCCCTGTGGAGGCCCAGATAGGAGCAGTGCAGGGGAGGAGTAAGGATCCAGCCTACTGCTGCTGCCTGGTTCCCTAGTTTTCATTGCCAAGTCTAAAGTTCTCATGTTCCCAGGCCTTGTTTCTCTGAGTTGCTTTCTGGAATGAACTCAAAAAACAAAGTGTTATCAACAGCTCTCAAGAGTTCCCATCCACAGGAACCATCTCTTTGCTGGAGAGAAAATCTAGAGGGAAATGGATGTCCTGGCCTTGCAGGACTCAGGTGGAATGCTTGCTGTTTGTTGTTGCTCCTGTTGTTATTGCTTTGGCTGCCCTGGTTTCTGGCAGGACTCTAGATGCCCAATACATAGTCACATTCCAGCTCTGGGTGGAGACAAAGCAAAGCTTCCTAATCAAGCTAGTGAAGCAGGAAGATGGATAGGGAAGTTAGGAACTGCCTGACACCGCTGTGAGGATCCCAGGAGCTGTGATGGGGAGCTTTCATTAGCACACCCAGCATGACACCCTGGAGCCTCCTTCCACATCTGAAATGCTGCTAGGACCTCACTGATGTGGGGTTGGCAGGTTCTGGGAAGGGAAGGTTGACCTTCCCATTGCCAGGGTTCTGCTCATTCTCCTTCTGAGTGGAGGAGGAGGGTGGAGGTTGCCTTGGGGTATCATCTGCTATTCCAACTTTCTTCGGCAATGCTCTTGGTGGAATGTTTCTTTGCATAGCATCTCTGTTTCTTTTCAACATCTGACCCTCTGACTCCCTCATTCAATAAGGATTTTTAAATCCAGAAGTCAAGTGCAAAGAGGTCTGTGCCTTGAAATCTCAGTCTGGTTCCATCTTCCCAGTAATTGTTTCCTTGGGGGAATCTTTGGCTATAATACTTATTACCCCCCACAGGAGGCCCCTCTGCACTCTATGCCTAGAAAGCAATGGGCAGGGATTGGTTATTGGAAGGCAGAAGTGAACCCCCAGATAAGGAAGAAGAGCTGGAGAAAGAGTTGAGATGCTGCCAGAAACCACAGGAAAGGTGGGAGGCAGTTAAAGAGATTGGCATCACCTTTGGATCAGGAGCCCGAGGCAGATAGTCTCCCTTCATTACTCTGCAGACTTAACCTTCCAGCCACCTCCCCAGCATCTGGCTTTGTCTGGAAAAAATGCTAACCAGCTTTTACAAGTGCTGTCCCTAATGCCCTGGCCTGAGAGTCCACAAAAGACCAAGAACGGGAACATGGTACTCCTGGAACACCAAGTGGGCAGCTTGAGAAGCGTGCATGGGCAATCAAGGATCGCACTGGGCACCCACTCCCAAATCCTTAGCTCCAGGCTCATCCAGACTTCTCTTCTCAGAACTTCACAGCTGAGAACAGCACCCTGGGTGGATTTTCACCTGGGCTGCACCTGTGGGATTTGGGGTAAATGGACACAGAAATGCTACACCAGCTGCGGGGACCTCTGAGACCCCAGGGACATGCTGGAGAGGGGCTTTCAGGAGATGGGTGGACTAGTTTCTCCTCCTGGGCCAGCCTCTCTCCTTCAGCAGAGGCAGGAGGCAGAAAAACACCAGAGAGGGAGTCACATGATGCTTTCCCACCCTGTGCTTTGATCATGTACAAAAGCATCTTGGATGCCAGCGCAGGCAACTTAATCTTAGGAACCACTGCATCCAGGTTTTCCCTCTTTTTCTCAAACTCTGAGCCCCAAAGTGACCAGCCCCTTGGCCCACACTGAGGCCCTGATTCATTTTAGGTGAAGAAGGGTACTAGGGGTCCAAATACTCTTGGTTTCACCAAAGAGCCTTTCCTTGACTGGCTCCCACTCCCTTCTAAATCAGGTTCTTTGTTCTCTTCACGGAAGCAACTGACCTATTTATTTGTGAGCTGCTTTTAATGCGCTGGTGCCCCATACAATGGAGCTTCCACAAGAGCAAGAGGTTTTATCTACCTCCCTCTCCACTTTGTTCCTTGCGCAGCACACACAATAGATCTGTCACAGAATCTCTATTCTCAAAGTCACTCCAAGAGGGAAGTATTGCACCCATTCTACAGATGAAGAAACTAAGATTTGGGTCTTTTCAATACCCAGGGGAGCTTCAGTTACATGTCTAAACTTCCAAACTCTACTAGATTCTAATAAGACTAACACAGAAAGGAGAGCCCATTAAACTGAGGCCCTTTGCTTGGAATCACGTGACCCTGGGAATGGAGGAGAGGGAGAATGGTCCCTTTAAAACTGAGGACAGTTCAGAGGGGGTGTCTCCAGGTATCAGTGTGGATCTACAAACATCTAGGGCAGGTACTAGATCTGCAGCCCAAAGAAGAAAGGGGAGGTTGAGAACCTTCCACAGAGGAGCCTCCAATGACAGGGGAGGCAGACAGGGTAGCATTATCTGTCTGACAGGAATGTTAGGGGAACAAATCAGCAGGTGCAGTAAGCTCAAAGCCAAGGGTCCAAGGAAAGGACCTGTCAGATGTCAAAGCCCCAGGCAGGGTCTAGACCTGCCAGATGTGGAGTCCCAGCTCTAGCTCTTAACAGTTTGAGCAAATCCCTCTGAAGCTAAGGATGGTGCTAAATCCTCTATCTCTTCAGGGGATGAGATTCACCACAACAAAACACAGAGCCTTAGACAATGAACATTCCCACGATACTAGCTTCCTCCAAGGCCAGATGTGAAGCCTCCCTCAGTCTGTAGGAGGGTGGGCCCATGAGTGGGTAAAGCAGTCTATGGAAGCAGGCTGATGGGGAAGTTAGATACTGACACATGTTGGAGCTGGGACCCCAAAGCATCTCAGTTGGAGGGCTGCACTATTTCACTACCACATTCTCATAGGCAAGCTCGCAACCCTACATAGAGTTCAGCATCTCAGAGACGTGAACAGGTCCAATGGAGTATGTGGAAGACTTGTTACCTCCTACCATTCACCTGCTGTCACTCATGCACTGTTCACCGACTGGCTCTGCCCCACCATGGCACTGTGGAGTAAAAACACAGACTCCGAAGTCTCCATTTTCCTTTATTTCCAGTTTGTTCACCTGCCTAATGGGCTGACACCCTGGTCCCCAGCTTGTCTTGGGGATTGAGTTCGTCAATGTAAAGCACTTAGAAGAGTGAGCAGACAGGAGGCACGTCATCAATGTGAGACATTCTGACCAGTCTGAGTACTGCATGTCAGTACTCAGAACTGCAGTGCTCCAGGCACAGGCTAGCATGTCAGGCCTGCCCTCTGTACCCATGGAGCTATCAGTCTAGCACAGGCAATGGGTCGAAACTAGCAGTCACAAGACAGCATGGAGCGGTCCAGTAAGAGAAGTTCAATAGCTCCTGAATCCTTGCAGAAGGAGTAGATATACTCAGAGAAAAAACAACCTAGTCTTTTAACTTGACCAGACCCAAGGGCAAGAGAGAAGTGAGGATGCTTTAAACAGAAAGGATTAAATATGACAGGATATGTCTATGATGGGTGCATAGAACTCAAACATCATCCACATGGTAAGATAGAGATGGAAAAGGGTAAAGGAGAGTGTCAAAGAGTCAAGCAGGACCCAGACCAGCCAGGTCATGGGGAAGAGAGGATGTCCCCCAAACAGGAGAGGAGAATCAGGTCAGAAGGTTAAACCCTTGCAGTGGTTTACCCTCTACCTCTCAGCACATCCCTTAAAATCATGAATGGGAACAGGAGTCACTCTAATGAATCTCATACCTTTTGCTCTGGGACTCCTAGGAAAGTCAATGGGGCCCCAACAAAGGAAGCTCCTTGGGAACCCACAGAGTAGGGAGCAAGAAGGAGAGACTTCCATCTCTAGAGAACCACATGGAACAGAGTTATGATCTTCTCCCACCACAGACAACAAAGTAGAGATAATCTAGATCCAAACATTTGAGAGTTGAGAAGACAGGAAGAGACTTGGGAATAAAGACAGTGACCACGAAAAGTTATCGGTGTGGTTATTGTATTCCTTGACCTGCAGCATCATTAATGTGCATGAAACAATCAGTTTTAAGAAAACCAAAGTACCATAAAAGAATGCTTTCCATCTCAAGCACTACACTAAAATTGGTTCCTTTGTTTGGACATCGTATCCTTCCCTCCTCAGCCACCTCCAAGCCTGACCTAAAAACTGGGTTTTCATTTGCCTTTCATCTTCATCCCGGCTGGTTAAATCTTGCCGGCTCAACTCAGGGCCCAGTTCTCATCTGTAGGAGAAAGTCCTCCCACCTAAGCTCAGAAAACACTGCTGGGCTGGAATTATAGTGAGATGGGAACAGACAGGACACATCAAACACAGATCTCAGGCAAAGTGGAAAACAAACTTGGACACAAAGTGATTGCTAGTCTCTGCTCATTTTTTTTTTTTAATTATTTTAAGGTCAGGCATGTTGGTACACATCTTTGATCCCAACACTTAGGAGGCAGAGGAAGGTGGCTCTCTGTGAGACTGGGGCCAGCCTGGTCTACATAGTGAATTCCTGGCCAGCTGGGGCTACAGGGAAACCCTGAATAAAAAAATTGTTTTTAAATTATTATGCAATGTTCTGTTCTCTGTTGCCAGAACATGGATACAACGAATGGATTCTTATCATGTAGCAGAGCTTTTGAAGGCTGTGTCCCAATAGCAAATTAAATTTAATGGCGTTTTAAGCAAAAGCAATTGGCTTTTTCCCTGAGCCAGGGTAATAGATTATGTGAATGTCCAAAGAATAGCTAGACCTCAAGAAAGTGCAAACAAACAAATTCAGAGGCCAGAGTCAGACTACAAACACTCCCTACACTCGAGCCAAGCTGCAAACAACTCTTGCCCAAGCCAGAGCTCACGTTGCTTTTCCGTAGAATTCCATGACTTCCAGTTCTCTTTTCCTAGACTTGCCTCTTCTACCTGCACCTGCCTGACTTGTGCCCCACTCATTTTCCTACTCATTCTGTCCCCATGTCCAATGCCATCACATTCTTCTAACCCGACCCTCCCCCACCCCCCACACACTCCCAATTGCTCAAATACCTGTATTCTTGGCTTGTGCTGCTTGAAGAATTATTTCCACTAGGCTGATTATCAAGGTTGGTCCAGACTCTGAAGAAGAAGGCTCCAGGCCATGGGTGATTTAAAAGCTCCTCTGGGTGCCTGCCTATTTGTGTGGTCCAAGGCCGGAGGCCTTTGGGTGCTCTGTAGTAACCTCAGAAAAGCCACCCCCTAGCAGGAGCAAGCGCCCCCAGGATGGTTTTGCAACAGCAAAGGAGGAGGAGGAGGAAGACTCTTTCATCAAATAATAACCAGCTGGAGATAAGGCTGCTAGGCTGAGCTTAGCTAGCCAATCACAAGCTTCCTTCTGAGCACAAGGACAGGCAGATCCAGTCTTCTGGAGCGAGTTTCAGGGCTTGTTATAATTTAATGATGCAGTGTGTGGGGGTGTCTTCTTGGCTTTGCCTGGTGGGGATTTTCTAACTGGGGAGTGAAGCTCTGAGCTCAATAGCCCCATTCTCTGCAGGGGTGGCTGCAGCCGAGCATCTCGAGGGCTCACGTCACGTGGACCTCTAGGCTCCAGGCCTGGCTGTCTCTACTTAGCCAAGAATTCTTTCTCACTGCCTCCTGGAAGCTGGGAAACCAGGCTTGAGTGGGGCCGAGCAATGCCGGGGTCAGCAGGGGGTGAGCACGTTTGACAGCGGGTAGCAGGTCCATGTCAGTGCCACCAATGGAGTCAGGGACACCCTGGGGACTCGCTCTCACATGCTAGCAATGGTTTCTGAACCATCTCTTCTTTCCTGACTTTCCTACTGGTGATGACTGGGCCTCTCTACTTCTTCAGCCTTTCCGTCACCCTTTCTTTCCCAGGCTATCATTTCTCTTTCAGGCTAGATGTATGATAAAGAGGACAGGTTCTGGGGGCTGGTTGGTCTGGAGGTACATAATGGCCCTGCATCCTGCCATTCCTGTGACCTGACTGAGCTGTCGCAGAGGCTAAATGCAGGGGAACGTCCCAGCCCCCAAGAGATATAAACAAACCCTTCACTAATATTGATATGTTAGAGCTCAACGCTGAAAGGTTCTTAAGGAAGACCCCTTTGTGATGTGACTCGCCATTCATTCAAAAGTATCTGTTTTTCTATATTAGAGATTATGTCCATCATTGGAGGCATCAAGTTGAAGCAAAGCTGGTGTGGCTCTCCACTCTCATGACACATATCACAGGAGGAAAAGAGTTCATTAAGAAAGGTGCCCTAGCAGAAGGGAGCCAATGGCAGCAGCCACTGAGGGGGCTTGTCATGAAGGGTAGGCCTGAGTAAAGAGAACAAAGAAAACAATTTCACAGTGGTGACAGGAAGTAAACAAAGTCAGAAGGTAAAACCAACCTTCACATTATTCCAGGGAACTCCCTACAAAGAAAAAAATATATCAAAATTTTATATTTATATGTATGTGTGTGTGTGTGTGTGTGTGTGTGTGTGTGTGTGTGTGTGTGTATGGATGCATGGGCACATGTGTGTAGAGAATAGAGTTCCTCTTCAGATGTCTTCCTCAGTCAGTTACACCTTGATTTATTTTTGTATGTATTTGTTCCATTGTTTTGTCTTGTTGTGAGACAAGAGCGGCCAATTTAGCTGTGCTAACTGAACAGCAAGTCCCAGGGATTTCCTGTCTCCACCTCCCCAGCAAGCCCGCACCATCATGCTTGGCTTTTTTATGTGTGTTCTGGGAATTAAACTCACATCCTTATGTTTACCGATTTTACCAACTACCCAGCCCAAATTTGGTTTGCGTGTGTGTGTATGTGTGTGTGTGTGTGTGTGTGTGTATGTGTGTGTGTGTATGTGTGTGTGTGTAGAGGTATATGCATGTATGCATGTGTGTGTACATGAGAGGAAGTATGTGTGACTCTGTATGTATGTGTGGAGGAGGGAGGTCAATTTCAGTGTTTTCCTCTATCAAAATCTCCAACTTGTTTTTTGAGCTAGGGTATCTCACTGAAAATGGAGCTCACCATTTAAGCTAGACTGCCTGGCCAGCAAATTGGTCCCAAGAGCTGACCGTCCCTGTCACCACCCCCCCAAACTAGGATGATAGAGGCACATCACCACACCTGACTTGTAGGGACTAGAGATATGAACCTGGGTCCTCATGTTTGTATAGCAAGCACTCTGCCCACTGAACCATCTTCACAGCCCCCCTATGCCCAGACTTGTGTCTTGAAAGTATACATCTCTCTCTCTACATGTATATGTAAAAAACTTCATCAGAATTAATTCATATACCTTGTAATATGCCCATTTACAGTGTATATTTCAATGATTTCTAGTGTATTCATTGAGCTGTGCAGCCATCAACAGAATGAGTTTTAGAATATTTCTAAAAAGAATATTAAGAAGAACAGGATGAGGGAGGTAGTGGTGGATGAATATGACCAAAACACATTGTATAAATATGTGAAAATTTCAAAGAATAAATTAAAATATTATCAAAAATAAATAAAAAAGAACTGAGGTATAGCTCAGTGACAGCACTTGCCTGGCATGCACAGGCCCTGGATTCCAGCCTCAGAGTGAAAAACAGGTTATTAAAGACACCTGTTTTCATTCATACACACTTCCCTTTCACCTCTGTTCTTCATGCCCCCCAGGAACCCCTATCCTTCTCTAAGGAACCCCTAATCTACTTGGAGTCTTATAGCAGGCATTTTTACCATGGTTATCATAAATATGTGACCCCTGTGACTGATTTCTATCACTTGGCATGATGTTGCCTAAGTTCCCTTCTTCCTTTTTGGCTGGTGAAAAATATCCTATTATATTTGTATATCCAAATTTCTTACCCACGATTGGACATTTGCCTGCTTGAGAATGTTTTGCCACTATGAATGATAACAGTGGGAATATTCATGGATAAATGTGTGCTTTTACGTACAAATTCACAGAGAACAAAGGATAGCAGTGTGAGAGCCAGCCACTACAGGGCACCGCAGCAGCCGAGTCTGGCCTTGGCACAAGAGCTCACAGCACATAAAGCCTAATCATGTGTTCAATCCCCACCCCTCACCTTTCCACCCGTTGCCATCCATGGCAAGAGGAAAAGAAAAGAATTCGCTTTCTTGCATTTTCAAGATACGGCCATGGGAAGTCAGGAAGTTTGAGTGATTTGTTCAAACCTGCTTATACCAGGAGCTGAACTCAGAAGTGAGACCCTAATTCCTCCTATTCCAGCTCACCACACAAACATCTCCTTATTCTTCCATATATTCAGCCAGGGCTTTCTGAATGTTTAGTTTAAGGTGGAAAAAAATGAAAGAACTTTATAAGGGGTGGGGAGCAGCAAATACTTTATGGTTTTGTAGCTTTTGAATTTTTTATATAAGGCTCAGGGAGACTAAATATCTCATCTTAAGGCACAGAGCAGGGGGCCCTTGCTGAGGCAAAGGCAGACAGGTATCCTCTTCCTAGATGCAGGTAGTCCATTACCTTCTTCCCAGCAGCGGACCGAAGACAGTACCTTTATTCATGTCTTAGTGGTTCAAGCAGAAGACATGGGAACTTTGGATGAGTCTCTGTAGTTTAGGGTTGGGACAGGGTGAGGATGACCTTAAACATAGCGGGGAGGCACAGAAAGTGCATCTGGGAACATGAACACCTGAAGATGCAGAAGATTACTATGAAGAGCCAAAGTGCAGGAGAGAAAAGAGAAAACAGAGACTGTAAGGAAGGGGAACACCGGAAGGCTGGCCAGGCTCAGTTTTTGCCCTTTGGTCAGGAATATTGCATCCCAAACCTTGAGGTGATTTGATCAGTCTGATCAGATATATCAGATGGAATGATGTAGGAAAAAAAATCAGCCAGAGACATCGAGTGTGGTGACTGGAGGCTTAGAGAGCCCTCTGATTCTCATCACATGTCCAGTCCCAAAGTCCACAGCCCTGGCAGAGCTCCACCAGTGAGAGCCTTCCCAAAAGTAGGAGGTGAAAGACCTCTATGGGGAGAGAGGCGTGGGCAGGCCAGATAAAATAGGTGACAGAGGCTGGACACAGCAGGTCAGCCCTGAGAGCGATTTCAGGGCAGGGACAGCATCCTCATCTGGGAGACAGGATGGCAGAACAGAAAACAGGACTTTGGGAGTGCCGGAGGTCTAAAACCATCATGCATCTCACAGACCCTGGATTAGTGCATCACAAGATCATGCCAACTTCCTTTGATTTCCTTTTTATTTGTTTAGGCTCATGCAGAATTTGAGGACATCGTGCAAGTCATTGTCAGAAAAAAATATCAGGTAGACAAGCTCTCCAAAGGTAAAGAGATGCATGGTCCCAGACTAGACCCTGCTTTTGTCTGGGCTATCTGTATACTCTACTTCTGGAAAATTGAAGGACGCCTCAGCATCTGCTCCCATTTCAGAGCACGAGGCAGAGTAGGCACTGGGATTCAGTTCAAGTCAGTAGGTTCAGCCTGGGAGAGAGAAACATCTCTTGGTACCTCCCATGGGCCAGGTCCTAGATTGATGTTTCTTGGTCTCATTGTGTCTTCATAAAAACCCCACGGAGCACCCAGGAATGCCTACACCCTTGTCAGAGAATCAAAAAGCAGAGCTTAGCCCTCAATTGACTTACCTGAACTCACATTAATTTAATATGCAAGGGAACTAGAATTAGAGCCAAAAGTCACATGACCTCATATCTGTGACAGTCACACTTCATTTTTTTAACTTTTTAAAAAATTTTATTTATTTATTTATTTTATGTGTATGCATGTATTGCCTGCACGTAGGTAAATCCACTCATGTCGTGCAATGCCCATGGAGGTCAGAAGAGGCTGTTGGATGCCCTGGGCGTGGAGTTTACAGACAGTTGTTAGCTGCCATGTGGGTGCTGGGATTCTAACCTGGGTCTTTTGCGAGAACAACCAGTGTTCTTAACCGCTGAGCCATCTCTCCAGCCCCGACAGTCACACTTCTATTTCATGTTCTCACCCACAAAGGTGCTCTTTAAATATCATCTGTCTATATGTATCTATCATCTATCTATCATCCATCTACCTACCTATCATTTATCTACCATCTCTCTATCATCTGTCTATCATCTATCATCTAGCTATCATCTAGCTATCATCTACCATCTATCTATCTACCTGTCTGTCTACCATTTATTTATCATCTATCTGTATATCATCTATCTATCTATTGGTCTGTCTGTCTGCCTATTATTTATCTGTCATCCATATATCATCTATTTACCTATCATCTATCCATCTAATCTATCTATCATCTATCTATCTCACACACTTATCATAGCATCCATGTAGAGGTTGGAGAACAACTTTTGGGAGTCAGTTCTCACCTTCCACATCTTGTCTGAGGCAGGGTCTCTCTTGTTGCTTCTACTGCACTGTGTACTCCTGGCTAGTTGACCTACAAACTTCTGGGTGGTTCTCCTGTCATCTCTTATGACCTTCTGTCTCTTAGTAGGTGTGCTAAGATTATAAATGAGCATCTCCACATTCAGCTTTTTATGTGGACTCTGGGGCTCAGACTCGGGTCATCATTGTGTATGGCTGGAGCCTTTAACTGCTGAGCCATCTTCCGGCCCCACAAGAGTTCTTGGATTCACATTCTATCTCACAAGCTGCCATTCACTTCCATTCTCTCTTGGTGGCCTTGCTATCAGCCCCAGAATCATTTGTGTGTTAATATGTAACATGTGCATCTATACCTCCACATATGGACATACATCTGTATGAACACACCTCTCCATGCAACATGTATTTGTGTGTGTGTGTGTGTGTGTGTGTGTGTGTGTGTGTGTGTGGGGCATCTATACCTCCACATATGGACATACATCTGTATGAACACACCTCTCCGTGCAACATGTATTTGTGTGTGTGTGTGTGTATGTTTGCCTTTAGCCAGATATGTCCTGCTGCCTTCAGAGAAAGGCATGGGAGGCTGTGTAAAGGTTTTTGGATAGTGGGCCTGTGATAGACTCACAAGGTCTCAAGCATTTCTGAGTACCTTCTCTGAGGATAGATCTTTCTTCTAAGACAAGAATTTTTGAACAAACTTCTATTAATGGGAGCATCTCCACTATGGTACCTATTGTTGCATCTGTCATAACCAAACACACCCTTCTTTAACTTGGTCTAAATCTGCTCCATCTCAGGACAGGCTGCACACACATTCGTCTGCTTGTACTTACCAACTAAGTGAATGTGTGGACCGCCCAGTACATCACAAAATCATCTTATACCAGGCAATTAATATAGATGATGCAAATGGTTCAGATGTGGTTTGTGTGGAATAGTGGAAACTGGGGTCCAATGGAGAATATTTCAAATGTGGGCATCTACTACCTCCAGCTGAATATTACCTGAGGCTCAGTATGATAAGACCTCTCTAACTTCAAGAAAGGCTGAATATGGACTGGAGAGATGGCACAGTGGTTGAGAGCACTTTTTGCTCTTCCAGAGGACCCAAGTTCAATTCCCAGCAACCATGTCAGGTGGCTCACAACCACTTGTAACTCCAGCTCCTTGGGAGATCCAACACCTCCAATCTCATTGGGTACCTGCACTCACATCCACATATCCCCCACAACACACATATACACATAATTAAAAATAAGTAAATAAATAAATAAATTTGGGGCTGGAGAGATGTCTCAGTGGTTAAGAGTACTAGCTGCTCTTACAGAAGACTGAGGTTCAAATTCCAGTGCCTACACGGTGGCTAACAACCATCCACAACTCTAATTCCAAGGGGATCTGACACCCTCCTATCATCCACAGGCACTGCATGCATGCAAGATGTACTTACATATTTGCAAGCATAACATTCATACACATAAAATAAAAATAAATAAATATTTTTTAAAAAAGAGAGGCTATGTCAATTGATACAATTTCCATTTTTAAAAGCTGGCAACTATTCAAAGAAAATACTTTTCAAGTCAAAAGCCCACACAGATTTGCAAGATAAAACAAGCTGTGGGTTGCCAGTTGTCAGTCTTCAATCCTATGGAGAAAATATGCATCTGTAGACATGTTCATCAACTCCTACACAGTGATGGAAAGTTCTACAAGAGCATTGAAAGCAGACCTCCTGACTGCATATGATTTTTCTACTTGCTCCATCTGTCCTATCTTCACAAAACTGGGGTCATACAACCCCTACATCAGAAGTCCTGGGTACGGCATAAACAGATTTCTAAGATGAACTCTAGAAATCTGCTCAGAAATCTGCTTTACTTTTGAGACAGAGTCTAATTAGCCCAAGCTTGTCTTGAACTTGCTATGTAGCTATTAACAGAGTTATGAGGATCAGAGCCTGGATCCTGGAAGCCCTAATAGGCTAAGCTTGGACATCCATCTTCAATAGGCCATTAAGGAAACAAGTAATAGTAAAAGCAGAAAAAGGATATTTATCAGTGTGGTCACATTGGAAAAAGGAACAAAGAAGTTTAGTGCCCATCCCCCTCTAAGTCTACCTTCTGAGTCCTGACATGAGATTTAGGTTTAAATAGAGGATAAAATGCATCCATAGTGGGGCTGGAGAGATGCCTCAGTGGTTGAGAGCACTGGCTGCTCTCAAAGAGGACTCTGGTTCAATTCCTCGCACCTACATGGCAGCTAACAGCTGTCTGAAACTCTAATTCCAGAGGATCCGATGCCCTCTTCTGATCTCCATGGTCATTGCATGACACAGGTGCACTTACATACATGCAGACAATACACCCTTACACATAAAAAATAAAAATAATTAATAAAATAAAAATAGCAATTTTAAAAGGCATGCTTAGCTAAGCAGTTCTGCAGGATATGTGATACCACCCATTATTAGGGGCTCCATTGCAAGGTGTCTGACAAGTTGGCAAAATTGTATGAAATCTTTCAGGAGACAAACTCCCCCTCTAGCTAGTACTGAGCATCAGTCTTTTTCTTTTAACGTTAGACTTCTGGAAAATTCCAGTTCTGGGCCGACTATTGTTTCAGTAGTCTGAGAGCCAGAAACAGGGCTACAAGTGTCTCTTCAGAATATCTTCATTTCTGTCAAGACGATTACATAGCCAAGGCTGGCCTTGAAGTCTTGGTCCTCCTGTCTCTGCTTCCCAAGTGCTGGGATTAAAAATGTGCACCATCTGCAATAGTGGAACATCTAGTGTATGTACAACCAGCAAATTTTTGATTGGATATAATGCCCACTCCTAGGAGTGGAACACACATCTGGTACTGTAGACCCGGCCAACCCCCTGTGGCAGGGGAAGATATAGGCCCCAGTGGGAAACCCACTGCAATTGTTTTGTTAGACAGATGTGATGCACCTGCTAAAGTACCAACCAAGCATTTGTGTCTACACCCATAGGTTAAGTTATTATAGCAGTCACTGTTTAGATGTTCTTGCTTCTTGCTGTGTGTGTTTTTATAGTAGATGGACTCCCACTCAAACTGGCCAACAGCCCATGGAAAACAGATGATGCAGATACCCAAAATTTCAGGGCCTTGCCACAATAGGAGGAAGATCACCCACACCTACCACTCTCTCCAAGGCTCAGGGACTTTTGCTAAAGAGGTTGGTGGAAAAATGTAAGAGCTGGAAGAAGGGGTGTTGTGTTGCCTGAGAGTGTCCTTTGACCACTATGCCAGCAAGCTATAGTCACACCTCCTTCCCACACTCATTAAGGAGTCAAGGGGGGGAGTCAGTTACCCCTCCCACCCAATCAGTTGACCTCAGCTGCATATGTAAGCAAAGGATATGTAAGCCAAGAACACCAAGAGGCACCTCTCTCACAATTTTGTGATGCTGTGGGGAGGTCACAGTATCTGTATTTGAGTGTGGAATTTATGACACAGTTGTAAAGGTGGGGTGCCCACTCTTCTGTAAATAAACCACTATGATCTGTTTAAAAAATAAATAAATAAATTACAAAAAAAAGAAAAACAAATGTGCACCCTCACGCCTGGCTGAAATCTTCACCTTAACAGGACTCCACATTTATTCCACAATACAATGGTATTAGAGAATCATGGACTCTAGGTCTCAAAAGGCCTTGGATGTTGAGATAAAGTATTCAACTATGTCATGAAAGCTCTGGAAAATCATGGAGAACAACATGATTCAACTTTGTTTCTAAAAATATGTTTCCAACGAATTATTAGACATACCAGAAAAGTGTATCTCTGTCTGTGGTCTAGACCCACCTGCCTCAGCATTACCTTGATATCAAAATGCTGATATTTGGGCCCTTCTGATTACAGTTTCTTATGTGTGTTATACTCATAATAGGGAATAAAACTCTATGGGGCCTAAGGACTAAGCTAAGAACTTTATATAAACTCTCATTAAGAACAAAACAGATACCATTATGTTTGTTTACAAGTAATAAAATGGAAAAGTCAAATATGATAGAAATATCATGGGCATATTTTTTAAAAATAGTGTTTATTCTTCACAGATAAATATCATAATATTCATCAGTGAACTAATAGGATGCCTGGGAATTTGCTTCAAAATAGTATAAGAGAGATGTAAGACCAAAGACAGAATTGAATCTGCCACAGGGTGACCATTAATGGATATATTTGATGTCCATTATGACTCATTAGTTATATTTTTTCATTTTTATATATGTATATTTTTGTACTTTCATAATTCATGAGAATAAAAGACTTCCTACATCCCACTTCATCATGCATTACAGAGCTTACTAAATATATGTCGCTAAATGAATGGCTTACCCATTGTTTGTACCTAGCAGCATCTAGTCATTAAGAGCCCCCAGGAAGCCAAGCTTTCTTGTGGTAGTACAGGCCTATAATCCCAGTTCCTCTGGAGGACTGAAAGTTTAAAGCTAACCTGGGTTACTGAGTGAGTTCAATGCCAGCTGAAGCAACTGTGGTGGTTTGAATGAGTGTCTCCCATAGGCTCCAAGTATTTGGACACTTGAATAGTTAGTGGTGCTGTTTTGAGAGGTTTTAGGAGGTGTGGCCTAGCTGAAGGAAGCATGTCACTAGGGACTAGCTTTTAAGCATTGGTGGATTTTCTCTCTCTCTCTGCTTCCTGTGCCTGCTTGATGATGTCATCACTTTGCTTTCTGCTCCAGCCGCCTCCTTTTGCCATGCCTTACGCCATTATGTACCCTTAACACTGGATTCATAAGCTCAAATAAACTCTTCCTTCTATAAGTTGCCTTGGTCATGAAGTCTTATCACAGCAACAGAAAAGTAACCAATACAGCAACTTATAAACATCCATCTCAAAATTTAGAAGAGGCAAAAAGAACTCAGTGGCAGAGCTCTTACCTAACAAGCATAAGGCCGTAGGTTCAGTCCTGGTACAGGGGAGTGAAGGGAGAAAGACTCCCACAAGAAGCCATTCACATTTGTGTAGACTGGTTTCAGTATGTCATTAGTGAGCATAAGCTCCCTCAAGATCATAAGCTTGTTTATGGTTAAGGACTGCAATATAATCATTGTATTTGACACAGTATTCAATGAGTGCTAAAAAGGTGGTGGCGACTCGTGGGAACAGGGAAGGCTGAGATGATGCAGAACACACCACACATGCTAGCCAAATGCCGATTGGGAACATCACAAACTTTCCTCCCAGGGTCCCTCTTTGAACCCCTGGAATACCTTGTTCCTGATATCTGACTTGCCCCATCACCCACCTTTTTTTTAAATTATTGCTTTTGCCATTGATCAACACCTGTTTTCTTGCTCAGGTATGCATGTCTGATCGTCCCAGATAGACCATGATCTCCCTGGAGATGGGAACAATGGCTCTCAGGCCTTTGTAGTCACCAGTCCTGGCTTGGAATCTGAACTAGGATGCATGGGCAAATGTTGCAAGTCATAGCAAACACAAGATGTTCTGCTCGGATTCCTCATCAGGGCACTGGTTGCAAGAGTACAGCTTACTGATAGCCTGTTGGTACTGGCCCTTTGGGTCCACCACAGCATCCTTGCCAGGCTGTTTCTGCTCAGCAGCCAACCATGGCGGTGAAAAGTCAACCCTTCCCTCCCCCTCATCAATCTAGTAGACACTTCATTGGAACTTCCCTGTGGTCTGAGGCTGCTGCTACTCAGCCCTCCTTCCCCCTCTCCTTTCACTGGATTCACACCTGCACTGTGGTCCGCATCCACCTGCTTTTGCTCCCTGAACTCTGCTCCAGCACAAGGATTTCCCACAGTAGAAAAGAGTTCTCAACTCCTCTTTTAGCACCCGCCTTTGGGAAGATCCAAACTGTTGGACCGTTGCTGCTTGATGTACCTGAAGTTCATTAACAACCAGGGACTTTCAAACTCTCTTTCTTGTGCTTAAAACAAATTCTATTGACTTACAATGTTTTTTTTTTTTTTAAGATTTGGTGAAGCTCTTGTTCTAAAACAAAAATAAATTAAATTCCACACTAAACTTTAATCTTTTTGTTTTTTGTTTTTGTTTTTGTTTTGTGAGTATGTTTTGTTTTATTTTGTGAGGTTGGACTATGGGTGGTCTTGTTTATGTTTGCTTGTTTGTTAAGAAATAGTCTCTTGGGGCTGGAGATATGGCTCAGTGATTAAGAGCACTGACTGTTCTTGCAGAGGACCTGGGTTTGATTCCCAGCACCCACATGGCAGCTAACAATTGTCCAAAACTCCGGTTCCAGGGGAATCCGATGCCCTTGTCTGACCTTGGAGGGCACTGCATAACATGGGTGCACTTGCATACATGCAGGCAGATCTCTGTGAAATCGAGGCCAGCCTGGTCTACATAGTGAGTTCCAAGCTAGCTGGGGCTATAGGGAGAAACTGTCTAAAAAAAATAAAAACAATAAACAAAAACAATACATGCATCTAACATCTCACAAAGATATGTCTACCTCTGCCTCCTGAGTGCTAGGATTAAAGGGATGTGCCACCATGCCCAGCAGTATGTATCTTTATAAAGTGCTCTAAACTGTTCTAATATAGAATTGGTAAACTTTCCTGCAAAGGACCCAATAGTAAACATTTCAGGTTTAATGGACCACAGTCTTCCTCACAACTGCCAATTCCAACATGCAATGCAAATGCCACCCAGAGTCATGCTGAAGGGAGTACAACTGTTTCAACACAACTTTATGCATGTAAAACTTGAATGTGGGCTGGGAATGAGTTGGACTTGGTCCAAGGGCTACAGTTTGCTGATGCTTGCTCCAGTGTCATGGAGTCTTATGACTAGAAAAGTTCATAAGCCTCAGAATTCTGGGTACCTAGATATTTCTTTAGCATTCATCACAGACCTGATTAATCCATCAGGAAGCACCTTCCTGTACCGCCAAAGATAGCCTCAGAATCCTTCTCAACCCAGGGCTGGAGATGAAGCTCAGCTGGTCCTAAATTGATGTCCCCCACCCCCAGTACAACAATCCTGTTCCATTTCCATAGATCACAACTGAGAAACAGAGGCCAGCGATTCAGTAACAATAATAAGAAAAGCATTTTGAAATGTATAAAGCCTCTTCAATGTAAAACATTCCAATCTAGAGCTAAACACCAGTCATTTAAATTTCTATAATAAAGCATTAAATCATTTTACACAAAGTGGTCATGTTTACTTTCTATAGCAGAGCAACTTGGACCACAGTGCCGTTTACCTCACTGCCTGGAGGACAGGGCTCCATTTTGCTAGTATGAATAGGTGTTTGCTCTGTTTTTCACTGGTAGAAAATGGGACAGGCTCCCTGGCCCTGGGCTACAGTCCAGGAGGCAGGATCCATGCTTCCTTCTCTACAGAGCAGTCCAAGTTCAGAGAAGGGACTGCAAGCTGCCTCCGAGCCCTCCAAGCCAGTTCTGTGTTCCACACGCAGCCCGCTGGAACAGACACAGCGTGTTCCCGGCTGTCATTTCCCGATGCAGCTGTTTACTACTGCGTTTTGGAAAGGCAACCTTGACATTTCCTCTCTCTTCTCAACTTCTTCATCAGAAAGATCAAAGCCTTCTGTAAAATATGCAGCCTCCCAGGACTGAAAGCCTTCTCTCCTGCCCCTAGGAAGTCAAGCTCCTTATAAATATTAAATAGGTGAGCCTTTGCCATTTGGGACCAACCAACCATTCCTTCTGGAATCTAATGGTAACCATGGAATTTCTCGGCAGTTAAGGCACACATGCCATAGTCACCTCAAGTTCCCCAGGATCACCTCTTTGCTTCTATCCAAACAATAACCCCAGAAGTGTTAATAGTATATTTGGTGAGAGGAATAGCTAACATCTCAGTGAAAATGTGTGTTTTGGGATGACTTTACCTGGTTATGGCCCCCTTAGTGACCCCATGTGGGTAAACACTTGGTTTCCTGATAAGAAAATTTCCAGGGAAATTCTTGAAGACCAGGGTGCCTGCTGCCATGAGATAGATGGCAGTTTCCACCCTGGAAGGCTGCATAAGCTATATTTTCACAACATGCGCTACCCACAGTCCCCCACCACACACACAGCACAAATGTGCCCACAATTTCAGAATCCCAGGGGAGAATGTAACATTGGCAAAGCCCTCCTAATGGCACTGAGAGCCACAGGCTTCCTGAAAGTAGACTCCTCAGTCTTGGAAAGTCACAGACCAAGATTCAAATCCCGAGTCACCTGTCCCTTGCCTAGCACTAGATGCATATTTGCCTGACAATTCTCCCACCCCAACACATACCCCCACTAGCAGCATGTCTGCATGAGCAAGCAAAGAATGGTTGGAAGCAGTGGGTTGGAGAAGGCTGAGGACAATCCCCAAAGTTGTGACCTGTTATAGAGCAGGCCACAGTGCCTTTTCAAAAGGAAGTCCTCCCTGACCTCATCATATAAAATGTCAGCTTCCTCCCACCCCACTCCCACCCAGAGGCTCTGTCCCCCTCATCCTTTTTCATTTTCCTCCACTACAGAGATCACCACCAATCTCCAAACAGCACAGAGTTCGCTATTTCTGATCCTCCACTGGGAAATAAACTTCTTAGCAGTAAGCATTTGTTCACTGTATTTTACTCACTGCAGCACCTCTACCATCTGTAGGGAAGCCTGGCACAGCAAATATTTACTAAATCCACTTAACAGATCAGAAAAGGAGCTGCAGAGCCCATGATCTGGGAGCCTGGCTTGGCTCCACCTCCTCCTCCTGGTGTTCTCAGGATCACCCCATGGCTCTGGTGATGCTCATTCTTTATTTTTTTCCAAGAAATTTGTATTAAAGCCTTACTGTGTGCTAGATCCTATGCTAGATACTGGGTTTACAAAAGAAACAAGCAAAGCCTATCTGCAAAGCTTAGAATGTCGTTAAGCACAGGAAAAGCATTCAATTTGGGTTTCCAATTGCTTCCTGAAAATAGCTCTTTCTCCAGAAGGGAGTGCATGAGTGTGTGTGTGCGTGTGTGTGTGTGTGTGTATGTAAGTATACATGTATGTGTGAGTGTGGTATAGGTATGTATATGTGTGAATATGCATGTGTGTATATGTGTACACCTGTATATGTGTGTATATGTATGTGCATGTATGTATGTGTATGTGTGTGCATGTGTGTATGTGTGTGCGTGTGTGTATGTGTGTATGTGTGTGCATGTGTGTATGTGTGTGTATGTATGTCTGTGTGTGTATGTGTAGGCTGTTTGTGTGTGCATGTATGTATGTGTGTGTATGTATGTCTGTGTGTGTATGTGTAGGCTGTTTGTGTGTGCATGTATGTATGTGTGTGTATGTATGTCTGTGTGTGTATGTGTAGGCTGTTTGTGTGTGCATGTGTGTATGTGTGTATATGTATGTCTGTGTGTGTATGTGTAGGCTGTTTGTGTAGGCTGGTAGTACTTGGATGAATACCTACTATGGTCTTAACACATGAGAGTTGCTCTTCCTTGACCAGGAAGGTCCCTAAAGGTTGGGCGGGGGGGTGACTTGCAGCAATCCAGGGTAGGATATAGGATAGAGAGTCTGGAGAGGAATAGGAGCTGTTGTCCATAGGAAATGTAAAAGGGGCTCAGGAGAGATGTGGTGAAGGACCCCAAGGTTTGGAACAAACCCTGCACCCTTGCCACTCCTCTCCTACTCACGGTGTTTCTGTAGCAACAACAGCAGCTACTAGTCTAAAGGACACCTGAGGCTTTTCAGGCACATGAGACCCTGGTATCCTTGCTAACCAACAACGCATGCTCTTCCTTTACTCTCTGGGGACAGTCTTGATACCTCAGTACCAAAAAATGAGTATGGTATTTAAAGTGGCCTTTCTACAAGGTAAAGTCCATCGAACTTGAACTTTGACTTCTTAGCCCAAATCATTAGAGGATCAGTAGTTTCTCTGTTCCTGTCTCTCTGTCTACACCTGGAGACTTTTGCCACTTGTCCACTGCACCCTCCCTGCTGAGGCCACCTCCTGCTGGAGCCCAACCATTGGCTGCCCTCATTCTTCTCTTGCTCAAGTGACTTATCTGATTGCCACAAGGTCCAAAGCCCATTAGGCTCCTGTAGTCACCAAGAGCCTTGACTTCTGGCCCTTTGGCCTCCCACAGGCAAAGCCAACAAGACTTGTTTCTTGAGCAATTTCTCCCACATCAAGTCAGTTCCAAACACCGAAGATGAACTGAGCCAAGAAAACACTCATTGAGCAACTGGTTCTTGTCTTATGACGGTACCAGGGCATGAAAAGTTCAAGGCTCCCTGCTCTTGTTCCCAACCATTGCCCATGTGCCCACAAGGGCAAGGGCATGGCAAGTACCTAGTGGTTTCTAGAACCACAAATGGTCTGGATCGATTTGTTCTGAAGGCTCATTGAGCAACCATGCTGAAATATTCCCTTTTTACTGGGCCATGAGGCTCCCTGCTGACCCACAGCCCTTTCAGAAAGGTAGGAACATCAGCCTCTCAATTATAAATACATGAGATGCACAGACCACAGTTCACCCACTGACCACAGCTCATTTACAATAATAATAAGACAACATGAAAAAAATCATTCCTTCCTCACTAATCATTTCCAGCTCTTTCCAAACACAAACTTTCTTTCAAAAATAATCATCTCACCACCACCCATGTATTGCTAGTAACAATGGAATGATGGAGGAAAGCTGAAAACATTATTCAAATCAAAGCCTGTGCAATGTCATTTTGACAGGTCTGCTTAATATTCTATTTTTTTTTTTTGGTCTTTTTGAGACAGGGTCACCCTGTAGCCCCAGCTGTCCTGGAACTCACTATGTAGACCAGGCTGGCCTTGAACTCACAGAGATCTGCCTGCCTCTGCCTCCCTCCCGAGTGCTGGGATTAAAGGCATGTGCCACCATGCCTGGCTATATTATTTTTTTTAACTTTTACAAAAACTTTATTGAGAATTTCATACATGTGTATAAGGTGTTTTGATCAAATCCATGCCCATCCCCTCCCCTCCAACATCCCACCCTCTGAAGAAGTAACCTTAAAATCTTTTAAGGATTAGATACAAGCTCCCAAATACTTTTGACACTTTTACCTTTGGAACAGAGTATGTTGCTAACAGGCCCAAAGACACTGTGAGTTTTAGTCAAGAAACTGGCTACATTTCTTTGGGGTCTTTTTACTCTAACTTCCTAGCCAATTCCTACCTCCTATTCTTATCACACCATCCTCTGAAGGGGTTACCCAAATTGCCAATAGGGAATAGGGACACAGACCACTCTGGCTTCTTCCACGCTGAACAGGGACACAGGGTGAGGCAATTGGAGTACCCCTTCAGTGGGTCTAGCTAAAAGACTCCCAAATTGCATAACTCTTGTCTTTAAGGGGAAAAGAAAGTCCTTGAATCTGAATAGATGTGAGGGAGAAGTAAAGGCAAGAGTAATTAGCATTACAAGTTCTAGACAGAGAACCAGAAAAAAGTCAGAACAAGGCAAATTTCAAATGTTCTGGACTAGTTGGCTGGGAAGAGTGGCTGGATATTCAGGTGAAGGTCCAGTGCTTGGCACTCCTTTAATGAATGAGCACAAACATCAACAAGCCCAATTGTGACTATGCTTAGCTATCAGGCTCAGCTGAAGTCGTGATGATGGTAGTTATTTCATGCAGAAGGAACTGCTGTATATCATCATCATATTAAAAGGACCTGGAATTTAAAAGGATTTAGTGCTAGGAGCCACATATGAGAATATCTGTTGTTTATTTTTCTGAGTTTGTGTTACTTCATTTAGTATAAGAGTTTCTAGATCCATCCATTTACCTGCAAATTTCATTATTTCATCTTTCTTTACTGCTAAATAGAACTCCATTGTGTAAATATACCACATTTTTGTTAACCACTTGTCAGCTGAGGAACACTTTCATCTCTTAGCTATTGTGAGAAGAGAAGCAACAAACATGGTTGTACAAGTGTCTCTACAATAGGATGAGTCCTTTGGGTATATGACAAGGAGTGGTATAACTGGGTCAAATGGTAGGTTCATTTTTAGTTTT